>NW_024502125.1:1175620-1656636 GCF_017590055.1 Onychostruthus taczanowskii | reverse complement strand
GCGGGGGGCGGCCCCGGGAGCGCGGCTCGGGCGGGGGGCGCCGGCGGCGGGGGGACATCTCCGTCCCCTCACGGCCCCGTGTGTTCTCTCCGCAGGGAGCTCGGCTCGCCCTTCCGCCGCTCGGCAGGCCCGGAGGGTGCCCGGGGCCGCAGGTAAGGCGGTGCCGGCCCGGCGGGGGCGGGAGGCTCGGAGGGAGGCGGCCGAGGCGTTCGCCGGGGCCGGGGCCGGGGCCGCTGCGGGGTTTTGGCTGCCCCGCTGCCGCCAGTTCAGCAGCCAGAGCACTGCCGGCGCTCCCTCGCCTCCCTGGTGAAACCTGCTTTCCTTCACTTCCGGGGATCCGCAAACCGCACTCTTTTTCCATTTAGCAACACATTCTTGGTAGCATTTGCAGGTCTGTTGGATTAAATGCCTAATTCTGTAAACGCTGAACTTTTAACACTGGATCAGTGCTTTTTACTACACTTTCACATACTATGCACTGTTTTTAACTTCTAGCAAAAATGATCTTGCCCTTTGAAAGTGAACAAGGATAACTTATATTAAAGTGGTACTTGGTATCGCAAATCGGTAGGGTTGGAAGGGCCTCTGGAAGGGGATCATCCCGTCCAATGCCACTGCCAAGGCAGGATCATCTAGAGCAGGTGACACAGGAACCTGTTGGCATGAGCTTTGCATGTCTCCAGAGGGAGACTCCATGACTTCCCTGGGTAGCCTTTTCCAGTGCTCAGCCACTCTCAATGTAAAGCTGTTCTTTCCCATATGAAGGTGGAACTTACTGTGTTTTGTTCTTGTGTATGTGTGCTTTTATTTTGCTGAGTACTCAGAAATATTTTTTTTTTAAATATTCTGCAGGGTTTTCTCAATAGCAAAACAGAAAAGATGTTGGATATTAAGGCTTGGGCCGAGTACATTGTGGAGTGGGCTGCCAAGGACCCCTACGGCTTTCTCACGACCGTGATCTTGGCTCTCACGCCACTGTTTGTCATTAGTGCGGCGCTGTCATGGAAGCTTGCAAAAATGATTGAGGCCCGGGAACGAGAGCTGAAGAAGAAACAGAAACGCCAGGAGAATATTGCAAAGGCCAAACGAACAAAGAAGGATTAAATGGGCAAAAATGGTCTTCCTTGTGGAAAGAATCCACTTTTAAAATGAAATACTTGTACATTTTGTGTTGCAACTGTCCTTTGATACTTGATCCTGTTATTTCTTGAAGTATGAAATTTAATACTTCCAGTGTAATTTTTTCCTGCTGATTTGTGTTAAAATTTGCCCAAGTGACACTTGTTAGAGTAGTTAAATTTACTACTTGTATTCTAGTGCAGGTTGCTTTTCTAAATTTGCATGTTAAATGAAAAAAATTAACCTCTTGGATGGCTTTGGAGGTATATATTTTTTTTTCTCTTAGCTGAGCTATGACTTAACAAGTGTCTTAAAATTATCAAGTTAAGGGGAAAATGTGAATAATAAACTGGATTATAGAAATGCAATTTTTGGCATACCTTGAGCAGGGCTGTAGAGACAAGCTAGCTGTAGCATTAGACAGCAGACATGACTGATCTCATTTAAGGTCACTGCATATGGCTGTGTATGCCCATAGTGGCTGCTGCAGTGTCTTTGATGGTGCTGCTTGTCTGCAGAAATAACCTACCTTAGCTTTTCCTTTTTCTTGAACTACAAGCCATCAACAGACTAACTTCAGCCCAAGTTCTAGGAAACTGATTGCTTGTTCTTATTAGCTTCGTTTCTCTTAAGGCATTCATGTTCTATAAAATACAGTACTATTGTTTGGTCTTCCCTAACAATCACCTGAATGCTCCACCTGTAACTAATTTGTTTTTGCCTTCATAAATTCTTTATGCCTCAAAGAATAGCCATAAGTTGGGTGAGACCAAAGACCCCAGTGGCGTAGTGTTCTGCTATAGCAGATGGCTGTGCAAGGATGATGCACAAGCTGGTGACAGTAGTTCTGGTGACAGTAACCTCCTGGCTACCTTTGATCTAAGACTTGAGTTTAGGTAGGATTTTTGTTCTCATGGCCCTTGAAACTCTGCTGCCTTACAGGTTGCAAGATGCTGACATAGTCAGAAAAGTCAGGTTTGTTTTGTAAATACATCAAAATTATTTAACCTTATTTCCAATTAATCTCTTCTGAATAGACTTGATTAATTTTTCCAAGCCTAATTTTTTAATAATAATAATGTGTGTGGTGGCCTCTACGTAGTCTAGTTCAAAAGAGCTTGTAGCAGTCATTAAGATTTTACATTTTGCATCAGCACAGAGTTGTGCATTCTAGCAGCTACTCTTTGATCAGGTTTGAAAATAAAACCTTAAAATAATACCATTGTTCAAATGAAGAGACCTATGGAGCTGGCTGACACCAAGGGGGATCAGAAGTGGGGAGTCTAACTGAAATTACTTTGAAGTAAATGTGAAGTTGGATCCCCTTTCAGTTTTGTTGGTGAAAGCAAGCATTATTAGAATATGACATCTGGGCATTTTATAAATATGTGAGATTAAGTCTCCATGTTTTGTATGAAGTGTTGTCAAATATGTATGTGTTCAACCTTTGATACCTACATAGCTTGAAACACAGGCAGGAAAACTGATGAGGGATACAATCCGTAAATAAATTTGATACTTTTTGAAAAAAAATTGTGTGGTCTTTATTTTTATTTGAAGTTCTCAAACATCATCTCTAAGCAAATAATCTGCAGATTTTATGTATCTGAACTATGGCCAAAATGATCTCATCATGTAGGGAAGTCCATGGATTCACAAGGAATAAAAACTAATATTTTTTCTAAATATTTATGACAGTCCCTTGTCCCAGACCTAGTGTTATTTTCCAGCAGCTTTATCAAGCATTCTAGCTTCTATTATAGCAGTTATATGTATTTTAACTGATTTTACCCTGTACAAATTGCTATCTGCAAATCAAACATTCAAAAATTCAAATTCCGTGTTGACTGTTTTAAAATCAAACATTCAAATATGTTGACTGTTTTAAGTTACAAGAACATCTCTACGATGAGTACAGTGTGTAATCACTGTAGTGTCATAGTGATTCCTGTTAATGAAATCAAATTTTCTGTCTGCTTGCCACTGTAAAGCATGCTGGCACTGCCAAGGGATTTATTCTGAAGAGACATTTTGGCCAAGGCTTGGGAAAATATAAGTGTACAGACAACAATTATTACATTAAGAACAGTTTTAAAACTAAATTAGCCTTCAAGGATAAAAGCAATTTAGACTTCAAGAAAATTTAGATAGTCTTTTAAGTATGAATTCAAGAGTAACTGATGAACAGAAACTGTCAAAACCAAACCTATTAACACACCCTGTTTTTCACTAAACCCAAGCACTTCACAATACTTTGTCATGATCAAGTCTATTTGAATAGTTCTGCAAAAGTAACTGAACCTGCTTTAATACTACTTTATTGTACGAACTGTATGTAACAGCTGTGTATGTTGTTTGTTAAAATACTAATCCATTAACAGTACCTGTCCATTAAATTGCTTATTTATTTTGACTACTACCACTGCCCGGTGGCATCCAGGCACCTGGCTGGAAGATATTTGCAGTGCTCGTGGGGTCTTGTGAGGGCTCCTTCTTTCCATAGTAAGGGGCAGATGCATGGCCTTTAACCTGAGTATGACTTGGTTCAGCAACAAGTCCTTCCTCATACTCCTTGGCCTGAAGCAGCTTATCCTTTTCAGATACATCCTTGACCTTCTGCTTCATTTCTTCTCTATAGTTTTCATTCCTAAGAATCTCCTAAAAACACAGTAGAAAGATAGTTAGGTAAGTCAGTAACAATGCAATATTCAGTGTTGCAATAAAACATTTTAAACAGTCGTTTCTTAATTTTATAACCCACATTTGCAGGTATTAAATGTGGCAAAATTGGTTGGTTTTCCACAACTGCAAATTCAATCCTAACTGTATTGTGGTGTCCACTTCACTATTCTATTGGAGCAAAAAGAAGAAATTAAGAAATTAAATACATCAATAAATGTGAAAGTACATTAAAAATAAGGTTACTTTTTGCATTGTTTCCTGTGTAGGAGTTGATACTTTCAGCTATTTATCATTTGCATATTTTCCTGTAATTCCCTATGTCTGTGGTGTTAGGTACCTGTGCCTCAGGGCACAGTTTTGCGAGAAACAGATGTGCAGCCTTTGGGGTCTTGCTAGTGCAAGACTACAAAATAAATAACTAACATCACAAAATCACGGATTGGTCAGGTTGGAAGATAGTGCAGTGGGTCATTTGGTCCAACTTCATTCAACCTTCATGCTCCAGCAGAGTCATCACAGAGCACATGGCACAGGATTGTGTCCAGATGCTGCTTCATTATTTCCAGTGAGGGAGACTCCACAACCTCTCTGGTCAATCTGTTCCAGTGCTCGGTCAACCCCACAGTAACAAAGTTCTTCCTCATGTTCAGAAGTTCTTCCTCATGCCCAGGAACTTCCTGGGCATCAGTTTCTGCCCATTGCCTCTTTTCCTACTGCTTGGCACCACTGAGCACAGCCTGGCTTCATCCTCTTGACAACTTCCCATCAGATGCTGATAAACATTGATCGCATCCCCTCTCAGTCATCTCTCCTCAGCCTTTCCTTGGAGGAGGGATGCTCCAGTCCCCTAATCAACTTCATTGCCCTCTGCTAGACCTGCTTCAGGAGCCCCATGTCTGTGTTGTCCTGAGGAACCCAGAACTGGACACAGGACTCCAGGTGAGGCCTCACCAGGGCTGAGTAGAGGGGCAGGATCACCTTCCACCTTCTGGCAGTGCTCTTCCCAATGTCCCCAGGATGCCATTGGCATTCTTGGCTACCAGGACACGCTGCTGGCTCATGGACAGCTTGCTGTCTACCAGGACCCCCAGAGCTGCTTCCCAGCAGGTCAGCCCCAGGCTGTGCTGGTGCCTGGGATTGTTCTTCCCCACATGCAGGACCCTGCATTTGCCTTTGCTGCATTTCAGAAGGATCCTCTCTGCCCATCTCTCCAAGGTGTCGAGGTCCTTTGAAGGGCTGCACGGCCCTCTGGGGTATCAGCCATTGCTCCCAGCTCTGCATCCTCAGCAAACTTGCTCAGGAGGCATCTGTCCCTTCACCCAAGTCACTGGTGAGTAAGTTAAACAGTCGGGAGCCCCATACTGAACCCTGGGGAACAGCACCAGTGACAGGCCTGCAGCTAGACCCTGGGCCAGGGATTGCATCCAGCTAGACACTGGGCCAGGGATTGCATCCAGCTAGACCCTGGGCCAGGGACTACAACCCTCTTGGTTCTGCCATTCAGCCAGCTCTCAATCCACCTCACTCCACTCATCCAGTCCACATCTCTTGAGTTTTCCTACAAGAATGCTGTGAGACACAGCGTCAAAAGCTTTGCTGAAGTTGAGGTTCCACTGCTCTCCCCTCCTCCATCCAGGTAGGTTCATCATAAAAGTCAATCAGGTTGGTCAGGCATGATTTATCTGCAGTGAATCCTTGCTGGCTGTTCCTGATCACCTTCCAGTCATCCATGTGGACAGAGATGGCCTCCAGAATTAAGAAAAAGGCTGAATTCTTTTCTCCAGACTACAAGTATATGGAAGAATTAAGGACAAACTGTACCAGCACACTCCTCTGTGAACAAGAGACCATGATATTATTTTAGGAATTTAGGTGCTAAAATACATGCGGTACTGCCAAGAATTTAAATAGCAACTATGAACACCTAAGAATGCTTAAAAGAAGGTAATTAAAGAAAACCTTATGTAACGGGTTGATCATGGTTGAATGCCAGATCCCCACCAGAGTTTGTCACTCCCCTCCACAGCTGGACAGGGGAGAGAAAATATAATGAAGAGCTAACAAGTTAAGGACTGTGAGAGATCACACACCATATACCATCACAAGCAAAACACTCAATCTTATTGCAGGATGATGAGAAGTAAAATTAAATCTTAAAATCACCTCCCCCCTACTCCTCCCTCCTTCCCAGCTTTGTCCTCTCCCTGTAGCAAGTGCAGGGAGATAGGGAATGGGAGTTATGGTCAGTTGATCATACATTCCTGCTTAGGGAGAGGAGTCATTCCCATATATGATCACAGGATCCCGCTCATGGGAGAAGAGTTCTCCATGAACTTCTCCAGCATGGGTCCATCTCATGAGCAACAGTCCTCCCCAAAGTCCTGCAATATAGGTCCCTTCCATGGGGTTCAGGACTTCAGGCACAGCCTGCTGCAGTGTGGGTCTCCCACAGGGTCCCAAGTCCTACAAGGAAACCTGCTCCAGCATGGGCTCCTCTCTCCATGGGTCTGGAGGTCCCTGTCAGCACCTCCAGCACAGGCCCCCCACAGGACCACAGTTTTGTTTCAGGCATCCCCCTGCTCTGGCCTGGAGCGCCTCCAGGGGCTGCAGGAGAACCTCAGCTCTGGTGCCTGGAGCACCTCCTGTCCCTCCTTCTCCCCTGACCTGGGGGTCTGCAGGGCTGTTCCTCTCACATATTCTCACCCTACACAAAAACGCTACAAAACTTTTTAAAGTCTTTTTAAAGTCTCCTTAAATATGTAGTCAGAGAGGCATTACCACCACTTCTGATGGGCCCAGCCTTGAGCACAGGCATGTCCATCCTGGAACTGGCTGGGACTGTCTCTGTAAGATATGGAGGAAACTTCTGGCAGCTTCTCACAGAAGCCATCCCTGTAGCTGCCCTGTTACCAAAACCTGGCCATACAAACCCAATACACCTTATCTTAGAGGTACCACGGAATGCAGCCCTTTTCTTAGCTCTTAGTTGCCTCTATACTTAAATTCACAGCGTGCACCAAGCAGAGGCAGAACCCTTTGCATACAAATGGAAATTGAATGGAAATACACAAGTAATACACAAAAATACTCACATGCTCAAATACAAATACTGCAAAGCATTTTCAACAGTCAGTACAGCAAAACTTCTTTGTGGCATCTCTCAATTCTATCCTTGTTTACCACATGCCTATGTAAATCCACCATAACCTTATTGATTTCCAGGGGATTACTCCTACGGTGCTTGTAATAAACCACTATTAAGAAACAAGTAAACCAAACACCTTTGTGATAACTGAAGACTGCATCATTGTCTCTGGTAAAACAATGGGAAGTGATTTATTAAAATACAAACACAACCTATTTACTATGAACAGCTTTTAATTTAAAATCTGTTCAAGTGATTACTTCAACAAAAAGTTATCTTAATCAAGTAAGAGCAGCTGTAACTACACACCAAATGCTCCTAGTCCATTTTAAATGTTGATATATAATTGTTTTCTGGTTTTCAGACTCAAATAAGACTCTTTTAATCAGCTGTCTGTAGACAAAGTATAATTGTGATAGAGTAAAATGAAAAAGTGGATCTTAAAAAAAAAAACAAAACAACATGAGAAGTTATTCTTATTAGCAATTGCAAAAAAAACCCTGACACTGAAGTGACTTATTCAGAATTTTCTATACAATTTACCAAGATAAAATTTTTCAACAACAAAATATACACATCCATTTTTGGCATTAAACTCATGCCACTAACACATACACTGAAATCACTGGGTTCCTGTGCTCAAGTTAAAGAAAATATGAATTGGAAATATTGGGTCAATTGGCATGTTAGAAAAACTGGGTCAAATACATTCTCACTTTGGGATTCCACTGCTAACCAATACTTTACTGTCTGATTTGCTTTAAAAAGAACTAAGGGCTAAAAGTTTGTTTGTTTGTGGGTTTTTTCTTTGCTTGTTTAAGTTACATTGTCAGGTTCAGAACATTTTTATTCTCTCCTTCTTCAAGATGAATCACAGTATAAGATGGCTATCTTTACTAGAAATTGGCCCCCAGTAAGTTTTCTGCTAAAATATAAGTACATGAACATGTAATGTGCTCTGACCATTAAGTACAAAATCTTTCTATCCAACCCAGAGAACACATTATCTATCAGATAGCTGCAGTTTTTAAAGGATTAGCTTGTTCTTCCAACACTCTCTTTTTGTACAAATAAATTATATAAGCTCTTTGAACCAGCAATTCTCAGGAAATACATGGCATCTCAAGAGTACCAGAAATGTCCTTTAGCAGTTTTACTAAAAGAAAACTCTAAGAACTGGGGCTATGCTGCAAAACTAAAAAACAAAAAATGCCTTAAGATACCCAGCCACATTTTAAAGCAGTTGAACTCCCTGTGTGCAAGTGTTCACTTTGATATGTATCAGCTCCCAGCATACAGAACAGGATACACATGATATGTCAAGAGCTACGCTCAACTACATGTTCTGCATCTTATTTTTAGGTGGAAAGTAAAACAAGACATTTTATCACTGCAGGTTGTCCAGCTTTGGTGATTATTTTAAGTTGCATGAAGTGTTTAACACTTCTAACATTTGGAGCTGCATGTCTTTCCTCCGTAGGTAGGCAGAGTTTAAGAAAGTGATGTCTAAGGTTTCCTTGAACATTATTATTAAGGAAATACCAAAGTAGCCCTTTGCAGAGTTTGAGGCAGCTGTTTTTCATCCACAAAACTGATGACTTCTGCATAATCTGACGTCTTAGTATTGGTAACAGCTGCACGATCAAAGAATGAAAGATGGCCTGCTCCTATGAGCAACACAGCTCAAGACACGTTGCTGTCTTCCAAGGGTGTTTCTGCAAAAGGCTTCGGGCTATATTTCCTGCCACCAGCATGAAATTTTCACTTCTGTTGTGCACTATGTATTTTTCAAAGCCCTCACATAACTCCAGCAACTGAGTTGTATTACAAAGTACCCTCTGTGGCATGGCAACTGTATTCACCTCTACTCCATACAAGGAGAAAAATCTAGACAAAGGATTTTAGATGCCTACCTTACTGTACTGGAAGAGCTCCTTGGTAGGGTAAATATTTGCAATGCAGTGTTCTTTTGCTCTTAAAGACTCCCATATTGTCACTCCTTTCCCCTTCCTGAATAAACCAGTAGCTTTACAAAATGAATAAAACGAGTTCCTCTTGGAAGGAAGATGTCATGAATACAAAAGAGGGTTCTCTAGACACATTAATTCCTTCAAGTGGAGTCTGGCTCAGTAGTGCCCAGTCTTTGCTGAACACTTCTTGCTATTATTCTCCACAGGCAGATGGTGGTACTGAACCCCTTCTATCCTGCAGCACCTGCTGAACCTCACACCCTGAGGAACCAGTTCCCCTCTCCCTGTGTCCTCAGCCCTTAAGCCAGCCATAGTCACATAGTACCTGCCTCCCACAAAACATATTCAAACTCCTGGGCACAAAGTTGTGAAGAGATTTCTAAGGACGCAGGTAAATGCAGATATGCAGTACCAAGGTACAGTGTCTAAGGGGCAGGGTTTAAGGGGTATTTTAACAGATTGGCACTTGCCAGAAGGTTCTTTAAACACCTAATCCTTTTATTGCAAGGGTTTTATATATTATTAATTTTGAGAAAAATGTCACTTTTTTTTTCAGATGGGTTTGTATTTTGATTAGAAATAAATAGTTTCTTTATGTTGTCTTAGAAACTATTTCATCTTCCCAACTTACCATAAGTTGAAATACTCATGATTTCTCTTGATTTGCACCTTGTTAGCTAGTTACTGTTTGATGCCAGAACTGAGAAACATCAGGACAGATTTTCTGAACTGTAGACAGTGCAATTCATAGAATACTCACATTTTATCTCTAATTTGAATATTTTATGTTTTATCATGAATTAACTTGGTCTGAGAACTCTGCATGTTAAAAATTCATACCTGTAGGTTGACAAAAATTTTAAAAATAACAAATGGGATGAAAAAATTGTTTTGGCAGAGTATTAAAAAATTGATGTAAGACAATTTAACATGTCAGAATTTTTCTTCATTATCAAATTAACAGAAAATCGGGCAAAATGCTAGAAGTTAAGCTGAATCACCATTTCTTAGAATATCACCAAACAATTAAATGAAACCCCATTTTCCAGTTTGACAAGTTAAATAGGCAAGATGAGATAATTGGCTATTACATCATATTTCAAGAGTAGGAGGCAGAGACAGGACCTCATCTTTGGGAAGCACTGAATGTTCTGATCCAGGGCAGGTCTTGATAACTCAGCAACTGAACATGAGCCCAGCAGTACCAGCTTGGGAATGAGAAATAATGTGGTAAATGAAAAGCTGTCACTGCATGGCAAAAACAGAGGAGTAGTTTGAAATAGAAAGGCTTATCTGGATTAGCCAAAATAGTTATTTAAATCAAACACTGACTCAACTGTCTGCTAATTTTGTAAAGAACATACACTAAATATGCTTGGTCCATTGACAAACAACATTAATCAAATCAATTTAAGATTTGTTTTGTGCAAGTTCATTTTTTAAGCAAATCTCTGATCAATTACAATATTTAGTTTTACATGCAGTGCTAATATCACATCTACTACCATGCTAAATCAGTGAATTATTAATCATAACTCACAGTAATTTTTGTTTAAAGTAAATCTGCAGACAAGCAGTGCTTAGTATTACTGAAGTACTATAGTGTTAGATATGAACTACAGAATCTCTGGCATGAGCTGACATAGTTTCTAGGGCACCACAGTGTAACACACTTTGGCAAGAACATGTAGCAAGAGGCAAAAGGAAGAGACACCAGACTGTAAAGCATATCACCAACACATGGAGACAGTAGGGGTTTGTGCCTGAATTAATTTTACAGTTCTGCAAAGGTATTTGTCCAAAATTATACATATATTCAAGATTATAGATGAGAGTTTGTAGAAGCAGCAAAAAACCACAAATTAGCCTGGCACCACTACACTCTGCCCTGAATAAAGGCAACTCATAGCCCTGATCCCCACAGGGCAAACAAGGAACTGTAGCTGTGAATCAGTCACAGTTTGGTCCTTGCCTTCCCTAGTCTACATATGATGTAATTTGTACCAGCCCTTTTCCTGGTACGCTTCCCTTTGCCCTACACCCCCGCTCAGCTGTGCTGCCAGTGAATCAGGACACAGAGCCAGTGCTCCATGGATAGGAGCTCCCACATGGACAGGAGCAGAAGAGCAGTAGCAGCTCTTTCCTCTGCAGCGTGGGCAATCTGGAAGCAATGGGACAAATTGGTGCTCCAATACTTCTCTGTGGCGTTTGGGCAAGCAAATATTTCAAACTTGAAGAGGAAGTAAAAATGAACAAGAGGAAAAAATCCAAAAGATGATGGCTTCTGCAAATGCTCAATTAATTTTTTTAAATTGACTCCTATGACTACTCCCTTCTATTTACTTCATAGCTCAGTTCTTTATATTGACAAATTTTATTGCCCTTTTGCACCAAATAATAATCCTCTCTGGAATAATGCATAATTTACTATGCAAAATGCTAATTAGTGCAACCTAAGTTATTGAATATGGCCCAAATCCTGGTTGTGATTCTGGACAACAATGCTGGGAAATATTTTGCTCAGAGACATGTTTATCCCTGTGCTTTTAAAATATTTTTTCCTTGAATCTGTTAATCATACTACAGCTTTTGGTGGCTTCAAAAGTAAATTACTCATGTGCTGAGCCCTAATCTCTATGTAAGAACGTACAATCTTCATGTCAGTGTTCTCATTTTACAACTTCTCAACTGAAGCATCTGAAAGCAAACAGAGGCAAAACTATAACATGCAATCCCAACAGTGTCAAACAAAGCATTTTCCTAAACTGCATTCCATCCTCCTTAAAGGAATGGAAATTCTGCGTAAACTAATCTACATGGATGAACCTGCTTTTGATCATACCATCTCTCAAAGTAATATTTATGATCAAACAGGAATAGTGGATATACATTGTGGGAATTAAATAGAATTTAATTTCAATGTACTTATTTGGGGGTTGAGAGGAAGAAACCTTCTGCTTATTACAACTCACTGAAGTATGTTTTTTTTGCTTGACAAGGAGTTTGCCAAAACAGATAATGATGGATATCCTAGAAATAGTTTGAAAGAATAGAGGCATCATCACATTAGGTTTTTTTAGCATTTCACCTTCTATCCAACTGAGCAATTCAGAACTCACTGAATTTTATTACTGTGTAACAAGTACATACTGCATGAGAAAAGCAGCCATTTACTGTGGTTTTCAATTTCAAGCTATTTTCAGGATCTTGACATTGAAGACGGCTTCCAGCCGGGCTATGCCTGGTGGGCTGCCGTGGCCAGGATAGCTCAGTGGTGCTCAGCACAGCGTCCGAGTTCCCAAGCAGTTCCCAGCTGCAGGCAGCCAAGCAAGCTTAAGTGATTTCAGCTCTGAGTGATTATCAGCTCTTTGTGATTTCAGCTCTTTAGCTTGCTTGTGCCGTAGCAGCAGACACAGGGAGAGAGAGGAGTAGCGCTGTGTGAGGGTCCAAAGAATTCTTTATTAGGGTCTTCCACGAAGGTCCTCAGTGACAGCTCTTCTGCCGAACCAGGCAGAATTAGGGGTTTTTATACTCTATGGGGGTTTTGGAAATTGTCCAATAGCAAGGGTCAGGGGAAAGTGACCTATAGGCTTACAGAGAGATAAGCAGGGTCCGAAAGGCAGAAGAGAGGGGCTTCTAAGGCCCAGTCATCATGACTTGGCATTTCCCAGCTCGGGCTTCTGACCGCCAAGGAGGCCTTGCAGGCCCTGGGACTGCTACATCTTGATGCCAATTAAAGGAACATGCAATTCCACTTTACTTCCCATTAAATACTAATGTAACACACACATACAGAGCAACAGAGAGGTTTCAGTTCAAACTGATATTTGTGGCTGTGCAGCCCTGTGTGTGCTACAGAGGAAGCAGCTTCTGTATCAACAGGGAAGTGCTATCTAGTGCAAAGACCTGTATACACAAAGATGTGTTACTAAGTGTTACTACCACTTTCAGGATACCATGTTGGTGGGTTGAGAGACAAATCATATTTCCCTCCACACCAGTTTCTCTTGACATTGCCATAATTGCAAGTTTCCTCATTAGTTTTCTGACACCCCAAGGAAGTCTGTAACTTTTTTTCTGTCTCCATTCTACAGACATGGCCTTAAATAATGTCAAGTTTCTCAGATACCCTTGAACCTCAGGACATTATCAGAAGTAGTAGCTAGAAGATCTGTTACGGGAGAAAATAAGGGTTAGATTTCTAAATATATTTGGATATCTTGTGTTACAGATGGCAGAATTCTTTAAAAGACTCTACAAATATCATGCCCTCTGAAATAAGAAAAAAAATCAAATAGAAGTCAGGCACAGAAGGGTCTGAAGAGAGGTTTCCTCCTTGTCTTCATGAGCATCTTTTCTTTCCTTTCTAAATAAGATGTGAAAAAACCAAAATATAAAGATGCCAGGTTTAAATTTCTGTAACTGGAAGAAAAACTGGTAAGTAGGGGAACATGCAAGACAGCACATTTACATTTACCTTGGAAATTTTTGGATGAGCTATACAGAAGGTGGACTATGGCTTTAACTATGGCTTTAAATTCTGACAACATTAAAGCTGAGCAGGTGAAGTAATACAGATGTAAAGTGATAAATTATTACATCTGCTTCCACAAAATAGCATTTGATTAAAATTATTTTAATATTAGTAGCCTTTAAAACATTCTTATTAATTTAAAACTGACATATTTCTTCCTTGCCAAAACACTTGCTACATACATCTAGTTTCCTATATATATAATAAAGTGTATTAGTCAACTTAGTTTTTAATCCCCAGTAAAACTGGTTAAAATATAATTTAGAGCTGTAGAGAAATAAAGTGCAGCCAACCATATATGATCACACTTAATACACATATAAAGGGACACATGACATGATGCTACAGTACTGCAAAAATATTCATATTCAAGCTGAGATTCTCACTGTTATTAAGGAGTATATGTTTTGTACACATACTGTACACATGCTCAGACAGGACAAAGGCATGATCCAGAATTTTATATCAAGACAGATTCCCTGATTACCATAGGAACAGAGTATGTTTAAGCAGAACATAAGAAATAATGTGATCTGCACTAATTTGTCAAGTTATCACCCTTATCATAATTAAGCTGAGACTTGACATATTTCAAGCTGTAAAAAAATCAAAAGGCAACCAACTGTTAACCAGTATCCCAGAAAATTATTTTAAAACCCAAGGCTTCCAGCATTAACATTCCTTATGTAACTGGCCAGGTTAGAAATAATGAAGGTGATGAGCAGTATTCATGAATTATGTCTAGCCAGACACAGAAGGCCAAGTGACTTCCTTCAAAAATGGGGAAAAAGGGATGAACACACAAGAAGGAAAGAAACTATTAGGGATGTGGTACATTTAACACTGCACAAGGTGACTTGTAGTATTTTTCCATTAAAAAAAAAAACAAAAACAGGAGAGAGAAACTAAAGAGAGAGGTAAAGCAACTTCTTCTGAGCAGAAGTGAAAACTTTATAATGGAAACAAGCAAACAAAAAAAATCAGTTAGGTGTTTGTGGAAGAAAGAATTTTGAATACAAAACATGATCAAGTCACACGAAAATCAGCAACAGACTTAGCTTGATATCATGACCCAACTATTCTGACCACTGTCAGGGAGGAACAATTCACATTTGTTCTCACTTAAATGACTGACATGTCCTGATGATTTTGAATGACATTTTGTTAGTCTACAGTATTTACCAAACCATTGGTTCCCAACATGTGGTCATCAGTGTGATCAGTAAGATCCAACGGGTTTGTGAAGCTGTTATCTCTGCAATATTTACAATTAAAAATTCATCATGAAAACTGGTAACCTGAGTTGTTGAGCAATCAAACATAAAATCTGTGGGCTTTACATCCTTTTTCAGAAATAGGCTGGTCTCATGAGAAATACACAAAAGAAGAAAGATTTGTTACCTAGGGTTTCAACATGGAATATGCCACAAATATTCCCTTGTTTCCTAACTACGAAACAGCAGTTTATCATACCATCTTTACTGTCAAAAGGAGAACATAATATGGAATAGCAGACAGTAAAATTTATGTAGCTAAAACACTAAAGCAAAGCAGCCCTACAAATAGGGACCAAACAATATGCTATATGTACTTCACTACTATAATTATAACCCTTACATCTCAATTACAATTATATTGAGATGTAAAGGTTTGTGACAGTTTCAAATTAGGAGAAAAGTAGATCCTATATAGCACCCCAAACTACTCTCCATAATAGAGATAAAATTAAGCTTTACTATCACGTATTAAAAATATTTCAAAATACTAGGGAGAATTTTTAACATACATGTATTTGAACTACTTTTTCTTACACAGGAAAAAAAATTGTTTAGAGATTACTTGAAAAGTTAACTATTTTCAAATTCCTAGTTTATAATTTCTGCTCTGTGATACAGTCAATGAACAGCCCTGCAGGTGAAGTACCTAGCTGCTAAATTATTTCTCAGATCTATTACCCCATGGAACTAAAAATATACAAAGTGCTGTAACTCTGAACGCACCATTAGTCACACGAATCTTTCACTCTCCATAAACTGCTTTTTCTGGAAGGTAAAATATTTAGAACACTATTGTTCCACAGTTCTCTCACCTGTGGAGACTTCTTGCTCCCTATTTCAAAAATGAACCAACATCTCTAGCAACAGGAGGAGTTTTATTGTGCCAAGTCCAGACCCAAGGCTGCCTGTCTTTGAGAAGGTTTATCTCAGAGCAACTAACAGAGCAGCCTGGCTCACAGAAATTGTAGAACTAAAGACACAACACTTCCCATCTTCAAACATCACATTAAGTGGTAATTTCAACAATAAAAGTTGTTTGCACACAGTTGGTATAAGCCAGAAGTAATTAAAATTAGGTCAGTCCAAACTTAGATGGAGCAACTGTTGTAGTGTAGTATCAGTTCCATGGCTCTACCTAAGTAACTAGATTGGGGAGGAAAGGGAAAAAAATTAAAAAATAAAAACGCAAGCCCACATTTACTACTTTCTGAACAGGTTTAAGGATAAATTTAACTTAAACTTCTTTCATTCATGGATGTATTATAGTCCTTACTGTCCCTATAGCCTCAGTGGCAAGTGTGAAAGAGGGGCAGAGAGAATTAGTTGAAAAGCTGTATGTTGTGTAGGAGCTTGTTTCAATGACAAACTTCCCCAGGTCATCTCAACACACAGGCAGTCAGGACAAATTTTCATGGGCCAGGATGTTCCAGAAGACCTCAGTGACCAAATGGCTGGATATGCCAGCATATGTTCAAGGATCTGAACTTGACACAGTTACTCCTGATGAAAGTCAAGTATCTGCCTCCCTGGTTGTAATTTTGAATCTGCTGCAGCAAACTATGTCTTCTCTCTCATTCCCAGCTGGTGCTTAGCAACTTATAACATAAATGCTGGGCAAGTCATGTATGTATGTGTGCATGTATCTGCATACACAGATCAGCAGTCAAACTTGTTTCTAAACTCCTTACAAACTCATCAGCATGAAAGACACTAGGGGACATTTCTCTGCTTTCTCTTATGGAAAAAGACATAGCTGCAACTCCCTATAGCATTAGCACTGTAAAATGCTAGTGCAATTGGTTTTTCTGATTTGATGAATCCACTGGCAGCTGGGTTTGAAACCCACATTTTAATACCAACTACTATAAAAAAAACCTTACATTAATTAAAATGCCATAGCAGTAATTTAAGAATTTTTTAATTGAAGAGACTCTTCAATGGTTCTGATCATCTTAAAGAACCTATGTATATCATCTTAAAAGAATTTTAAATTTAAGAAATAAATATAAATTTAATAAATTTTTATATATAAATAATATATAATATAAATATAAATTTAATAATATATTTAAATATAAATATAAATTTAAATATAAATATAAGAAATAAAATTTTACTTTTTGCTAAGTGTTAGCTAGACAGTCAATGTGCATTTTCATCAATTAGGCAAGGAACATACTAAATTCTCCCCCATAAGTGGCAGATTACCACACAGATGAGTCCACTATAAATGAATTATAGTAATTTCATTTCACCAATTGAAAATTTAAAGACATTACATCTCACCTCAATTGTGGGTGGATCTTCTCTCTTTTTTCTTATCCATGCTAGAAAAAAAAATCAAATAGATTATTTTAAAGATCACAAACAGTATTAAAACTCAAGATTATTATTAATTTGTAACAGAAAGCAAGTATTTATGAAAAAATTCAAACAGAATTCACCACAACCTGGCAAACCTGTCATTTCCCAAAATGTAGGCACAAGACGTTATTTCCTGTTTCAATACTTGGTCTTCAGAGAAGGGAGTTGTGGGGGATGTGTCACCTCTGTGTGGAGACCTTGGGCATGGTTTACATACCACCCTGGCTGTCAAAACAGGGCTTAAAAAGCAGGGCTTATGGTACAGGCTTATTGTTGAGCTTGCAATACAGAGTTGAGATACACCCTAAGAAAATGACAAGCTGACTGATGGAAAGTAAGAACAGCCTTAGACCACTCTGGTGAAAAAGGATTCCTGTACATGCTTCAGACATTCTTAAAGCTGAAAACTTTTTATGTTACCACCAGGTAGAATTCCTTTACAGGTATGAAAGGTACAGCCCCAGACCTGACTGAGGGACTGCAGAGCCTGGACTGAACACATCATGGGGCTCTGTGGGATTACTCACTGCCAGGAGGGGTGGGTACTATGCCTGCGGGAAGGATCCCTCCATCTCAGTTAATTCATGCTGTAAAAGACAGCAGAGGAATGGAGGAATAAAAGCAGTGGCGATGACAGCTGTCCTGTGGCTCAGGTTTTCTGAATGAGATCCACAGACATTTGCCCACTCCCATCACTATCACTGCTGGGACTGTCAGGAGGCAGCAACTCAGACACCACATCACAGATGCTGACAGGTCTCACTTTGTACAGTCAATGAATTAAGAGAAAGAGCTCCAACTATTACAGACATTATTTAGAGGAATGACATGACATCACTTTTTAGAAATACCACTACTGTAGCATTTTTCCATGGCTTTTTAATCTACACAATTGGTAGGTTCTTGGTTGGATACTTTAAAGACATTTGTCTTTTCTTCCCATATTTTTCAAATTAATTAGTAGCAGAATGCAAGTAGCCAGTAATGAACAGAATGACAAACATAAGGAAAGCTCCTTCCAAGTGCTGAGATGCAGCAAAATGTTATTTCATATGTTTGTTTGGGTAATTTAAGATTTTTGTTACTATGCTTGAAAATGAGAGCAAAAATAACATTTTGCTATAACCCACTCAAATTCCTGGCCTCACCTGTTGCCATCTATAAAGTTACAGAAATGCTTTAAGAAGTAAATAGTCCATATTTTAATTTTCTAATACCATCTGTGCTGTATTTTGAGGGGAACCAGGGAATGATTTAGACAAGCCTAAGACACTAAAACCTGCACAGAGTCCTAAGAACATCTCATTTCTGAAAATGCAATTACATAGAAGGTGTAACACTAACAGCAGCAACAGTATGCAACTGGTTTTAGGGAGAATAGGTTCCAATTAAAATATGAACAAAGGGAGATGAAATGGTAGAACAGCTTGGAATTTATCCAGGATGGCAAGGCCAACAGCCTTGGTTAATGGTAAAGTTTAATGGTAAAATACCTGTAAAGATATGAAGCAAGGTAATACTTTAGGTTCTTGTCTATCAGGTTCCACTTCCTGAAGATATGTACTTTTAAATGTCTTTCTCAAACTGTTTTTCTTAAAAGCAGTCCCTGTCATCTCTTCTCAGCATTCCTAACAAAAAATAGATCCAAATCTATTGTCATTGTTGAGAAGTGACAGAGCTATGAAGAGTCAACACACTTTCTGCAAGTTTTATGTTGGCGGAAAGAAAAACAGCCCAATAATGTAATTCAAAAGACAACTTAGTGATTTTCTATTAAATCTACAGAACTTTTTGCATGTACCTGTAGCACTTACAAACATTAAATTTTTCTAGGATTTCAAACTGCAAAATCTGGTAAGATGAAAGACTAAACTGAGACTGTCACTTCTCAGCTGGCAGCCTTACATATGCTCTGTAACAAAACCAATCATGCTATTGAAGAAAATCTTATCACATAAGCATTTCCTCCTGAAGGAAGTTACCTTTGTCCATATTTAGCAACAGTTTCAGATTACTGAAATACTTGGCAACATCATTCAGAAAAAAAGCAAAAAGTAGCAGAGATTTCAGATACAGCAAAGTGTGTATACTAGACACTAATCAATAAAAGATACAGCTGGAGAAAAAAAGGAAAAAATACTAGTTCAAAATGTCTCATAAAAAGTAAACCATCAAAATTTAACAGATTACTTTCAATGAAATATCATCTTCTACCTTGCCATGACTTGCTTCTGACCTGTGGAAGGATAGTACCACTGTTTTCAGTCCCACAGCTCTCAACATGTAAAAATTGCTTTACTTTATTTGAAATTGCCAGTATTTTCTTAAAACATCAGCTGCATTTTAACTTCAGATGATTATAATAACTGATTCCTAAAGAAAAAATTGGAAATAAAAATTAAGCTGCAGCTAGAAAGTACTGCTGAAATATAAACATTACAATAGATTTTCTTTCAAGAACACCTGTGACTTTTAGCATTCTTTGACTAATGATTTTCAGATGAATGGAATACTTCTACTAAATGATTTTATAATTTAATTATCTACATTGTTTAAGAAGCTGCAAACAAAACAGTGAAGCACAACACAATCACATATGTCCTGTGAACAGAGGCTGTGAAGTAAGGACCACTCCACAATAAATTTTCATTCATTAACTGAACTCAGAACCAACACTCAAAAGCAAAGAAACAAACCTTAATTTAGGAAGATTTTTCATATCAAACATTCCATAATAGAACTGTATATATTTAAATACATAAATAATGCACACAGTTTTAACACTGTGCTCTTTTTCTTTCCAGTCATAACAACTCTTGAATACTTGGTTTTATTGGAGCTATTAACCTTCCTGTTTTCTAATAAATGTCAGGGGTACAAATCCTTTTCAGCTTAATGGTACATAAAACTTGTTGGCACAAATATTGATACTGCAAGTAAATTAATTTTAATATCTCTCATGAACTGCATAAGAAAGTCATTATTTAATGAAAGATTTCTTCACTGCCAGGTAGCTGAGGAAGGAATATAGTATGAAAATTTTTATATCCACAAGATGAAGTTAGTTAAATTTAATGTTATCACACTCCTCTGTGCAAAGCCACTTCTCAAATATTCTTCATAAAGCTCAAGAAGAAATATGAGTTTAAAAGCAAAGAAAACATCATCTGATTTCAGTATATTTTAGCACACTGCAGTTTAGCATCCAACAGTTTTATCAGTCTTTCAAAAGAAATACATTTTACTAATAATTCACCTGACCACTCCTTAATCTTTGGGGGTAAGAATGGGAGGACTCTAGTATACTCAATTCTCACCAGTTTTTATGTGGTTCTTTTTGAGACGGGAAGATTTTTAAAAGCATTTCAAATCTTTGACTTTTAAGTTACCAATAAAATTTTGAGCACCCAACACATGGTTCAAAAAAAAGCACCAATACCTCATAACTCAGGTATAAGAGAAATTCATGGTAGCAAAGGGAGAATGAACTTGTATAAAAATATAACCAATTTCCTACTGAGTTAGTACTATGTTTAACAAAATTCAAGTAAATAATATGTTGAAGTTTATATATTTTGCATTCTCTTTATATATATCTGCATATACCCAGATGCAAAATATACATATCTGTACATACAGCTGAGCAAAGAAAAAGCTCTTGTACCTTTCTTTATGATCTGCATTACACCCTTGGTGAATGCACTTTTAAATTACTCAACAGCTTTATACCATAGCCAAATATTTCTTGATGGAAACAAGGTAGGTAGGTAGGTGCTTTATTACATTTTATTTGAACAATATATGCACACATGTATATACTTAATTTGACAGTTATAGCTGGGAAAAAGTTTTACATTATGTTCCCATTTCCCTAAGCTAACAAAACAAAATGCCTTTACCATTGTCACCCAAGATGTTTTAAACCTGGCAGAGAAGGTAACATGTATGTACTGAGTGCAACCAAAACATCCTCCCTGCCCCCAAACCTTTGTCAAAATGAATCATTGCCCCCATTTAAAATTGCTGCTTCTAATTTTATCTGGATGTACTCATTTTAATTCCACCTTTGTCTAAAAGGAATTCTGCAAGTAAGCTGGACATTTCCTACCTTGAGACATTCGCATTCTTTCATCAGCACTCATTTGCATTCTTATTAGTATGCATAAAATTTTCACTGAACTTTAAGACTCCTACTGGCAGATAACACGCTGCAATGGCCATAAAAGTGAACATGCAAATTAAAACTCCCATTAATCCCTAAATGTTACCAAGGAAAAGAAAAGCGAGATTAGGAGTAGACGGCAATAAAATGCCGTATGAAGCATGCCTTCTCCCAAATCTCTGTGGTATGTAAAATTACAGATCTCCCCTGACATGTCTTGAGGAGGTAAATTACACATATTTAAGTAGGTGAACACTCAGAACTAAAATACAGAAATGTTATCTGTTGTGTGAATCCATACTGCCTAAGGAAAAGTAGGCACTCGCTCTGAAGTAAAATACAAGAGACTTCACTGAAACAAAACCAGGCATTATTGTATACAAATATTTGTTTGCAAATATTTGTATACAAATATTTGATTGCATTCTAAATTTAAAACTATAGCACAAGAGGAAATACACTTTTGGATTTTTAAAATTAAAATTAATTAAATTATAGGTGTAGAAAGAGCTAACACTGAGGATAACACAAGGGATTGTTTCAGCTTTACAAAAGCCTTAACGGACATATCAGAACTTTTAATAAAATTCAGAGGTCTGAGAATGTAGATAATTCAATCTTGCAGAGCACTTAAAACTAACATCTTTAGGGTAAAATTTCCAGACAAGTCCTTCAGCAGTAAACCCTTGGCTTTGTATTCAGGAAACTCAGGATCAGTACACAAACAACCTCTCCAGAGTCAAAGAAACAGCTTGCACAGATTGAGTCTGTGATCTAGATAATGCTTTATAGCTTTCTACTTGGTCTCCTTTCTTTATTACATGTTTAAAACTTGATAAACACAGCACCAGAGTCAGTTCCTTAGGTTACCAGCTGTCCAAGTTGAATGTCTTAGGTACAGAATGAGATTTAACTTGCTCCCTCTTTCAACTTCTCTACAGCCTGTTCCCACTCCTTACACTATCCTTTGTCCCTGGTTTTGTGAAAGTTCTCTTCAGACAAGTGATGCCTGTAAGTATTTCCAGGGACAGTACTTTTATTAATTTTGGTCATAAGAGGTTTCTTTTTCTAGTCATACAGTCAGTCATACAGTTGTGCAGGGTAACAAAGAAAGGGAAAGGGTGCTGGGATGGAGGTGGCCATTTAGAAGTGTTCACAAGTAAAAAAACCCAAGTCCTGGCAGAACAAAGACAGTGCAGGTAAAAGCAGCTCCCTAGAGGTCCCAAGAAAAGGAGGACATAAGGCAATACACTCTTCAGCACAGTCGTAGAAGTGAAAAGCCTGAGAAGAAAAGGAAGGCGAGCCAGCCAAAACTTTAGTAGAGGCCATGGATGTCAAAGTACGTACACTGGGTTTGGAGAGGAGGCCTCTCGAGATGTAAGTGTGGGCCCAGCAGAGTTCAAGAACAAAGAGAAAAAAAAGCATGAAATATTAAATAAGGTTCTAACCTCATATTCATCTTTTACTGTTCAGAGGAAACATCAAGTATTTCAGAACTCCTTCTGCAAAGTCTCAGGCTATTTGCTGGAATGATCAGCATCCATAATAGCATGAATTATAATGTGAACATCCACAGAAAGAATGTACTGGGATATTTTCAAGCATCTGGACAGAAGACACACAGTGAAAGTTCAGCACAGGTCCTGTGGGCCTGGGAAACACCTAGACCAATGTTAAAGAGGTAAAAATTGGGACAGAAATGTAATGAGCAGTCCAGCAAAGTGTCCAAAAATTTTGAATTAAACTTTTCTTACTCAGAAACTGGCTTCTATACTAGTATTTAAACTATCTACACTTTCCATTACTTCTCATTTTTAACTAATTTCTTTTTTTACAGGAGGCAAAAAAGAAGTAGTGATGAATTGAAATTCAGAGCATTCTACATCCCTCACACCCCATAATATGTAGCCAATACAACTTCTTTCAACAGCTTCTATACCCACAGCAGAAGTACCAGTTTTCACTTTTAAAATTCTACATCCATAAAACCGTTTGCAAAGATTAGACTAGCACTGGACAAAAAAATACAGGTTAGTCTTTTTTCTGGAATTCCAATCTTTATCTCTCAGAAGCATACACTACATGCCCTTCTGGTTAATAAATGCACCAGGGAAAAAAGCATGCATGTATCTCTTGTTTCTAGAGACAGAAGTAGTGCTGTGGTTGAGGAATGGTACTCCCCAGTTTACTTCTCTCACAAAAGCTCCCCAAACCACACTGCTGACCACTCCCTCTCCCTTCCTCTTCCACCCTTCCCCACTGAGGGTGGCCAGGGAGGAGGATGGGAGGCACAAAAGGCAAAGATCACAGGATGAGATAACAATTACTGGAAACAGCAGTGAGATAAGAAAACAAACATATATTAATACTAATAATAAAAGCATACAAAAGAGACGGTAACTTTCTTGCAAAATGCTCACCAAGTATGATGTGAGATGACCACAGCCACGTTTTTTCCCAATCAGAAGCCACACCTTTTTTTGCTGAAGCCAGAGTCCCCGTCCCCTACTCCCAGCAATAACCTAAGGTGGAATTGTATAACATCTAGATTCTGGCCACACCCTGTCAGCCACACCCTCTCCTGGTGATTGCAAAATTAACTCCATCCTTGGCCAAAATCAGGACAGGTACTTAAGAGCAAAAGACTATTACTCAATCTGCAAACTGCAAATTTTCCTTTCCTCTGTGAATTCTTTGCCCACAATGTACTTGTATTTGCTGACAATATCACAAAGAGAAAACCTCACAGTTACGAAGATGAGGAAGTTAAGCAATAAAACTGTAAACATAGCTCATAACAACAGGACTGGCCAGTTAATTGCTTCTTCTCTAAAACAAATCTGAACAGGATGCCTTGATTTGAAAAGTGTGTCTCAGGTCTGGCAGCTGCAGCTTTTTAGACAAGTCCATATGCCCTTGATGGTATATGGTATTTGACTTCAAGGTCTTTTCACACACAACATCCCAAAAATCTGCAACCTTCAAGGCACCACACTGTCAAATCCCGTGGCTTTGTGCTAAATTTCTGAAGAGAGATATAGCAGAGGATTTTTAGCACTACACAGATCCCAATAGCACAAAGCAATGGGTTTGTATAGCAATTTGGTCTAACCCCATTTGTGAAAGGATGATTAGCCAACACCCGTTCTGAGACAGTCTGACTGTCCGCGTTGTGTTCCTGTTAATTCCAGACAAGTGCAGACAGAGACTACTGAATTGTCCTGGATGAGAATTTCTACACAGGAGAGCAAAGTTACCTGAAGCCTCATATATGCTTCTTGGTGTCGGTGGTGCAGTGCTTGCATGACAGTCACAGTGAACTAAGGTGAGCTTTAACTGATAGCTGGAGAACTTTTGGATGAGGAAAAAGACCTTCAGAAAGCTGGATAAATAGCACTCATCCATTCAAGCACCAGATGATTTAGTTAGTACAAGTCTATCAGGTTGCTGCTCCCCTTCAGAAGATGGCTCTCTTGGACCAACAAAGAAGCAGAAACAGCTAGAGCAAGACTTGCCAAGCCCCTGTGGGTACTACCGCAATAGAAGAGAGAAACTGTTGATACGGTGGTTTCACCATAGCTGGCAAACACTGCCAATAGTGTTGAAACACCTTTCAGAAGCTTTCTGCTCTTAATACTAGCCACAGTTGATCACAGCAAAAATCCTAGGGATTAGTGTAATGACAATGATAAAAAACAAGATAAGAATGTTTTCTATTTCTGTACTGACTCCATGAAGGGATATGATGGGACTGACATTTTCTTTTTGCTCAGTATCATCTCCCTCAGAGAAGGGCATCAAGCATAAAGGAAAGAGAATGAGATAAAGCAAGTATACATTTTCTCCAAACATGTTGTAGACTCAATTCATTTGCAGCTCATTCACAAATTAAACCACAGTAATATCTGTGTATAAGAACCATTTTTCTTCCACCAGTACTTCTAACTTCCTACTGAACTTATGCAAACTTCCAGCAAGCAGAATATCCACAATGAGGAATTCCAGAGTTTAAATACATACTGCTTAAAAACTGTGTTGTGCTTTAGACCTACCAACTTCTGGGAGATGTCTAGGTATTTTTCTTTCCCAAAAGCACGTTGAGTAATGGGTAGCCTTTACGCACTATTTCAGGGATTCCTTGCTTATACTGTTTCAGGGATTCCTTGCTTATGCTGCAGAGTCCTGGATTTTAAGTCACATTTAACCCCACACTTGGGTCAAGCACCTAACAACCTCAAAGACCAACATATGCTCCTCTTGTTTCTCTCTGTCTCCAAGAGCTGATCAGCTAATCCTAATGAAATGCACTAACTTCCCTGAAATGTTTATTATATCACAAATTTTCAGACAAGAATTTAATCAGTAGCAGTTGGACAAGATGTTTACTTATTAACAGATTCTCCAACTCTCCAGTAGATTGCGCAAGGGAGAGTATAGGAAACCAAATACACCATAAAAAAAGCAGCCCCATCACTGGTGACACCAATATGTAGGTGAACTGACTTACATATTAACACTGCAGTGAAGGAATAATAATGAACTTTTGTTTTATTTAGTACGCTTCATGCTGGTTTTTCAATCAGATCCTCCACAGGCACAAATATTTTCACAGTTTATAGGAATAAGTCATCTCCACATAGGCTTTACTTTCATTAAGTACTGACTTCTCAAACAAAATTTATACTATTTTTAAAGAGGTTACTTTAAGAATTTATATTGTTATGCAGTTAAATAACAGCCTGCCCTCCCTAAAATGAAAGATAACAAATAACTAATTCACACAGTCAGGCTTTCCATTAAAATAGAGAGCCTACATTCAATAGCAAAATTATCTTGAAATAAAACCAAAATATTTACCTTCCCATTCTGCTGGAAAGTCACCAATTTGATACTGATATGCTTCATGATTTACCGCTTCTACAAATCTTCTTTCCGGTATAATCTGCCCTAAAGCAGAAAAAAAAGAAAGAAAGATACATATATTTATATTATATATTTTATATATAATTTTATATAGTTACATTAAAATATATATTATAAAATATTTAATTGTACGTATATATTTTCATATAATAGGTATTTTATATTATGTATTTCTATATAAATTTATAATTGCTGATCACCTTATCATTTTGAAAGAATGTATTTATTCACTTGAGTCCAATGACATACAGGATGAAAATGAAAGCTTAAAATACTGAGAAAATTATTACCATCTAGGTGTCAATTTGAAACATTGTTATATGTTATATAACATCAGTAACTTCCAGAAAAGCATCCATGTTCTATTTTGAAGCTGATTTGTATTATTGATGATGAAAAACAGCACTCAAAGTTCACTGGCTAGGTTTGCAAAGCCATCAGGCCACATCATCTCCAACCACCGGCACCTGCCTTGTGCTTGTGAGATTTTTCACAACTGCCTATAAACTAAATAAAATATATTTTCTTTGTTAAAACCCAAAACCCAGAAGGTAGGAATCTGATAGGGAACACTCAGTATATTGAAAGGGAGACAGTGTGGGGCGCCTGAATCTACATCCCACATTCTGATTCTATTACTACCAAAGAAGAATTAAAAACTTCGAACTGAAAGGTGGTACACAGCAGATTGACTGTCACATATTATGCTACTGTATCGAGAAAGAGTATTTTAATTTGCTTTTTAAATTAGCAGGTACTGGAAATATATGCAAGGTTCCCATCCCTCACAGGGAAAAATCCAACAGTATTCCCTAGGCTCTTTCTACCAGCTTCTTCTCTTCCTGGGGTGCTGATATGGAGAAATTTGACATTTTGAGGAAACATTAAGTATATCTGCATAAAATATTTTATTTCATAATGAAGTGATTAATGCAGTTCATTCCTTCAGTATGCTTCAACAAGTATTTCAACTGAAGTTATTTTAAAACTGATACCAGTTGGGACTTGGAACCATTAGTAGCTAAACCCCACACTATTATTCATTATTAAGTATTTAATACAGTAAAATAAGAACTTATATATAATGTGAAAATCCTTTTCTAAGATTTTTCTTTAGCTTTATATTTTATTTTTAAGCAATGCAACATTTTTATTTTTTCAAGATATGCCATCAGGCAAAGAATATTGTGTAGAATGCCTTCATCTTCAAAATTAGATATTTTTAGTCAGTGCTGGAAGTTATACAATTGATACTTATTTGCTTTATAAGTATACAATTCCCATAAGCTGATGAAATTATAGTTTGTACCTAGCTGTAACATAATTTTTTTTTTCAACAACACCATGGATGATTTAATTTCTTACACTGTTCATCTACAAACCAAAACAAACTACAGAATTACTTTCTTCCCATGCAGAAGATTTCCAGAAAAGCTGAAGAGGCATCTAATTAGGGTTGATCCCATACCAGTCTCAGAAAAAAACAATCTTCTCCAATCTTGTAAAGTTACTAAACTTTACTGTTAGAACAGCACCTCTCAAAAAACTGCCCTTAATTAGAGTATTACACCATCTGAATAAATCAGCATTAGTAATAGTAGTGAAAAACTGGTTTTTTCTAACTGCCACCACAACTTGTGACTGGTATTATTAAACAAAATATTCCACTTCTTATTCTGACGCAAGCTTTCATAAAACTCACGTAAAAACTCATCCTCCAGATCCCACAGTCAAATCACACTGTAGAGCCAAACTCAGAAATTATTCCCCAAATGTGTTATTTTGAGTACTGCTGGTGGCTTTTAAGCCTCTCTGCATTTGTGATGCACACATGACACTAATTAACTTCAACTGCCTGATTTGCCTTGTCCCCTAGGTTTTTTTTGGCAGACTACCACTGACAAAAAATTTACATAGGTTTGTGGAGGGAAGATCACACTGAGGCCTCTTTAGATATAATTAAAACATTTTACACTTTAGGGAAATGTTTTTCATACTAAAGATTGACTTTATTGACTATTTTGCTTCCTATTAATTCATCCTCATATTTTCAAACAAATATTTGGGTCTTTGCTACAGCAATGCAAGAAACTTCACTTGTAAGAGCATACGTATGAAGCAATTAAAAATAGCACTATAAGAACAGTTTTAGCTTTAAAATTAACCTCATTTTCATGTGACCACTGGATGTTAGAGACACTGAAGAACCATTAGTGCTTCAAGTTGGAATTATATACTGAACACAATATATCCAATTGAGTCTTAAAAAATAGCAGGTCACTTCAGAAATTTAGCAGATGAACAGAACAGTAACATAGAATATCAGATACAACATCGTTTACACTGAACACCAAAGTAGCCAAGATTTGCAGGAGTTTTCAAGCAGGCAAAAGAGCCAAGAAGATTACGTAATTGACAGATCTTTCAGCAAGTGATACAGTATTTACATATGTTACATTTATACATTTTCTCACTTACATATTTTCTCAAAACCTTTCAGTCACAGTCTATTGAAAAACCAATGCTTCATGACTGAAGTGAATTTGTATAACATCCCCAAAACAGAAGTGTTTAGCAGAAGTTTGTGGCCTGATGGCATAAGAAGGGGATAGTCAAAGCCAGCACAGGAAATACTTGGTGAAACATAAAGGGGTAGCCAATGGCATAATTGGCATAAGCAGTTTCTACATTTTTACAGTCTTATCTATACACTAAGGAGTCCAGAAACCAGGCTATATTTTTACAAAAAACCCCATGATTAACAGTAGATATGTACAGATGTTATAAAATTAATATTTTAATTTTTCAGTAACTTCTAATGAAGAGTGCTTCTATGGGCAAAATATCCTAGTTAATCCACAGCAGTCATTAAACATTATATATATGTACTTACATTTAGAAAAAGCCATTGAAGAACCTTTCACATGAAAATAATGAATCCCAAAATTGTTGTGTTCTATAAACAAATTATTACTATTCTGACAGCAATTAAAAAAAATAAAATTATACACACTAGTCTAAATATCTTCAGGAGCCCTGATTGATTTTCACTGTTTACGAAAGCATTATTTGGAAAAGAGTTCCTGTTAACCCTTAAACAAGTTTGTACAATGTTTGCTAAACAAACTATGGCACACATAATGAGTGAAAGCAGAAATGGGACCAGAAATAAGGAACTGGATGTTTCTGATAACTGAACTGAGCTACCTGAACAAGAGCCCCTGCCAGATATAAAATATTGGCATGTTTTGCAGTCAGCAAATGGAAACAGGATCTGCCTCTCACACACTACCATGTGAAAATAATAATTGCCATTCAAAATGAATGAACATGAGATGTTCATGAGAACTTAGGACCAGGACTCTTTTGGCTGGCTGATTTACAACGTCTGCATGCTAAGAGTCCATGGAAGAAACACTGCACTAAGATGGTTTTTTTTAATGCACAGACTGAACTTGCAGCCTTTGTGAATTTAAAGCAATTGGCCTAAATTCCAGTTTGCACAGCAGTGCTCTAAACTCCATTATGAAAGACACATTTCTAAAGTACACTTTTTACTGAAGTGCTATGTAATTTGAAGAGATTAAATCATACTTCATTCACTAAGAGCCTATTATTTCCTTGTCAGCAACCCAACATAAACTTCACCTACTCAAAATAAAGGCTTCCAAAAATTTTTTCAGCAGTATCTTATAACATTCAAGGAATAGGTCACCCATTTCTTTCCTGTTTGGTAACTACCAAATAAACTGTAGTTTTTGCTAAATGTGAAGTAGCACTTAAATTACCAAAGCAACTGAACTATGAGCAGTTCTTCATATCAAGCAAAGGAAGAAATACTTCTTTAAAAGTAACAAACATGGATTTATGTATCTATAGGCTACAGGAGCAGCCCACCACTGTCAGAACAGGATCAAGAGTTTTCATCTCCACTGAAGAAGGAAAAAAAGTTTTTTATAAAAGACAACCCTTTTAAAGGTATTAGTTTGAGAAGGCCACTATCTTTTCTTTGCATAGCTTTTTAGCTGAGGGAGTCTGTTCACTGATGGCTGTGTTTATGTTAACTCATAGTCATATTTCCAGTGTTTCTGCAATAATTATCTTTACCTTAGGAAAGATATAAATATTTTAAAATAATATCTTTTTCCCAAAAGAATTATGGGGTTTTTTTCCAAATTTAGACTTCTATGAGGTTAATTAACTTTTGCTTAGTGACAAATTAATAACTTCTAAAATTCATTATATTCATTCATACAATATATACAGTATCCTGAAATACAAAAAAATATTTGCACCTAACATCTATTACTTACAGATGTGCTTATATTTTCTCCAATAAATTACACACTTGAAATAATCTATAATGCTTTATGCTTTATAAAATCATAACAGAAACACATTTTAACTTTTAAGAGCCAGCAAGGCCACAGATGTTTGATGGTTCTGATTTCCATTAACCTGAAATGAACCAGATCAGTGATTTCCAGTTTTACAACAATGCAGGATCAAGCAATACTAAACTTGTTAAGTGCTGACTCAGCAAATCCACAAAAGCTGTAAATACCAGGGACTCACAGTCAAGAATTGTGGTTCAATTTTGCTACTTATATTACATTTTAACAGCAATACATTTGGCTTTCCTGAGTTGTCTGCAAGTACTAATTTATTCCCTAAGCAAGACATGTTTCCTCAGACTTCTACTGAAAATTTGAAGCCTGGGAAATTGCTTCAACTTTGGGAACGTATACTGTTTGCTTTTTGGGAATGTATACTGTTCAAAGTAAAAGACTGACATACACTACAAACATCACAGTCCCTTTTCACTTCCCAAAAGGACTGCCAGCTGACAAAGTCGGTAACTTCCTCTGGGATCAGTCCCATGGAGTTCATGCATGTTCACACAAATCTCACTTTTTGAAAATCTGCTGTATCTTAGACTGCGGCAGTAATATTTGTTCAAAAAACAATTTCCTCCAAGGGACAGACAAATCCCTCTGCTAAATATCCACTGCCATTGTAGCCCCTGGGCTCTCTCAATCTGGCTGCAGGATGCAGCACCACCAGTTCCTGCTCCCTGCTCACTGGAAAGCCTTATGTCTTCCTCCTCCATCTGCAAAGCCTGTGTCTTTAAACAGAAGCACTGTTTTGTAAATGAGTCTATAATAAGCCTACTAGAATTACACAACATTACATTCTTTTGGGAACACAAGATGATACTGGTACAAATGACAGTTCCATGGAGAGCTGATGGAAGCTCAGTGGTCTGTCACAGAGACGCTTTCTCCCAATCGTTCTTTCAGTTTCTTTTGGTCTGTCAGATTCAAGAAAGGCTTTTCTACCAATTACTGTTAAAATGTGAATAAATCCAAGAATGAGGTGCTTAATTTATTCTATAAATGTATGGAAATGGCTTAAAATGGGAACTTAGCATGTATAAAGGGAATTTAGCAAGTAGATAGAAAGTATCTTGTACTCGCATAAAAACATAAGGCAGGGAGATAAAAAGGTAACAATACAGGGAAGAGAAACAGGTATGTGACAGCAAGAGCATGAATTGTAAATAAAACGAAAAGAAAGTCACAGCTGTGAAGAACATCCATTCTGCAATATGACCCAACACAGCAGTGTTGTGGACTGGTTTGGATGATTCATTACATTTCAATTAGAAATGAATTTTCAATGAATCTTTTGCAAAAACTCATTTATCATCTCCACTTTTTCCAGAAGAAACAGAATTATTACAACTAACTGCACATACATTCTCAGGGTACTAATGCTACTTTTGGGTGTTAGAATATTTTAATAAATTTTACAGAAGGACTACAGGTGTGAGATTTGCAAAGAAAATTCAGTCTTATAAGAGGTCTGAACACAATTATAGCAAATACTGTACTGCACTTGAAGGATTAAAGAATACTGGTACTACTATTTTACTGTGTTTGCTTTTCATTGTGGAGGTTAGGGAAGAACATTCACCTGTTTCAGCCACAGTCAACTTAATAATGAAACTTCTGAAGAAAAGTTAGCTAAAGTCCTTGAGATGTATTACCCACTTAATGTACATGCATATCCTACAAACATTTAAAGAGCTTTAAATGTTATTCTTTTTCCTACAAAATGGCATCTTTCATCTATACAGAAATAAAGAATGTTTAGTTTATTTGGTTAGAGTTCTGAAATAAACAAGTATTTCAAAGGCACTTTTAAAAACAATGTTAAACAACACATACCAGAAAGCAATATTTTAGTTGATTAATAGTAATGTAAAATCATTTACCATGCAACAGGTTGTTGTTTTGGTTTTTTGTTGTTGGTTTTTTTTTTTTTTTTTTTTTTTTTTTTTTTTTTTTTTTTTTTTTTTTTTTAATACCCTCTAGCTTCACATTGTTAGGTTACTTTCAAAGATCTCTTCAAAATTTGTTTCTTTAGGCTGTCCTGTGTGCACATACCCATCAGTTAAGGTACTTTCCAGCAACACTGATCTGGAGAAAAAAACCCCATAGTTAGCTGATTTTGGTGGGCTCAGAGTGGTGTAGGTGGTGAAGAAATAAAAAAAGTCTTCACATACCCAGGAATTGCAGCAATACCTGCTCTGCTTTCAAACTTAATTTGAGCAGAAAAAAACTTAAAAGTGCAACAGCTGAGAACAAGGACTAACCGTAAGTTGAGGCTTTTTACATCTGAGTCAACCCATTATTTTATTTTATTTTTCTACTCAATTCTCAGACTTTGTGTGGTCTCTTTTCAAGTTAAAATGATCAAATGTATACACAAAAAAGCAACACAGAGTTGACAGTTTTCCCTGTTCTTGTTCCACAGTCTCAGCTTGAGTAAACTGTAGACTAAACAGAAAAAACTGAGGTTTATGTGCTTTCACAGTATGTAGGTACATACCTAATCATCAAGTCCTTGAATACCTATTTGAGCACTTATCGATTTAAGAGTATTGCACCAGGTGCAACTATTGTAGTAGTCGTCAATAAGTTTATACAAAAATTTCTATGTGAAAGCATTTACCTTGATGCCAGAGAAAGAAAAGAAGAATGACCACTTTTGGATGGTGACCTTTAGAATTGTATCGCTTGTAATAACTGTAATACAAGTGTTTGTACTGTAAATGCAGTAAACTGTAAACACAGAGTTTACAGCTACCAAAAATACAAGCTGTGACACTTATAAACTCTATAACAAAACAATTTCACTTCTTTATACATTAAAGAATGTAGGTAGTAGAACTAGTAGGTTCCTAAACCTACTGGTAGCAAAATTAAAAACAGTTACTCTATTATGCTTTATCAATTTAATCTCTAAAATGCAAACTCTCAGAAATAAAGACATTTAGAGATTTTCATTATTGCAAACTTGCTCAATTAACCTAATTAGCATTTTAATTCATTCTTTGGTGTGAGCAGCTAAGATCCCTTTGTGTCTTTGCATTAAGATGTCACACCAGCACTTTAATTCTTAAATATCAAAATCACACGACTTGTGTCTCACCATACTAAACTCTGCATTGTCCAGCTACGGAGAACTCCCTTTTTAGTTTCTGCAACACTTGAGTGCCTACTGACCTTAAAACTCATATGTGTTGACCTTCCTTAACTGCAGCAAAGGATGGGAGCAATGAAGACTACAAACTATGAGGAAAAGGCTTCTGGACACAACTTGGGTGTGTGTAGCTGCCTTGTGGTGCATTGAGAGCTACAGGCAGAAATCTCTAACATCAAGATTATAGAAAACACCTCAACACCGAACTTCTCCACAGTCTTAACATATATTCAGATATTCTTAACAGATATTCAGAAACAAAGTTGTCAATGGATTGACAACAATGATAGTGTTTACTGCTTCCATTAAAAAAGAAGATATTTCAGAAATATTTGACCTCTTCCTTCTCCTGCACTCTTTCTTCCATAAAAACAGAAATGTACAGAAATATACAAAATGTTGTAACCAATGAAGATAACATTTGTTATATTCTATCATAGTATTTGTCTCAATAGCATTTCTTACTAAATGTTTTGGTAACATGAATTTGTTTTTTTGACTGCTTTTTTTTTTTTTTTTGCACATGATGAACATAATGAGACTTGTTACTCAGACAAATAAACACAAATCTTACACATTCTCTCCTATCTGTGTATGTGTATGAATGAGAGGGAGCATACCACAGATGAGGCAAGATGAGATGAGATTTTCACCCCTAAAAATATAATCTATTTTAGTATATTCCAATACTTTTCATTTTCTATCCTGGGAATTTATTATACAATCAAATTACATATATGATAAATCTTCTGCAATTATCAGCAAGAGTCTTTCAGTTTAAGGACACTTCTGATCTACAGTTGCATTTTACATACTGTACAGATGACTGTATGTACATTTAAAGATAAAAATTCAAATATCTTTAGTTCAAATCAGTTAAACTGAAAAATCTTTCCTTTCTGGCTGCCTGTATTTTTCTTTAATTGTGGCCAGTATAGGACCTTATTATAAGTAATTTGTTACTATAGAACTGAGGAAAAAATGCTAGCCTCACAAGTTTTGTCATTTTTCCCCCCACTACCCCCGCAGGCTGCTATTGTTGATGGCCTTTATGGAAATATAAATTCAATCAGCAGCTGCAAATTTCATGAGATGTCCATCTTCATGCTGAAATTCCAACTGAGTGTCAAAACAATCTGTGGATTTCTCCCTGATGAATTGTAAATTTCTGCAATTTTCCATGTTAGAATTTGAGCTGCACTAAAATAGAGCCAGCCCAGATATAGTGCCTGCCAGATTGAGACATTTAATCTTCCCCTTCATTATCTCAACTCAGACATTGAAAGGGTTAAAAATAACCCACAAAAAATTATGTTTCTTTTTTATTTTACATAAAAAAATAAATCCCATTTTTCTTTTTAGAAGAAAAATAAAAAGGCCTTCAAAACACTCAAAATACTCTCAAATCACTTATTTGAACCTGCTGTTCATTTTACAGTATTTTGCAGTGATAAACTCCCAGAAAGTAGCTGCAATAGAATTTAAAGAATTTCCTGTGGTGCCAAAATAGTTATTACAGATACTACGTTTCTTCTAAGTCCCAGCTTATATTAAGTGTTGATGGAAAACAGAAACTAGATGCATAAATTACAAAAATCAAAACTTCAGTACAGTTTCGTACTGCTTACTGTTTTCTGAATACAATAAAACAAAATAACATTTCTCATTTAATTACTGTTTGTTGTAGTAGCTTAGGAGGCACACATAGCTTACCAAGCATATTATAGCAGTTCAAATATTTTGCTTTAGAGAAATATTTGTTTCTCTCTTCTGTAGGCACTGACATGAAATCTATGAAACAAAACCACCTAACCAATTTGCAAGCAAACTAATTAGTCTGTTTAACATATAGAAAAGAAGTAAGAAATATTCACAGAGAGAAATTCACTATTAGTGATGGTTCATTTATTCATATAGTTGAAAACTAAATGACTTTCTGTTTATTTTCTTCTCTCTGGGATAAATATTGTGGTGGGATGGCTGAAGGGTTTACTGAACTGCACTGACCATCATTGAAAAGAATGATACTGTATTGGATGTTTCTGTACAAATACCAAATCCTAAAATACAAGACCATCTTTAAGTTTAGAGAAAATTCAAATGGGCATCTTGTTTTGTATACACCAAGCTTCCAGTTCATTATCAGAATGAGGAAGGAAACCTAAAAGTGAGCTACAGAGTAATTCCATTGCAAAACACTTTCAATGTACTACAGTTTGACCACTTTATCATTTCTATTTCTTTTATCACATCATTTCCTCCGCTGAGTCATTCCACATTCCCTGCCCCCTCCTTCAGTTACCTGCCCTGCATTCTGGTTTATGTAATCTGGAATGACCTGAAAGTTGATCACAATTCCAAACACTCAAAACTGATCTGCACACTTTCCCTGATTGGTTTCTTAAACTTGAGTATAATTCACTGATTTAAAAACCAATAAATATGCAAGAGCACTAGTCTATGTCAAAAATAAGGTCAGTCTTCAAAAAACACCTAAGGAAAGAATGCTGGTATGCAGCTGGAAAAGGACTTGCACTAGTTAAGTAAAAGCTTATGCTCTGGCAAACAGGTAGGCCAGAGGGGCATGTTGCTCAGAGGAAAATCACTGGATTCCTACATTTACTAAACTGACCTTTATAAACTTACCATTCTTAGAATGTTTCCTGCTCAGCATGACAAAAATGGCCCTCAACTTTGCTAAAAATGTTATTTTGACAGAACTCTGATTTAGTTTCATTGAGTTACAACACCCAGATCAAACAATCTTGATACTTTCACTTTTAGCTGTCATATACTTATTAGCTTTAACAGCAAAACAAAGATACACACTAATCTCTCCTCTAATACAAGTAATTTTATATAGTTAAGCAGGTGTTCTGTCCCACATGGTTTCCAGTCACAAGTTTTAGCTATAAATTCTGCTTGGGTAGGTAGCAAGAGACGTAATTACTGAATGTATTATAACAGCTTTCATTGTAACAGATTCGTGAATATTATTTGGTTATTTTTATCTGTGGAGCCTACCAGAAATGAAGGTAGCCATAACAAGACAATCTAGTTCTATTTCTTAAAATATTGAGAGTACTGCTTATAAGAGTTTGTAATAATTTCAAAGCACAGGAACAAAGAATCCTTCTTAACTGTGTTAATCATTGTAACATAGCTGGCCTCTTTACGATTTAACTTTATTTTGTATTATTTCAAAACCTCACAATTTCTCAACAACAATTACTTCTATTTTATCCACATCTTCCAAGTTCTAGGCCATGACACCTTATTAAAGCGCAGGGTGTTGAAGTACTTCCAAAGGAAGCTGATTAAACTTCCATTGAATCCATGAAAGTGCAGAATTTTCCAATTTATGCGTGGAGTCGGGTTTGCTAATCTCTAGGCATCCTACAAAACTGAAAACACCAAAGTAATTCTAAATTTAAGGAAGTAAATGAAAACTGAAAACAGTGTTAATAAGCTACACAAAAGAAAACACACAGCAGTACAAACCCAACTGTGATCCTTTAAAAACTAGTACGATCTATGTATTTCCCCAATGCCATCTTCTGCACTGTAAAGCCACTGAAGAAGTGTGATTCCCTTTTCCTTCCAACATAACCTAGGATGACACTAAACTTGTACTTTGGCAAGGTATCAGAAGTACCACAAATAAACAAAAATTGTAACTTTTATGGTATTAAGATACATCACTTGCATATTACATTACTTTCCGCCCACACTGAAAGCTTTGCTCTTAATAACACCTCCTGCACATGCATGCATAGAAGTTCATGAAGATTTCTTTTCTCACCTTCTTCCTAAGACAACTAGAAAAGTTTGTAAATGGCAAGACTGCTTAAAAAGGTTGAGAGCACTACTACCTTATGAAGCTGATTTTTAAAATAGAGCATAATCATTGCTAATACTGGAAGCAAGCAAAAGTGAAGTGAATAATAATAAAAAACCAAAAGATCCATTACTTTCTCATCCAAAGTATTCTGTTGCAAGGCAATCCCTATGTAATCTAATCATTCCGTTCAAAAAACTTGAAAAACATCTTGTTGAAAACTGCTGTGAAATTTAACCAAGTCTTATAAACCAAACAATAAACAGTTTTCAAAGCAGGCACATGCAGTGGTTAAAACTGTATTATTTGGAGGACAGCCAGCTGATTCACCATGGGCATAAAACACACACCCTCTCTGGGAATATGAACTCTCATATGTTCTACGTGGCCTTCACAGTTTATGGCACTTCGACAAGGAAGCAGGGATGTGATACATAAAGAATACTGCAACAGTGGCCAGTTGTCCAGTGCCATAACCTTGTACCTAAATTCTCTCAGAAAAAGATTGCGGAAAAACACTTGGACACCAGCAAGAAGAGAAGAAAGAAACATTACAGTTCTTACCATTGAGAGAGAAGGAAACAGAATCACAGTACTCCCATCAGCTGATGGATCCCTAGAGAAAAATTGTCATATTAACCCAATAAAGTCCCAGGGAAATTAAAAAGTGAATGGAAATATCAGCTTATCCCTCAGGCAAAACCGGATTCATTTCTAGAATTCTATAAGCATTGCTTAGATAATGGCATCTATAATAACACTGCATCATCCCTAATATACACAAGGTTTATAATTTAAGATGAAACATGGGTAATATCCAGCCTCCCCAAAAAATTTCTCAGTAGAAATAGAAATCTGTGTGCAAGTTTCCAGAAATGCTTGTGTTCCAGACCTCTGAACCATTAGCAAAACTATATGAATAATCATGTTGCTCAGTGTTCTCCAGTATCAGTATTTCTGATAGCCTCGAAAGCCTCATCTGGAGTGATGCCATGCTTATTAATGCATAATCAAGTAAACATTATCCTTTTTCTGTTATTCTATACATTAAGTGTAATTTTCAAATGTTTTCCATCAATGAGATGATCAACAAAAAGAATTTAGAATCACAAAAATATCCTAAAGAGGCTATGCACACACAGTATGAGAGTTCTCTAAAGCTTGATGTAAAAGGAAAAATATAATCACTAAACAATTTCTAGGTATCTACCACCAAATCCTAGCCTTCCATGTTCATTAATATTTACAACTGCATTCCTACTCCCCACTAAAACTAGCACAAGTTTCCATGTCTTTCTGGACTTACTCAAATATTAGGTCAAACTGCTTTGTTATTTGCCTGTTTTCTCTTGACAAAGGGAAAAAACCCAACTAACCAACTGCCATCAAAAACTGTTTCACAGTTGTTTCCTATGACATTGCATCTCCTCTACACAAACTTCCCTCGCTCAAGGGCACGAGTCTTACAAATTTAGCAGTCAACAATGCAGACAGAGATGTTAAAGACTCTCTAATTTATCTTCTAATCTGCATCACAAATAGGAGGTTCAGAGGTTTCTTTCTCCTACAGAGAAAGTATCGAAAGGAAAGCACTGATAAGGAAATCAGGAGTGTGGACTTCTTTGTATGGATTCTCCCATCCAGGGCTTTCTACACCTTTGGAATAAAAAAGAGGTAAGCATAGGTGTGGGATCTCAGCACACCACTGTGGATGTGCAGAGACACCAGGGGAGCCCCTGGGGGGCTCGGAAACCCTGGAATGCTGCCAAAAGAGTGTGGTGGCTTGACTTTGTTCCATCAAAAGAGAAGAACCTATGTATGAGGAAATGAGAGCTTCTTGGGTGTGAATGGTACATTTATGGAAGGAGATTTAAATTTTAGAAAAATAGGTACAGGGGGGTCATGAAGACAAGATGGAGGATTCAGGGCATGGACCTGTGTTCTTCTTTCTTCTTCATGTCTTCCATTTTGTGTGGTGATGTTGGCACTTGGGGATTGGTTCATGGTGAAGGTACACTTGTCTTTAAGGGTGAATAGTATTGGGAAATAAAGGTAAATATGGCACACGTAATTTTTACTATAAAGGACACAGCCGTCCTGTGGGTGGGGGAGAGTGCACTTGACTGTCCTGCTGAGCGGAACTCGGCTGGGCAGAGAGAAAACTTTGTAGATAAGAGTTAATAAACAAGACTGAAGACCGAAAATCTGAGAGTCCAGACTCATCCTTCGAAATCGCGGCCGCCCAGAACCACCTTTCCCCGTGTCGGGGCAGAGACACATAACAGCGGACCCCGACACCTGGCATCCCTGGGTGTTCCTTCAACTGCCCTTCCCATTCTCAGCTCGTCCCTCACAATCGACGCAACATGCTGAGGTGTTCCCACCTTGCTGCATGCCTCCACCATCTCTGCCAAGGATGGCCGACCTGGCATTGCGATGATGACCCGTTGACAATCCGGGTTGGCATTGCCACCTTTTTTTCTGAAGGCAAACAGTGGAAGTCCTGTCTATTATACAGGGTAGTACCTACCAGACTAATCCAACATCATATCCTGTACATCCATTAGGCAAGTTGTCTCCTAACAATTTTTTTCACCATTTTATTTTCTTTAGCACCTATGAAACATCTATTAGTTACACTATTTAAACACTTACTATACTGAAGAAACTACCAATCATCTTCCTTTTAGTCCACTATTCTGCTGTTTTTCAGATGCAGACATGGTATTTGTTAGGTCTTTATTATACTTTAAAAAATATTCTAATTTAATAGTTCTATTGTCCATGTTAAATATATTTTGCATTCTGTCTTCCATTTCACAAGCTGCAGGTTCTTTTTTTCTACATGGAATTAAGTATTGTATTTCTGTCTTCATTCACCTTCAGTAATTTTTTACTCATCATATTTACACAAATCCTCAGATGCATCCAATAGCCTCTTTTCTTTTGAGCCAACTTTGTCACTTTTTATACTTTTGGCCAACTTCCTTATGCTGTATGTTTTCCTAATTAGCAATGTCATATTTTTTTAGTCAGCTCAATCTTCCTTCTAGCCTTTTTTTCTCCCCAGTTTAGCTGACCTAATTGAAATAATTTCATTCAGTCCAACTTGATAAAACAGGTAGACATATATGCTTAGAGATCCAAATCCAGAGCCAATGCATTCTTGAACCTCACTGCATAGAAATGGCACAGTATTTTACAGAAGCACCTCAGAATCTCTGCATCTGTGCCTATTCACTTTAAAAATATATCAGAACCCCATTATCACAATGTCAGTCCAAGAGTTTGCCATCTTATTCATGCAGACTATCCACTCTTGCCTAGAAATTACCTCCTGTAAACTGTTTCAATTCACAAGCAGTTATGAGGTCTTCTATTACATATGATTCTTATCTAAGAGAATGATGAAAACATCATTATTTTAAAACACTAATACTTTAAAATATTAAATAGTGACAATTTAACCCACAGTGTGATCTTTACAGTAACATAAGTTTCAGTCTGGCAATAACTCTTAAAAAATAAATCTGAATGCCTTTTGAAAAGACTCAAAATAAAGCAATACTGAGTAAATTACAAACTGCTATCTAAGAACATAAAAATTTCCAAATTTACAGAAATACTGCCTTCGTTGTCTGCAATCTCTTTCAGCATGACAGAAGGCAAACTACTGAACATGCCTTGGGAAACAATCCTGAGAAAAAGAGGCAGAGATATGCTGGCTACAGACGAGCTGGGTAGTCAAAAGGGGTAAAATGTTATTGGTACTTGTGAATTGTTACTAAAATTATGCACAGTGGTTGCTATACTTTTCACAGCTTGAGGGTATGAGGGGGAGGTAGGTGAAAAAGACAGAATGAATATTAGTGAATACTGCATACATATCATAATTTAAGTGGCCTCTGTAGGGCTACAGAAGTGACAGAAAAAAACCTCGCAATTTCAGATAGATCAGTTTTAAATAGAAAAGCACCTCTTTCTGAATCAAAACTGTACCAAGACTCACCTTAGTATAAATAAAATTTAAAAAACCTGAAAAACAATGTATTATGCTGTCAGTTTTAGAAATTACAATTTGCTTCAGAGATTAAACATTCTTCTCCACAATTGAACAGATGGAATTTCTTATTGTTCAACTGGACCGACACTTAAAATATAGTTCAAATTAAACTGAAAGATACTGCCTTCTAAGAGGCGCATAATTCCAAAAATAATGAGTGCTGCAGAGATTGAGCTGACATCATTATACCACATTATACATTTATGCAATATTTAAACTAAATGCTAAAGACTAATAAACAGTGGTTTAATTTGAGGCAAAACACCCACATTTCGTATTGGTAGTTACCATGAATAAATGGTATTTTGTGTCTCTGTTTAGGAGGAGTCTGTAAGATTTGGCAGTTTTGTATCTGGCAGTTATTTGCTGTAATTTCTTGACTGTTTCTGCTCTGCTTGTTAGTTAACTGGTACTTTTGTCATTTGTATTTTGTCATATTCATTTCTTATTGGTGGTGGAATTGGTTGAACCAATTGGATTGGAAAGGGAAGGATTGGTTGAACCTATAAATGGAGGCAACTCATTCTGGAGTGTTCACCTTTAGTGTCAAACCAAGACAGAAGAGGAAAAAAAAGGAACAAAACATAGCAGCATGAGACTCCTCTAAATCTCAAATGCCAATACATTTCTGCTCACTTTCCCCCTACTGGTTCCAAGACCAGTTATAAACGGACCGAATCACAAATATCAATCACCATCCAACATTAAAGCTCCCACCAAAGAGAGCTTGTAAAAACTTTTCAGTCCTTTTAATGCAATTTGTTTTTTAACTATATTCATTATGAGGAAAATTTCTGATTCGATCCAACCCTTTTCTACCTCTCACCTTACTGTCAATGCTTACTTGCTTGGCCTTTCATGGCATTTCTTCTATAAAGACTGTCAACAATACTGCCTTAAAAAAAAAACAAAAAACACCAGCACCACACCCTTTCTCACCACAGTTGCACTTTCTCTCTATGCTACTTCATTGGCCTCCTGCTTTTTCTGTTGCATCAGCAAGATGAGCTAGAAAAGCCCCAGTGTACTACTGCATTTACAGCAATTGTTTTAACAGCTACTCTCAGAAATATGTAGCTAATAATTACCTTGCAGTACTTACAGGGCAAGTGCCTCAAGGCACTGCCTGTCCTTCATCCCTGCTTGTCTTCCTATGTTTCGCTTCTGGAGACACTGCAATCTTTGCAACACAAACACCCTCCAGACAAGTATTTGTAGTACAGATACCACAACATAAATCCAATCACTTCTACTATTTCTTTCTGATTCAAATTACTGCTAAGCACCCTCCACAGTTCTGCTGAGTTTCCTACCAATGTTCACCCATCTTATACATAGAAACAACAGTTTCTAACAGTTTAGTCTTGCCTCCTTCTGTTTTACCATCTCTCTCTCACTGGCTTCTCCAAATACATGTATAATTTTCATATAAAAAATCGCATGTCTAAACCATGTATTATTATCCTCCCTTTCCACATATTCTTGATGAATGCCATCATTCTCCTCCTTTCTTTCTGGTACTCAGGATTTCTGTCTAATGTGTAGGCTCCTTCTGCATAAGATATTTTCTGTAGGATCTTCCTGATTTTCCACGCTGCTAAATCTGCCATTCAGACACAATTACAACAACATAATTTGCCCATGTCAAGGCATATGCATGCACCCCACCCTACCCATGAGTTTGTAACACTGCTGCAAAGATTGCTTATCTAGTCAGAAACTGTGGGAATTCAATTGTGTCTTTAGACCCCCTACAAGGTTTCTATTTTACACTTGGAGTACAGGGCACTTGTTTTCAAACTCCTATGCAAGGAGGAGTCTCCACTGTACCCTTCTCCCCTTTCTATAGCCTGAGACATGAGGACTTCAAGCACATAGGGGTCTATATCAATCAAACAAAATGTTTCTATTCACTAAATGGAAGAACTCCATGAATATCCACAAATAATTTCCAAGTTTTCTTTTACCTTCTGTTTGACGTGAAGTATAAAATTTCTACCATGAGTGGGCTGTGGTTTTGCTAGGAAGGATAGCCATTACTAACCATATTTATCTACAGTACCTTTTAGGCATCAACTTTAAACACCTTGAATAAAAGCTATCCTTCCATCTCAATGACCAAGCAGGTACTAGAGATGCAAGACATTGCTGTGGCTCATAGGCATAATAAAAATCTGAAAATATATTTAAACAACACAGATGGGAAAAATAGTACCGCAATATAGAGGAAGATAAAAGAAAAGTAGATATGGCTTTCTTGTTCTTTCCTCAGCGGTACAGAAAATTCTGAAGTAGTTCTACAGCAGGTCTTTTCCTACTATAAGATCAAAAATTTGAAGTAACTGTATATAAACAAATACATTTCATTAGCAGCAACTGAACTTCACTATTCTTCCAATTTAATTATTTTTATTCTAGTTCCAGAACAAGGTGCTTCTTTTCAAGGTTTTTGTTTTTTGTGTTTTTTCTGTTTGATAGAATATGGAAGATAGAAAACAGGCATCTACAGATAATGAATTTGCAGTAAGGAGGAAGTTAAATATTTGAGATTTCCTAACTTACTTTTTTAAAAATTTTTTTTAAAATACCTGAAGGGAGAGAGAAGGGAGCCTGAAGGGAGGCTGACAGAAAAATGAAAAGGAATCATCACTGCTATTGCATTACATTGAGCAATATGCCTATAATGAGTCAAGATGCCTATAATCCACTTAGTAGCCTCATGCTGGTTTTGGCTGGAGTAAAGGCAATTCTCTTCCCAGTGACTGGCATGGGGCTGTGTTCAGATTTGTGCTGAACACAAGATTGATAATACAGAGATGTTTTTGTTATTGCTGAGCAGGACTCACACAGAGCTTTTCGGCTTCTTGTACTGCCATGGTTGTGAGGGGACTGGGAGTGCCTGGAAGGTTGGGAGGAGACACAGCCAGGACAGGTGACCCCAGCTGAGCAAAGGTTATTCCAGACAAGGTGACATCACACTCAGTATACAAAGCAGGCGCAAAAAGGAGTAAGGGGGTGGGGGGACATTTGGAGTGACTTATCTTCCTCAGTAACCATTAATTACACTGTTATCCTGAGATGGCTGATTTTCTTCTATATATGGCTGTCACTTTCCCTATTGAACAGTCTTTATCCCACACTTCAAGTTTTCCAGCTTTTACCCTTTCAACTCTTACCCCAATCCTGCTGGTGGGGGAAGAATTAAGCACTGCATGGGACTTGGTGGCTGGCTGGGGTTAACCCACAAGCCTCTATAAATTCACACTTGATAACATGCAGAACATATGATCTAGCATCAGTGATTTTATCATTAAGTAATGCTTATTTTATCTGATATATCTATTACACCTAAAGAGCCAAGAAGCTGGATGCTGAAGTCAGAAGTGATCTCAGGACATGTTTGCCAACCGAAGGAAAAAACCAAAACCAATTTTACCGAACAGCAGGTAAAATTTATTTCCTTCCCTCACCCATCTATAAAGAAGACCCACATTTGCACTTTACACATTTGAACAGGACACAGCACCACACTGAGTCTGTCTTTGGTTTCCACAGTGCTACTCTAAAAGATTATCAATTTCTTCTCTTGCAGCTCATGCAGTTTATTTCCACTTAATTGCCCATTTACATTTAGGTAGTTGTAGTCCTCCCTCATGTTATGCCACACCTTGGTACTACAGAATGATTTCCTTCGTGCGCTCTACGCCACGATAATACAGCTACAGGTATTCAAGAACACTTGAGAAGGAACACAATCCCTTTCACCTAAAAAGAGGACAGAGTCTGCTAGTTGATGTATTTTAATCTCCAGTTCCTTTGTTTTGATAAACAGAGGTAATGTAACTTTGTACTGGCATTTCCATTACAACCCCTTTTAAAGAGTACCAGCCATTTTGTAAACATGTACCACAAACCAGATTACTGAATGTTTGCATGGTAAGTATATGGATGTTGGTAAGCAGTCTGAAACTAAATTTAGATATAAACTTCTTGCTCTTTTAGACCTTTGACGACAATGCAAATGAACTTTTTCAAGATGCAAAAATCTTTGGAACATTTCAAGGCAAAAAAAGCATTCAACATAACAGCTTTCCCAGCATAACAGATTAATAAATTTTAGCAAGGAATGGCTAATACACAAATGCTTGAAAGCCAGTTTCCATCTTTACCCATCACCTCATTCTTCCTTCTTATCCAAAAGAGTGGCAAGGTGGGAAACTAAAGAAAGTGCACCTCTACTTTCCTACAGTTCTTCATGGTAAAGTCCAGGAACAATAGCAGAAAGATATTGATAGCAGTAGGCCCCCCAGGTGAAAACTTAGATAATCTTTAGATTGGAAAGCCACCAGTATATAATCTGAGAGATCTCCATTTTCCCTAGGGTAGAACAAGATGAGTGTTTGCCCCTACTCTGTCACTCCCCCAGAACCACACTGGCTGTGATAAGGTGACTCCCTCTCCTGGCCAACTAAACAATACCTTAATCAATCCAGTGGTAAAATTCAATGCAGTCTTTTTGGGTCATGAGATAGTAAATCATACTAAAAGACCTGATGTCTTATGTGCTTGAATAACTTATAAATGTATTACTACAAGATAGTTTGATGACTACCCTTCATTCTAAAGGTACAAGTTTAGAGATACAGTCATAATTTGTAAACAATAGGTAATAAGAGACAGTGCCAAGCTGCCACTCAGGAGGCAGGTCGGGATGTGTAACTAGCTGAAGTCCTCTTTCCTTTATAGATGCAACTGTACATGGGTGCAAGGTGCTTGGGTGCCACATGCCTATTTCTTTACTTCAACAGTCTGCTCACCAGCTGCTTCAATATTATTAAAGCAAATCTAATACACAATAAATAACTTGTTACTTATAGAACAAGCATATTTTTCACTGGTTTTCCAGTATATTGAAACTATTTTGGTAGGCTGGTATGGTTAGGCATTTACGGACTCTAACTTTGATTTGGATCAGCCAACTTTCTTTTACTGAGGAGAAGATGTGAACAACCAAAGGACATGGAAGAATCATGCTTACGGACTGTACTGAACTGTCTTGTTACACAGAAGCAACAGATTAGCAGAAATCAGTTAACCGATTAATTACTCCAGAGGTGTAATTAATCAGTTTAATTAATTAAACTAATTAAATTTGTTTAATTAATTAAACTAATTAACTATACCTCTTTGAGAATACCTATCATCTGTTTCAGAGGATAGAGTTAGTCACATTTGTAAACACTGTGCCTGTTGCAAAAGTCTAAAATCTAATATGCCCTGCAGGAGACTGTGCCTTCCTAACTCCTCCCTGCTCTCAGAGGAAAATCCTGGTGTGGAATGGACAAGGATCTCTTCAGAAGCACTATCTTACTATTGTACAGGATCTGCTCAGATCACACAGACCTTTTAGTAGACGTTCCATTGGCAAAAAGGTTCTATAAAGCTTGTTAAAATACTCAATTTGATAATCTTCTTTTCTTGTGACAGGGTTAAATGGCTTCTTCCAGAACTGAAAAACAGTTTAATATACCTGCAAAACCTTGTGATCATAGCAACAAATCATAGTAAGGTTCCTATTTCAGCAAATATTACCACTTCTTTCTCATACAAGAGATTTGTTTTAATCTAAGACAAAACAAAAATCAGAATCTCATCAGTAATCCAACAGAAATGCTATGGAGCAAGCTACATAAGGAGGCATGTGTTCCCCTGGCAGTCTTCTAGGTTCCTCCACCCAGTCACCAGTCTCCCACCCCAATTTAGGTCAAAGGTTCCACCCTTTTTCTTTGTCCCACCTTCTAAAATCAGGGAACCACATGCTCAACTTTTTCAACTGAATTAAACTAGCTCAGCAACAGTTATCGTGAATGCTACTTTCAGCTTGAAGAAGCGAAGATAAAGGATGAATGAGATCTTCACCTTTCATCAATGACGAACTCATGTTAATGAACAGAGTCAACCTCATTTCACCTTCAGGTTCACAACAGACTCTGGCTCCAGTCCTCTGGACTTTTTCCCATGCTAATACATATCTGGGTCAGACACAAATCCAGAGCAGCCCATTTTCCAGCTCTGCCTCAGAAATTGCTTACCCAGCATGTCTTTTCAATCCGAGATGATGAAAATGTCACAAAACCAGATGATTTCATAAGCTACCTGTCATCTCCCACTTAATCATTTCAAGAACAACCTAGGAAGCTTTGGTATGTTACGCTGGACCAGTGTCAATGCTTATGGATGCTGATTCTTGGTTCTTAATCAGGGATAGACTAAGCAAGTTTTTTTTACTGAAATAAGAAAATACACAGATAGAAATATCAAGTGCATTTTCATAGCATAGAAAAATGTCTCCATTTTGATCTGAAAAAACACAGAGTTACAGTTCACCGAGTAGTAAAAAAAGAAAAAAAATCCCAAACAGATAAGATAATAATCACAATTTATTTCTAAAACTACTCTTTTGATTATTTTATAATCATTACACGCGTTTAATTTAGATTTCTGTTTTGTATAAGACAAGAGTGGCAAAAGCAGACATGAACAGCCAGAGGAAGGAACAGGACCACTGTTTTTTGTCAAAAATACTAGACTCTACTAACTCTCAGATCAGAGATTTACTTTATCACATAAATAAATATGGATAATAATTTTACTATAGCCAAGTAGTTTTGCAGAAAATTGAACTATTCCAAGTCTAATTTTTGGCAGTTTTTGAGTTCAGTGTTTCTATGATATTGCCTAGATCAAATATTTACAGTTTAAACACCAGAACACACTACATGCATTAAATTAGCCATTTAAATACAGAACTCTCTCAATACGTATTTTGCAAAAATGGCAAAAAGTGGAATTCTGGAAGATAAAAGACAGTCTGTCACTGACTTCAAAATATAAAGTTTTGTCTCATTTCTTCTGGAAAATCATTCAAAGTCTGCATTTTAAAAACCTTATGTAGTAAAAGAGAAAACATAAAGATGATTCTGACCATAATCAAGCCATAAGATATTAACAAACATTTCCTAACTGATTAAAAATAGGAAAAGATACATTACAACTGTTCATGAAAAGCCATTATATCCAAAACTTTCATAGTTCGACAATTAGAGGTTGTTGGCACCATACCAAACCTTTTTTAACGTTTCTGCAGGACCAGTCCATCTGATGCTTTAGTTGTTTCAATATTGTGATGACTACACTAACCAGCACTATAGCTAACACAGAGACAAAAGCCACCACCTCTAAAGTATAAGTATATAAGGTCTGATTGCTAAGCATCAACTCTAACTTTTCAGGCATATTTAAACAGGTGTTTTTTTTCTTTGCAGTCTCCTGGTACTCTTGCTCTGCCTGAACCTTTCACAATTCTCATACAGCAATGAAGCTCTACAGTGCATGAAGGAAGCTGATCTGTTTTTTAGTTTCTTTCAACACAAAATGAAGCCTTGTTGATAGGAGAACAAGGAAAGCTGCTAGGTAAAAAAAAAAAAAAAATCAGGTTAACACTGAACTTCATGTGCCTGGTTGGCCTTGTGCTTGCCTGAAAAAGTAGCAGCAAGCACCACTTGGAGTGAGAGTGCAGGACCATCAAGTAGACAACACCTACTATCTTTTATTGCAAGGTCTTTTAAAATTGCCTAAGGTTTTGGAGATGTTATGTCCTCCCCACCCCCGCATAATTGCTACTGTTAGCAACTGTTTTTCCTTACAAATTAAATCATTTCTGATGTCTGGTCATGGGAGCAAGTGTCCCTTTAGTACCCTGTTATCTGGATGCATCTGCTCCAAATAACAGCCACCAGTCTGGAAGACAAAGATCTTGACATTCTGAGTGCCTGGGAACTTCATTTCTCCCTTCCTCAACTCCTAATCAGTAGGTCTGCTGTACAGGAGAAAGAGCAGACGCAGCCAGCAGTCTCCTCCAAGTATCAATTTATTGTACTGAAGACGCTGAATTAAGACATGACTTCCAATTTCTCTCTTATGCACTGTACATGCATACACCTCCATGACCAACCTTTATACGAATCAGACATGAACTATACTCCTGGATTAACTCCTCCCCTGATTCAGGCAGAACCTTCGCCTGACTGCTATCAGTCTTAGGACAGCACATTATAATCCAGAGAGCAAAACTTGCTATCAAAGAGCTTAATTTGTTTATCTGAATTTCTTCATTACATTGTATATCTTCCTGTTACAACTGCTAAATTGGGGTACTATTGACCATAATAATGGTCATCATTAATCAGTAATCACGGATATATATATATATAGGGTTTGTGTGGCCAGGTTCTGTTAGTGGAGGGGATGCCTGCAGGAAGCTTCTCTTCCCTGAGAAGCTATGAGAAGCTCCCCCGTGTCTGACAGAGGCAGGACCAGACAGCTCCAGCACAGACCCATCAGTGGACAAGGCCAAGACCATCAGCAACACTGATGGCACCTCTGATATAACACACTTTACAGAATTCACAGAATGACTAGGTTGGAAGAGACCTTAAAGATCAAGTCCAACCCATTCCCTAACAACTCAACTAAACCACAGCACTGAATGCCACATCCAGGCATTCATCCACATCTTTTTTAAACACATCCAGGGATGGTGACTGCACCGCCTCCCCAGACAGACCATTCCAGTACTTTATCACACTTTCAGTGAAAAACTTTTTCCTAACATCCAACCTGTATTTCCCTTGGCACAGCTTGAGACTGTGTTCTCTGGTTCTGTCACTTGCTGCCTGGTGAAAGAGACCAACCCCACCTGACTACAGCCACAGTTGTAGAGTGATAAGGTCACCTCTGAGTCTCCTTTTCTCCAGGATAAACACCCCCCGCTCCCTCAGTCGTTCCTCACAGGGTTTGTGTTCCAAGCCCCTCACCAGCCTCGTTGCCCCCTCCAGCATCTCAAGGTCCTTCCCAAACTGAGGGGCCAGAACTGGACACAGCACTCAAGGTGCTGCCCAACCAGTGCCGAGTACAGGGGAAGGGTGACCTCCCTGCTCCTGCTGGCCTCACTGCTCCTGACACAGGCCAGGATGCCTTTGGCCTTCCTGGCCGCCAGGGCTCACTGCTGGCTCGTGTTCAGCTGCTGTCACCAGCACCCCCAGGTCCCTTGCTGCCTGGGCACTGTCCAGCCACACCGTCCCCAGCCTGTAATGCTGCAGGGAGTTATTGTGGCCAAAATGCAGGACTCGGCATTTGGACTTGTTAAACTTCATCCTACTGGACTCTGCCCATCCATTCAACCATTCCAGATCTCTCTGCAGAGCCCTCCTGTCTTCCAACAGATTGACACACGATCCCAGCTCAGGGTTATCTGCAAATTTAATAATGAAAGACTCAATCCCCTCATCCATGTCATCAATAAAGCTGTTAAACAGAACTGGTCCCAGCACGGTCCCCTGAAGGGACACCACTGATGAGCAGCCACCAGCTGGATGCAGCGCCATTCACCACCACCCTCTGGGCCGGCCATCCAGCCAGTTCCTAACCCAGCACAGAGTGCTCCTGTCCAAGCCGTGTGCTGCCAGCTTTTCCAGGAGTGTGCTGTGGGAGACAGTGTCAAAGGCCTTGCTGAAGTCCAGGTACACAACATCCACAGCCTTTCCTGCATCTACCAGGCAGGTTACCTGGCCATAAAAGGAGACCAGGTTGGTCAAACACAACCCACCCCTCCTAAACCCATGCTGGCTGGGTCTGATACCCTGGCCATCCTGCAAGTGCTGCGTGATGACACTCAATGTAAACTGTTCCATAACCTTGCTGGGTACTGAGGTCAGGCCAACCAGCCTATAATTAACAGGATCCTCCTTCCCACTCATTTTATGAATGGCAGTCACATTGGCCAGCTTCCAGTCCTCTGGAATCTCACCAGTGATCCAGGACTCTTGGCAAATGATGGAGAGCGGCTTCACAAGATCATCTGCCAGCTCCCTCATCACCCTGGGATGGATCCCATCTGGTCCCATGGATTTATGAACATCCAAGCAGCCCAGCAGTTCTCTGACTGCCTCCTCTTGGATAATGGGGGGACCATTCTGCTCCCTGACACCATCTATAAAATAGTTACTGTGCAGATAAAATTACAACCAGAGAAGAATGAGAATATGTGAGAAGTAAAACTCCACAGACACCAAAGTGAAGAACAAGGATAAGAAGGTGCCAAAACAGAGATTTCCCTGTAGCCCAAACTTATTCAGATATGAGTCTTTTGAGGGTCTGCTTGTGTTCATGTGGGAACATCCCATTCCTCAAAATTCACTTTTATGGTCCCAGATCTTCTGATGAATCTTCTTTCCTTGAGAGTATCTCAAATATGTGGTCAGGTCATGATGCACTTCTCTTATCATTCTTTACTCCAGTACTCTATCTGTGTTCTCAAAACTAAGACATCAACTAGTACATATTAATCACTAACACAAATTAACAATGAAGCATTAGGTGTCACAAGACTTACTAGTCACAACAGGGAGTTAGCACAAGGCCACACTGACCTGTGGTATTTGTACTAAGCACTGTGTGGTACAAAACTAAGCACTAACCACAAATATAGGGGTCATTCACCACTGTATGAGAGTTAAAAGAATTTTCCAACATCTTCCCCCACTGCTGCACAGACTTCTACTTAAAGAAATATCACTTGTTCAGTAACATCTGTAGTGGATGTTCTGTTCAGTGGACATCCTGCTGCATATTGCTATGTATCTTTCCATTCCATCTTTCTGTTTGTAGTTGTCTTCATTAACTTTTCTTCATCCTGGAGATTAATATCCCTCTTACCGACACAAAATATCTATCAGTATACGTGCTTAATCATTCCAAAGTTAGTGATATTTTCAGTTCCTACAGCACTGACCAATGTCTGCAGAAGTCTGCCAGAATCCACCCTTTCTTTGACTTCTTCTAAGGATTTCATACTGACTGCAAGTCCTGCTGATGGTGTCTCCAGTTCATCTAGTTGAAAGAGGCTAGTCAAATCACTCCTTCACTTCAAGAAGGACAAAATAATATTGTTTTTTGTACACAGATGGCCATAAACAAGGGACATTTAGAATTTAAGATATCACCTCCCTATTTAATCTTTTCTACTCTCTCAACCTGTCACATTCATTTCTCGATGTTCTTCCCTTCTGTGCAACCCCTGTGCCCAGAGCCTGTGTAGGAAACTGATTCTTCCCTCTCCGCAAAGCAAAGTTCTTGTATTGGCAAACCTGACATTAAAACTATAAAGCCCCTGGTGACAGAAACTTTGTTATTTTAAAGATTTATAAAGAGCACAATAAACTTACTGCACAAAGAAGAAGCCAGACCTAATTCTTTACCACCTTCTCTATTCTTCAGGAGAATCATAAAAGGTTACAGTGGCCCATAGGTAGCATGCCAACATTACTCAGCTATTTTCAATCTCATGGTTTCTCAACTGTAATCTTTTGTTAAGCTATTTGTCATTTTAACTTTTTAAAAATTACATCACCGGTGGGTAGCCCTACCACTTTAATTTAAATGCTTAATTTTATTTGCAGTCTTATTTTACAGTAGCAAACAATTCCTAAAAAGAGATACACCAAATTAGGTACCAGGAAAAATGGACACTGCACATTTTCACAAGTAACAAAGCATATATACAGAACAGTAATTATAATACTGTTTACCCAAATTCATGTAAATAATGTGCTGAAATTAATGATATACACACATATTAGAAAAAAAGTTCCCTGCACCTGCTACTGACTACTTGCACTCTCTCCTGTAAAATCTGTTCTTTCATTTCCCAACATGATTTCAAACCCTAAAACTTTAAACATAGGTGAGTTGTTCTTTTTATGCATATTAATGGTGGAATTTTTTTCCTCCTTTAGAACGAGAAAAGTAAGTTGAATTCTCCTTGTATTTCAGAACAATGAAACTAAAAGGCATGGAATTTAGTCACAAAGCAGACACGATGCTATACCAACAGTCCTGATTGATGTAATGAACATGTTTGCAACACACTCAGCCTTAGAGCTCTCAGCTCTACAGGTGTTTGCTGTTCAAATCATCATTATCAAAATACTGCTAAGATTTTTCTACCTATCGAAAACCTCTATCTCTATAGCACTACACTTTTTCTCCCCATACACCACAGAAGAGAGTTACTAATACATGGAATTTTTTTAATACTAACACATGGAAATTTTTTAATTTTTTTTTTTTTTACTGCCTGATTTTTTGGCAACCCAAGAAACCTAGAAAAAAGATACCCACTCAAACCATTACCTCTTCACACACCTCTACTGAAAGAATCAAAAGAGCTTTTCAAGCCAAATGCACAATAATTAATTTACAAATCTACAGCATACGAATGTTAATAGCAGCATGCAGAATTCAAAAAGATCAGCATCTCAGTTTATATACCAATATACACACTAAAGATCAAACCTGGCTATAGCAATGGCCAGATAATATGCAACTTATTACCTGTCCACATGACTACTTATTTCTATTCCTGGTTTTTAAGTCAAAGAGATTAATACCATGCCTCTTGACAGTTTGCTTATGGAAACTAAAAGAAAAACATATGGAACAGATTATCATGAGTGCTGTCATGTGGCACATCCAGGAGAAGAAGGGGGTCAGGTCCAGCTAGCATGAGTTTAGGAAAGGCAGATCCTGCTTGACCAGCCTGATCTCCTTTTATGACCAGGTGAGATGCTTAGTGGATGGGAGAAAGGCTGTGGATGTCACCTACTCAGACATCAGTAAAGCGTTCAACACGGTGTCCCATGGCAATCTTCTGCAAATGCTGGCACCATTGCTTGGACAGATGCACTTATCTCCCTAAAAACTGTCTGGATAGCTGAGCCCAGGGAGTGGTGGTGAATGGAGTTACATCCAGCTGGTGGCTGGTCACCAGTGGAGTTCCCCAGGGCTCCGTACTGTGGCCAGCTCTGTTGAATCTCCTTACTGATGATCTCAATGACGGGATTCAATACACTGTCAGTGAGTTAGCAGGCGACACCAAGTTGGGTGGGAGGATTATTTCTTGGAGGGATCTGGACAGGTTGGATCATGGGCTGAGGCCAATGGTGTGAGGTTCAGCAAGGCCCAGTGCTGGGTCCTGCCCTTGGGTCACAACAACCCCAGGCAGTGCCACAGGCTGGGACAGAGTGGCTGGAAAGGACCTGGGGGGGCTGCTGACAGCAGCTGAACATGAGCCAGGCTGTGCCCAGGTGGCCAAGAAGGCCAATGGCATCCTGGCCTGGATCAGCAATGGTGTGGCCAGCAGGAGCAGGGCAGGGATTGTCCCCTGTGCTGGGCACTGGTGAGGCCACAGCTCCAGTGCTGTGTCCAGTGCTGGGCCCTCACTGCAAGAAAGACACTGAGGAGCTGGAGAGAGTGCAGAGAACGGCAATGGGTCTGGAGCACAAGTCCTGTGAGGAGAGGAGCAGCTAAAAGAGCTGGGGGTATTTAGCCTGGAGAAGCAGAGGCTCAGGGGAGACCTTATTGCTCTATGACTGCCTGACAGAAGTGTGTAGCCAGTGCAGTGACACAACTAGAGGAAACAGCCTCAAGTTGCACCAGGGGAGGTTCAGGCTGGACATCTGGACATCAGGCTGGACAGTATTTCTTCACGGAAAGGGCTATTAAACATGGAATGGCCTGCCCAGGAAAGAGGTGGTGTCATCATCCCAGAAACCCTTCACAAAACCACTGGACATGGCACTTAGCACTCTGGTTTAGTTGACATGATGGTGTTTGGTCATAGGTTATACTAAATGAACTTGGAAGTCTTTCTCATACATTTATGATTCTATATCACTGCAAACAAAGATGGGTTTTTCAAATATTAACGCTTTTATAATCTGCAATGAGCTCTTCAAATTGTAATTGCTTTGCTACATAAGGTACCACCCAGACTGAAAAGCTGTTTTGTCGTTTCAGAATTACTGTCCTAGAAAACAGCAGTCTGCAGTGCAAGTTTTACTTCTGTAGAAACATACACACACACACACAACTATTTTAGAACTATGTTTCTGTATTCTAAAATCTCTACATAAAGAAATACTCAAGAGAGCTGTCAGTACTTGCTGTGCTCTTTTTGAAACAACATTGCCACCACCTGGACAAACCTCTAACTACAGGCATTGCAGTGGTGTGAGTGTCTGTACGCGGAAAAAACCCTAAACTTTCACTTTCTCCATAGAATTATTTCCATAACCAAGATAATTAAATCGTCTAAAATTTGGTTTTCTATTAATGAATGAATATTCAAATTCTGTGTTTCATTAGTATCTTAACATTAGACATGCACAACTAAAACTTACTAGCTTTCCACCAACATTTGAAAAACTAACTTGAGAAGCTACTTTTTACGTTTAGTAATATGATGTACAATTATCTACGGTTCTCAATAATCAGCTTACAAATGCTTCATACAATCACAACCAGTTTCTGTCTCTTCCTCAGACTTCCTTCCTGTTAGTGAAGAAGCTAGCATTCAGACTCAGAAGAAAACCATAGCTTTTATCTCTGACTCTATGCTTTGGATATTTGTTGCTTTTTCCACTCTCTGCCATACATCATAAAGCATTACAGGAAAGTTTCAGTTTAGCCTTCAATAAAAAGCTGTGTTTTATAAAAGATTTTGAAAGAAAGTAGAAATTATCTAAACTTCTGATGCACAGGAAGGTGACAGGCCACTACCTAGAACAGGAAACAAGGAGGAACAAACACTGTAATGGAGGATTCCTTTAATCTCATCAGAAACTTAAGCCTTTCTAACTTTCACTAAAAAGTGTACATACTTCTACTGAAGACTGAACTCAATCAGATACAGGACAATTTATATAGATATAATGCAACTGAATACTTAGTACTTTTCCTTATATAGATTCTTATTTATTTATACATTTTTGGTTTGTTGAGAATTTACTGCACAAGATACAGGCTTATGCAGATGTGAGCAGGCTTTTCACGTGAAGAAAATGTTTCCCACAGAAGCCAGTGCTTGAAGTCAGTTGTTAGCAACAAAATTTACCACTCAAACTTGGTAATGCCACGTGTATTTCTCAAAGGTATTTGATAAGAGTACTGAGAAACTTTAGCTCATAGCATCAGAAGCTTAGGCCACATATGGCCCCTAATGCAGAGCTTGTGCAACATATAAAAACCTATGTAAAACAGAATGCTTCCTGCTTTTTCCAGCAATTCCTGGAAAACTGACAGTTCAAACCAAATCAAAGCTGAGTCTGCTACTCTCATAAAGAGAACTTTAAAACTTAAGCCATAAAGAGAACTTTAAAACTTAAGCCATGCTTTTAACATTCCTACATCATCTTTGAAATAAACTGACTTCTTGCTCATAACCTACTGTTCTTATATAAATTTGCATATGGTGCAAATATGGTGTAAAGCATACTTTACAGTGCTCATTTTAATTCTTAATCATTACAATACATAAGAAGGTAAATTAAGATATTGAAAATGTGTAAATATAACCTGCTCATTAATCAGCCTTTTGACGAAAAAATTATATACCAGATCTTGAGCATTTAGGGCCCCTGTGTTTAAAACTAAAATGGTTATTAAGAGTCTTTATAAATTATTTTCAATAGAAAATGGAATCAGCTATTTTCAGCAAGACATATTTGGTTGTAATAAACACATAAACTGTATGAGGAATTTGTTTTCCAGTTAAAAATATATGAACATTTTAAGTACCACTCCATGTTCTACTGCAAGAACAACTAATCCAGTACCAAAGTTATGGCAATGCCCTTTCAGTATGTTATACAATAAGAAAAATAAATTACTTACATTGATAAGTCTAGTCTGTTTAGTGAAATATTTGTCCAAGATACTGAAATGAGTCATCAATCACTACTACTCAGTCGTCTATTCCCATCTTTTATCACAACCAATTGAAGAGTCATCTCAGAGTTAATGAGTTATGCTGGATGTTCCCCTCATTACAAGCTTGGTATAGTTACATTTTATCACTGTCATCACTTTAGGATGATCTTGTAAAAACCCACCACTTACAGAATGTCTCTAAATACAGAACCATCTTTACATTCAAATAAGCCCATCTTACTATGCTGTTGAATGTGTAACCTGACTTTCAAGATGATAGGTTTTTCACCACTTGAAAATAAAAGTTCTTGATAAGAAGTAAACACGTAGTCTCAATTTTCATGCTTTCAGGAAATTCACTACTCTAATTTTGAATTTTTAGGATCTTTTCCCTCTATATTGGCACCCAAATTTTTCTGAACTCTTTTTCTATTTCTAGCCATTATTTTCTTTACTGAATCTAACGACTTCTAATTCTTACAGTCCAAGGACTTTGAACACCCACTTTCTCTCTTTCAACAGAAATAAGACAACCAGACTGAAAGAGCATTATTTTATGTCCTTCTTCCCCTCCACTTCTGAAGGCCAATACTTTCTATATTCACCACAGAGAATTACAATACTCTTGCAAACTCATATATTTTTGCTATTACTCATTAAAACATTCTGAATGAAGGCAAAACACATGTTAAATCAGCACTTGCACATCATTGACACTTCTTTAATCTCCACAATTATTTCCTTCATCCCAACAAAACCTATTCAAGTTGCTGGCTCTTCTAAGAACCTAATTACTCAGAGACAGGCAAAATCAGGAAGGCAAATTAACTTTCTTATGATGACAGAGGTAAAGGTGGTCTCAGGGTAAAGTCATTACACCTTGAGTTTGACCTGGACATCCAAGACCTTAGGATATTGGTGAGAATATAATGACTCGAATCAAAGGAAGTGTAGTTTTGTTAATCCTGTGTTGCCTTTATTTATCACGTGCTGACTTGGATTTCAAAGTAGTTTTTGAGTGCATAATTTGCTTTTTTTAAAGAAGAAATCCTCATTTATAAAACATTTCAAAAAATAACAGCATATTAGGTGCTGTGGCAATGTGAAAGCCATACCTGCAGTATATACCTAAAAATTTTGTACCCCTTTAACATCTCCACGTATTGCAGATATTCAGTCCTGGAAAACAGACTGAATTTAAGAAGCAAACTCTCTTAATTAGAGATGATGAAGGTGTAAGGAAACTCAACATCAATCACTTGCATACACTGACGTGCTTCTACTGTTCCCTATTACACACAAGGCCTCAGGTTCCAAAAGTGTTTTGGACCCTGAGTTCAGTGAAAAAAAGAGCACAATTCACAACAAACAGAAAGAAAACACTAATTCTTTGCATCACATGGTCCACTGTTTCTGTTCCAAACCCCTGCCAAACACTAGGGCAGGTCAAAAGAAAGATGTCAGATGGTTTTTGATTGAAGCAGAAAGTGGCACAGACACTACCTACACTATTTACTCTCACCTCCAGCTTAAGGTGGGATGTTGGTCTGAAACAAAGCCCAGCCTGTCCTGATAGACCTACCCTACGTGAAGAGAGAGAAAGCAAGTGTGCCTGTTTTGCACACTCTGCAATATATTGGATCAAAATCCAGTAGGGTACAAAGGGATCAAGCACGTCAGGCCCAGCACTGTGACAGACCTACTCAGTCCTCCCTAAATCCATAGCGCAGGCAGCAAAGCTCGGTGCAGCCACACTGCAGTGACCTTGCAGTGAAACATGCACACAACATCTCACTGGTCTCATCTACAACTAGTTTTCTTTCTAGTGTTGTTCCAATCCTGCACTGGTCTCCATATGGTTAGGACACTGGGTGAGCTATGCAGCAGATTTTCCTAATGTACTACAAATAATGCTCTTCAACACTTGAAAAGAGAGCATTGCTTTCTCAGCACTTTTTAATTCTTAGTTTCTTTTAAAAACAAACCCTCAGAAATTTTTGGTGCACGTTTTAATTTCTATAGACCTTCCTCAATCTCTGTTACCTTCGCAATCCATATCTTTAAACTTCTTAATAAAGTTATTAAAGCCCACAAATGCCAATTGTGACCCTGTTTGTACAGCACAGGATGCTGCTCAAAAATGTTGTGAGAGACAGTTAGTTACCACCACCCATGGAAGTGGTTACAACCATCTGTAATCACTTCACTACTGTCAGAATTGTTTTTCTCCTCAGCCACAAGCCTGAGGGAGAGCTGGCATACTCTTCTGCTCTGGAACTGATGAAACCTCATATACTGGCACCACAAGGATAACCATTCACAGAAGTAAAGGCAAAAATTACAGTGGAAAAGAGTAATCACTTTGTGGGGAAACAGAATCTCCTACACCCAAGCAACCCCAAACAACAAAGGTCAGGGAGCACTGTATCTTAAATCAATAGTGAACATTCACAAGGAAGTCCATTTTGTAAGTAAAGTGGATGACAGTCTGTCAACTGGAAATGGAGGAAGAAAATGGGGATCCAAATTGAGGGGTCACAGAAATGAAATTTGTAGCAGCACAATACTTTGATACACGCTGTACTACAGAAAAAACAACATTTGAACACTTTCATTTAAAAAAAATCACATCAATTTCTTCTTTGTTAGCAGAAGGCATGCTTATTTGTTTCAGAGTTCTGTCATTCTCCTGATGCTGAGTGATTAAGGTTTTTTTAGATCAAGCTAAAGCACAGTGACAAATATACAGAAAAAAATCAGAATTTTCACAAGTAATATTTTCACAAAAATCACAGCAGTAGTACTTCCCATATGAATTCTCTTATTCTCTCCTTACATACAGAATAAGGGCATCCAAGCTCCTGGAACACGGGCAGAAACCTAGAAAATTATTTTCTACAGAAGTGGGATAAATGTACATGTAAGAATTAATTTCACAGAATTAAACAACCACTTAGGTTGGAAAAGACATCTGAGACCATCAAGTACAACCTATGACCAAACACCATCATGTCAACTAAACCATGGCAGTAAGTGCCACGTCCAGTTGTTTTGTGAACAGTTTCAGGGATGAAACCACCTCTTCCCTGTGCAAGCGGTTCCAATGTTTAACAGCCGTGGAGAAATTCATCCTGATGTCCAGCCTCAACCTCCCTTGGTGCAGCTTGAGGCTGTTTCCTCTAGTCGTGCCACTAAGTTGCCTAAGACAGGAGGCCGACCTTTCTGTCAGGCAGTCGTAGAGCGATAAGGTCACCCCTGAGCCTCCTTTTCTCCAGCGTAAACACCCCCAGCTCCCTCAGCTGCTCCTCACAGGACTTGTGCTCCAGCCCCTGCCCCAGCCCCACTGCCCTTCTCTGCACTCTAGCTTCTAAAAGTTTATTCAGAAGGGCTCCGAATTACCAAGAGGTGCAAATAATTGCTGCCTACCCACCTAGTCCAGGCTGCGCTCTGAAACCCTCCAGCGAACGGCTTTACGGTTGTTCTGGCTCTAGAGCACCAGAAACCCGCACGTGTTTCCCGATGCGCGGCACTTGCCGCCACTGCTCAGCCGCTATAATTTTTCATTAGCTGCGGACAGCGGCGGGCGGGTGAGGGGCCTCGCAGGGGCGCAGCGCACGGCTGCCCCCAGGCCCGCCTGCCGCCGCCGCCCCGGTGCGTACCTGCGCGGTTCTCGTACTTGGGCACCCGGTAATACTTGTTGCCAAACTGGTCGGTGCCCACCAGCTCCTTGGCAGGCCCCACGAACCGCAACCGCAGCGCGCGGAGAGCCTGCCAGGCGCGGCTCATGCCGAGATCCCGACGGGAAGACCGCGGCACCGCCGCCCACGGACACCGCGACACGGGGACACGGAGCGCGCACCGCGTCCCAACCCCACCGCCCTGCGCCGCCCAATCCCGCCTATGGGCGCCGGGCGCGCCAGCAACGCCGCTGGCCATTGGCGCGGACCCGCCCGCCCAGAGCCAATCCCGGCCGCGCCCGCCACAAGATGGCGGCGCGGCGCAGAGCGGGCCGGGCGCTCCCGCCATGTTGGGGCTCATGGCTGCTCGCCAGGCCGGGCTGGACGACCCCGCGCGGCTGCGCCGGGCCGAGCGCACCCGGAGGTACCGGGGCCGGGGCGGGTGTCCCTGCGCCGGGAGGCCCCGGAGCGGCAGCTCCTGGCTCCGCCCTGCCGCGCGGCCTCGCTCGGCCCGGCCCGCACTGGGGCGGCCCGGGGCGGAGTGAGGGGCTGCGCTGCCGGAGCCGTCCTGTGCGCGGGGCCGGGGCGGGGGAGCGGCAGCCGTGGGTCGGCAGCCGTGGGTCGGCAGCCCTGGTGTTTGTGTGCGGTGTGCTCAGCCCGGGCGCGGTGCGCACAGCGCAGTGAGCTCCCTGCAGCTCGCAGGTACCGCCCGTGCTGTCGGCGCGGCTCCTCCCGGGGCTCGGACTGCGTGCGGCTTGGGAGCAAACAGGTGTTTGTCCCGCATCTGCTCGTCCTTCCTTTTCCCAACCCGGCCTTTTGGAAGGTTGAAGAAGAATCAGATGCAGGGAGTTTCTTAGCGGTTTTATTGCGAAGGGGTGGCAGCATAGACGGATTTGTTACTGTTCATGCTAAAGACTATAATGTGATATTTGTTCAATACTAGAGAATGTACTTTGCAGATGTATTTCAAGATAAATCAAATAAAGCCTGCCTTAGTTCAGTTACTCGTACAACTTCTGGATCTATGTTGGTGACTTATGACTTTATGACGGTGTGTCATTACAAAACAAAAAATTAAAACTGAAATTAATTTTGGTAGCTCTGGAAGCTTGTTTCTGGGTGCATTTTGACAACACAGTTATGCCCTTCTGTGCCCTCAGCCCTCATGTAGCATTCAGTGTTAAGAACAGTGGACACACTGGACAGACTTAACCTTACTTGGACAATTGTCTTCATAGCATTTCCCTTCCTAAACTTTTTAATTTTGATTTTTTTAAGAAATTGATAGTTTTAAGTGGATTTTATTTATAGCTGCATTTTGAAGTCATGTATTTTAGCACATTTCCACAGGGGCATTTGTTGCTTCCTGAAATTCCATCTGGAGCTCAAAGGTTTTCAGTTTGGTATCTTGTGTATATCAGAATTCTTATTCTAGGTGAATTCTTGCAAAATTATATTTCACATAGTTTAAGAGAGCTTAAATGATTTGCTGCTTTTATAGCATGTCTACAGACATGATGTTGGGGCCTGCCTGTAGCAGCCTAAGGTTCTCACATCAGGATTTTTTGTCCCTTGAGCTGAAGCTGAGACAGAGCACTCTGCCTTGCAGCTTTTCAGTTACCTGCTTAGTTATGTTTTTGTTGTGGTGGTGTTGTGCTTTGTACTAAATGGCGCTGTAGGAGGCTCTGATCATGTTTCAAGGCTAAATTTTATATCAGGTAGTAGGATTTAATGAAGTAGGATATCTCTTTTTTGACTAGTCAATGTTAACATATTCAAAAATACAAGCTAAAAATTGCAGGTTAAAAAATTTTATTGCGGAAGCTTCATCATTGGAGGTCGCTTTAGTTTTTTAGTGTTGCAGAAAATGTAGCATATAAACTTTGTTTCATTAAAGGAAATACTGTAAACTTGGTAAACTAAATTACTTTGTCCACTAGGTGTCCGTAATTCCAAGCAGGATGAAGCCTGAAAGGGTGCTATATGATGAAGCTTCAAAGTAGCCAGTATTTGTGGTGATTACAAGCTTCTTAATGTTTCTTTTTCTTAGTGTTTTCAAATTCCATTCCAGGTTTTAATTTAATATGTTGACCCAAAATGCAGTTTTGCTTTTTCTTTGAGCCCGTTTTATGTATTTATTTCTCTCTTACCTTCCAAACAACAAAGTATTTTTTTCTGCCAACATCACATGACTTATTTCTATCTCTGTATTATGTAGTTTTGTTAAAAAAAATGGCAAGGATGACTTAAATGCATTAAAGGAACATGAAACTAGGTTTCAGAGCTACATAATAACATTTCATGATTCTGTTCTTGTTTTTCATCTCTCTTTTTCCTTTTTTTGTGCGTAGGGTTTTAAGTTTGGAATTAAATAAAGACAGAGATGTGGAAAGAGTACACGGAAGCGGTATCAACAGCCTTGATATTGAGCCTGTTGAGGGAAGATAGTAAGTATATACTTCAGCTGGTCCAAATGTGCATAAGTAATTCACTATGTTTTGGTACTATGGATTTGTTGTCTTGTTGAACACGCTCATTGTATTGAGCATATTGAGATTATGAATGTTTTAACTTACTGCACTTCATTAACACTTCCAGCATGTTATCTGGTGGATCGGATGGTGTTATTGTACTTTATGACCTTGAAAACTTGAGCAGGAAACCAAGTTACACATGTAAAGCACTTTTTTCAGTTGGAAGGTAAGTACTTGAAAGTCTTTTGAAAGTACATGATATAGCTCTTGTGTGGCTAGATTTAAACTTTCAAATTAATGTCTGTTCTTATTTCTAGGATAAAAAGACTGGAAAATACTGCCAGAAATTTTTGAAGGCTAGTAGCAGGAGCTAAGTGTTTTATTCTTGATTTTTCTACTCTGATAGTTACAATATATGTACAGTGACTCTGGTATTGTATGAGCAAATCTATAGCAGTTTCAGAAGTTAAAATGAAGGATATCAATTGTACTCACATGGAAAGTAAAGTTAGACAGTCTTATGTTGCTGTAGATGCCACAAAAAGGAGGCAGACCTAGTATTCTAACCTCATATTTTAACAATAGAGAAAGAAGACAGGGGAAAAAAGAAACCCAGGCCTTCCTCTAACTCATAATTTCTGACCTGTGAGTTTTCTTAATGTTTCATTTTGAAATTTGGTGCCTCTATGCCAGTAACTGAGAAAGAAGTTTTGGTACCGCTATAGAAATATTCCGTGTGTTTCCCAAATATATGTAATACATATATTTGAGTAAATGCACTTTTAAGGAGGATTATTATTTGTGTAATCCTTTTCATCTGTTTAGAAAAAAATCTAATACCTATTTGCAGTTGTTTGTTTTATTTCCCCCCTCTCTCTTTCCAGCTTTACTAGTAGCTATTTTTAGTTCATCAGATATTCAGCAGGTACAGAAGTGATTTGTGCAAAACTTCTTATGAACATGTTTGAATGAAGAAAGGTGTGCTACTGAAAAAATTGAATATATTTTTCTAAAGAACAGGGTACTACCATGCTGTGTGCAATCTTTATAAAGAGTCTAAGCCTTTATTGACTTGTCAGGCTGTCCCTGCAGGCAATACAAATTTTTCCATTATAGACATTAAGTCTTCTAGCAAAAGCTCTTTTTTCCTTTATTTGGATAAAGGCTTGTCTAGTAGGTAAAAACTTCACCTAAGACTCACAGTAAGAGATATTCTATTCCCTAACAGATTGATAGCTCAATTTTCCCCTTATTTTGTCTCCAGTCTACAAATTATTTGAGGTCTAAGAGTCAGAGGCTTCATGAGTCAATGCTATACAAGAACAGAACAGATTTGTAACAATAAAAGGCCTTAATATCTTGGATCATAGGAAAGAAAAAGGCTAACAGAACATAGCTAATAGAACAAGTGTTGATGGCTGGGTTTCTTGCACAAAATTATTTTAAATTGAAGTTAAGAACATAAAATGACTATACATCTCTAAATCTCAAAACTGAGATGAATTCTGAAACAGGTGCAGCAAATTGAAGAAATTCATGCTAAGAAGGCATAATGTAAAAGCTATCAAATCTGTGTTAAAATCAGGCTATCATTAACTTCAGTTAGGTTAGTATAATACTCCATCCTTGAAGATTCTGTTTAGGAGTATGGTTATCAGTTTCTTGAGTAGGTGTTAATTTGCATAGCTGTGTCTTTTATTTCTTACCACTCGAGGCATGAATTTTGTAAGTAGAATTGGATTTTGTGTGGCACTGCTCTAAATGACAGGCTTATGATTATTATTGCTTAGATAACCTTAGTAGATTTCTTTCCTCTATTATGTATTCATAGTATTCATGAAGCTTCCTAGTATGTTTTAAATACTTGCTAACTAATTGCTACAGTTTATATATATATATGTATCTCTTCAGATACTTAGACTATTATTCCTAGTTCCTGACTTAATAAATGAATTTATACTGCAGAAACACTTTACTGTGTCTGGCTCCTATCTTTGAAGGATATAGTGCTGACATTTTGTGAAAGTTTGCCTGTTGTCCAAGATTGCAGGGCAGAACACAGGTCTGGTCTCAAAGTTGCTTAAAGAATATTCTGCTAGAGGCCCTTTAAAGCTGTTTCTTAATACACCCCTGAGCTGGCCTTGCTGATGATCCAGTAGTATAGAACAACAAAAGGGATAATTCCTGGTGGTAGGCTGTGATTTACCCCGTGTTTCAAGTCTGGACTATAGGGCTACTATTGCAAATACGAAAATAAAACTTTACCTGTTTTCCTGGGACTCAGCACAAAGAGCTTTACCTGGTTTCATATGATTCATGCTGACCTGTGACAGAAACTGGCATTTGAGAGTAAACAAACATTACCTGTTTCTAGATAATATGCAGATAATGCTTATCTTTAAGGTAGTCTCTACTACTCAAAACATGTCTAGGAAGAATGAATGACAGTGACCTATCATCCATAGAATTATTTGTATTTGTCTTTGGTAGAAAAAGCTGGGATTTATGGATGAAAATACTTACATGGAATGAACTGGGAATAATGTACATCCTGAGACATGAAACTAGGCTGAATGGCATGTAGCCACTACTAAGCTTAGCCAGATCAAAGGTGGTTCCTGCAGAGCTGCTTGAGAGTTTGTTAGTTCATTCCTCAGCCCTGTGGATTATGGGAGAATTGATTGTTCTTGTGCAGAGTTGATTGCAGTCCAGTGTTGTATATTTATAGTTACTCTACCCAGATAATGAGTTCCATGGGTTTAGATTTTTCTGCACAGTGCATAGAAATGCCTCTCCAGGAGTAAGCTCACTCTGAGTCAAGCTTGATTTCCTGGCTCTGCAGGTGCTGAAGATTTTTAGCTTGCCATGGTTTAATTCCAGCAAGCAACCAACTTCTGCAGAGGTGTTTGCTCACTCCCCTACCAGTGGGATCAGGGGGAGAATTGGAAGGGTAAAATCTAGAAAACTGGGTTGAGATAGTTTTATATAGAAAGCAAAAACTGCAAACACAAGCAGACAAAGAAATTAATTAACTTCTTCAGCTATCTTCAGGAAAGCAGAGCCCCATCACGCATAATAATTACTCAGGAAGACAAATGCCATCATTCCAAATGTGTCTCCTCCTCTTTCTTTGTTGTCCCCAGCTTTACATTCTGAGCTTGATGTCGCATGGTCTAGAATAGCCCTTTGGTCAGCTGGGGTCACCTGTCCAGGCTCCTCCCAGCCTTCCAGGCACTCCCAGTCCCCTCACCAGCATGTCAGTATGAAAAGCAGAAAAGGCCTTGGCTCTCTGTAAGTCCTGCTCAGCAATAACAAAAGCATCTCTATGTTACTAACTCCATTCAAGACAAATCCAAAACGTATCCCATGCTAGGCACTGTGAAAAAGATTTATTCTACTCCAGCCAAAACCAGCACACCTCCCTGAAGAATAGAGGCATAAAATTTGTTGACTTTTAGCACTGCGCCAGAGTAACACGCTATTCTAGGATGTGCGTCAGAGATGGAGGAGCAAAGCAGAAGTCATTAAACTAAACTCAGAAGTTGCTCAATATCTCTTTTTAGTATTGTCAGTACTGGCTTCAGGCTAACTCTCCTTAAAGGTGTCATTTTTGCTTTGTAGCGACCCAAGAGAGCAGAAAGCTTTATTAGTTCAGATGAAATCAGAGCTATAAGATGTCATGTGAAAAGGGAAGATTTCCTCCATGCCTAGTGTTAGATTAGTCTGTCAGTGTCTTGGGAAAGCTGAGGCCTTCGTGTCCAACCAGCCCCTCAGCACCCTTTTGTAGGGACACTTCACTGAATAGTCCTGCTGGATCAGAGGGGTGGTTCAACTGACTTGTTCAGGGACACACACCAACAGCATAAGAGACCCCCTCAGTGGGGTTTCCCACTTTATTCAGGTATATTACCCACTGCCAGTGGGTGCCAGTGTCCATGAAGGACTCACTCTAACTATGGAATAACATTCTTTATTAATAAGAGAAAATTCTGACAGGTTAAGGTTTGAGGCTTGCCAGTGATTGTTTCTGGCTGCAAAAGCATGTTCAGACCAGTATACAGACAAGATTTAATCCCTAATAAAATGCATATAGAGTAAGGTTCTTACTAACAGGCATTCCTCTGGGGAAGAGCACAGATCACCTTGTTGGCTGATCCCAGAAGTTACGATGAAATCTTCCTTAACTTCATAATTTTTTACTTATTTTTGTACTATTCCATTATGTTTGGTTGGAGCTTGAGGTATTACGCCTTTGTGACTAAATGGTGTAAAATTCTCTCCCTTTGCTCTTAAAGCTACAGACAATAAAATGCAGAGCACATGCTTGGTGAAGGTTGATCTTACCCTGGAGGTGGGTAATTTGAGGTTAGCTCAGTTGATTAGATCCTAATGCCATGGTTGTGGTTTTGGTTCCTATATGGGCCATTCACTTAATGGACTTGGACTTGGTCATCCTTGTGTCTGCCTTCCAATTGAGAATATTCTGTGATTCTGAATTTTGGAATAGAGGTCTGTGTTAGTATTACAGTTAGATAATAATGAACCAAGTTTATCCAAGGAGAGCAATTTCACCACAGTTGCCAGTTCAATTGAAAGATGTCTTCTCCTGTCTCCCTTAGGGGACAGGTGATATGTGGTTTATCAGATACAAAGTACCCCTCCCTGCAGGGATTTCAACACTACCTGGCCATGGTGTTTTGGCTCCACCCCCCATTTCATCCCCTTTAGCAGGTGCTTGAGTTTGCAGACTGTTTGTATGGGGAATCATTGTGGAATAGCTTTCAGTCATGTTCATCACATTCCATCCAGAAGAAGCAACTGTGCTTTACCCTATAATTCCTGTATCATTATAACTTCTGTTAAGATGCGAATATAGCTTCTCAGTTTCCTCCCATTGTACCCCCAGCCATCATTCCACATAATCCACCCATGACTAGTCACTCAAACTTCACAATAGCCAAACAGAATTTGAGAATGTTTCACACTTTTATACGGTGCAGATTATTTAATAAATTTCTAGTGTGTGGTTATATGGTATTCGTGAGGGTAGCCAATAGGCTAATTGTTTCATTACTATCCAAATCTTAACATATAATATGATTATTAGAATAAAAAGCAAAAGAGTTACTATGAACAACATGACAACAGGGTGAAGCACTGTTGAGAATTCTGGTTGCTTTCAGTGACCGTGCAAAAAGGGTATCTCACCACTTTATTCACAAACTCCATCATGTGATTTGTTTCTTCCACATCATGATGGACAGTAAACAAAGTCTGTTCATTTTTTTTTGTGTTTGTTTTCAACAAGCAGCTCAGGTCTTCATGCTGTAACAGTTTCTTTAGCAGCATGAGGTTCATACCAGTGGGAGTAGGCTGCAATCTTGAATCTGTGTGTAATTAGATTCTAATATTTTAATAGGATACAATAGGAGCTGAATAACTTAAATTACATTCCATAATGTTGGCAAAGTTATAGCACAAATTTGAGAGTGATTACTTGTGTCTACAGTAATGTTATCCATAAATACAAAATCACAAGAAGGTCTCATAAAAGCTCACCCTTTACCAATATACATGTTTTCCAAGTTTTCATTAGGATGAATGTCAAAATCAGAAATATTTTGCTCAGTGTCATGACAAATGCCTGGGGTTTTGATGTTGTTAAGTTCACAAATGTATCCTTGTTGCCCTCGTGCAATGCACATGTTTGCATCAGTAGTTTTCCATTTATTTCCATCTTTTCAGGCCCATACTCTATGTTCCAGAGATTGAGTATAGTTCGGTTGTGATTTAATTCTAATGCAATGACTGGGGATATATCATATAGTGAAGCATTGTGTATTGTTAACAGAAAAGCTGTGGCTGTGCTGCTGATGGGATCATAGGTAAAATTGACTAAGTACCAGCAGAACTGGAATTTGTTTGAAATCCAGTTGTATTATCAGAAAATACCTCTCAAATTTCAATGAGTTTCTTCACCTTCCCTTGTGATTGTAGGTATCATCAGTGCATCCGTAGTTGAACTTGGATAGAAGTAAGTGCTAAAGAAACATTTGTTCGGACTGTGCTAAGTGCATCTGTCATCAATTGATGGTCTTTTTCATTAACACCCTCCCACTGCAGTAATATATCCATTTGAAACCACTGATTAGTTCCGAAAGCCGAAAGGGAAGATCATAGGGGATGTTTCGGTTTATTTAAATCACTATTTATTGTGACTAGTTTTGTTCCTTAATAAGTCAGAGTCTCGCCGTTTAGAACTCCCCATCCTGTTCCCAGGATACTAGTCATATCCTTCCTGGTTTGCCTAGAGGAAGTGAGGGTTTGTTTATGCAGCCATGCTGTCCATCATGCAAAAGAGGTTTTCAGGAGCAGGAGCAAGCTGATTGTATTGTGGAAACATTATTCTGCATCAACAGTTCAACTTGTTTGAGAGACCACGTTGAGTTAAGTAACATTTACTGTTGACCTGTATTCCTGACTAAGGGAGGAAGCAATGTTACAAGTGTGAGGAGACAATTCGATAGGCGGTGGAGTTGTTAAAAATGGCACTTCACTTTTGAATTGTAGGCCCTCGTTCAGTCAAGAGTTTGGGTCTGTTCGAAAACAAATCACAAGTGTTGGATGGGATATTTTAAAGGTATGCCAACATTCATGTTTAGAAGAGCAAGTACGTATGATTTTCTCTCTTCAGCGTAAGTCATTACACTTTGACGTAGCTTACAACAGTATGTAAGAGTGTTGTCACGTTGTTTTGAATTCAGCATCCTGTTGAGATGTCTCCTTTAATTCCCTTCAGAGGCCAAAGGTGTTGATTTTCATTCTCCTTTGTGATGATCCACTCCTGCCTTTAAAAGGTAGCATTATGCAGTGCTGCTGTAGACAAATTTGGGCCAGGCATAAGTATGCTGAGAAGCACATACTCTTTTATACATGGCAGTACTGAAGATCTCCATCTCTGTTTGCATAATGATACCCCTGCAATACTTACTGCTTGTGGAGGCCAGGACATTTGATAGAACAATGCAAAGATAAGAGCTGGAGTAATGAAATCTCATTAACCCTTTTCTAGCTGCAGTTTTGTCATAATTACTGTATTTAGCTGGGGTGGGGTTAATTTTCTTCATAGTTTGTATACTAGTACATTTTGTACTTGTAACCAGTCTTGATAACACACTGATGTTTTAGTGAGTGCTTAACCGTGCTTGGTAGTGTCAAGGCATTCACCATTCCTCATTGCCCCTTCAGGGGGTGGATGGTAGGCTATGAGGAAACAGCTGGAACACCTGACCCTCATTGACCAGAGACATATTGATATTCCGTACCGTAAAATGTCATGTGCAGCAGTCTAAGGCTATGCTAAGGGGTTACTTTTCATCACTTCACTGGTTGGGGGTTTGTTTTGTTTGTTTTCCCCCTGGGTTCACATGGTTTGTTTTGATTTTTTCCCTTTCACTTACTGAAATGTATTTATCTCAATCCACAACTTTTCACACCTTCATCGCTCTCCCTCATCCTGTTGCAGAGGGCAGAGTAAGCAGACAGCTGCTTTTGGGGCCCTGAAGCTGGATCCATGTACATCCAGCTCAGATATGAGTTGTCTACCAGGTATTTGAATGACATATATTTTTCGGAGCCTGGTTAGTTGAGTCTGTATCCTGGAGCTGTCAGGACTGGCTCTGCTGGCTGTTCTTTCTGCCACAGTCAATTATTAATTATACTGGAATCTCTAAATATCTGCAGTTCAGTTGAAAGTTTGCTATTGTTCTCCTCTTTGATTTCTGAATGCAAATATAAATGACTCTCAGTAACTTAGCCGACTGCTCTCTGGTGACTTTGTCAGACAGGAATTGCCAATGGCTATGTAGCTGTAATTATTCATCAATACTAAAGTATTTTTTTAACTGTATGTGTGATTGTATTTTTCAGTGGGTCCATTTCTAAGAAGCATAAATGGTTTGCACTATTAGGCCATCACATTTAACATAAGATTGATAAACATTGCAACGTAAATATTTCAAAACACCGTTTTTATGCTTTATGAGTGTCTTGAGATATGCTACAGTTACCATATTTTGAAAAGATAATGATCTGTAGTTTCTTGAAATGAAGACTCTTCAAAGTAATGAGTATTAGTTGAATGAAAATCAAGCCAACAAAAATACAGTTCTTCTTGAAAACCTCAAGACAAATTAAGAAAAATGTTTATGTTTTCAAATACATGTCATCAAATACCAAGACAACTACAAGATGGTTATCAAAACTCTAACCAGTTGGAATATTTTCCTTGATTTTAGGAGTCATCCTGATGTACATAAATTCAGCGTGGAGACAGTCCAGTGGTATCCTCATGACACTGGCATGTTTACATCGAGCTCATTTGATAAAACCTTGAAAATATGGGATACAAACACTTTACAAGTAAGAGAGTTTCTACAGATTGCAACCTTCTTTGTGTACATTATTTATTGCATATCTGAAGTTCTCACAGAGGTGAACAGGACTATGCATCCTGAAGATAAAAACCAGCCACCTGTTAGAACTGTGGGTGCAGCAGCAGGGTGGTGTGGTCCTGGCATTCATGTACACCTTGGTGTACATGAATGCCAGGGTGTACCTGCCCATTTCCGAAGACCTGAATGTCTAAACTGTAGGAGAACTTGGAACCCTTGATATGGTTCCTTTCTGCTTTTGCTGTGAACAGGAATACAGCTAGTTGAATTTTTGCTGGGTAAACCTGTCCAGCAAGGTCTAGTCTGCAGTTTATTCTTGGGGATTGCTGAGTCTAATAGCAGTGGCTAGTTAGTTTTATTAACTAGCGTCTAATAACCAGTACTTTTGAAGGACTAGTGGTCTTGGCATGCAGGATCCAGGTCCAGAATTCTGCTGTTGTAAGCACTGTATGCACAATTTCTAAAAATAAATCCTAAATTTCTAAATCAGTAGAGAATGAGAGAAACCATTAAAACCACGCTAACTAAGGTAACTGACGTTAATAAGGTAAACAGATTATTTAGGAATTTATGTTGCTTTTATTCAATAATCGTGGCATTTTGTATTGAACTGTGAATTCATGGCTGTGGTTTGACCTCTTCCCTATGAACATTTACATTGATTCATAGTATCATTGATATGTAAATGTTCATAGGGATCAAATAGGGATCCAGAATTTACATTGATTCTATTTGACTGCTGTTTCACACATGGCGAAATAAATTTTTGAAAAGAGGTCTGTCATTCTAGGGACATAATAGGGAACAAATTTTTAGCTTTTTTGGTTTGGCTTGGGGTTTTTTTTTGTCGGTTTTGGGGTTTTTTTTTTAGATATAAAGCTATGTTTGCAGTTTCTAAATCTTCTCAAAAACAATTAAGTTTCCAGATAGTTAGAAAATTTTGTGACCATCTCTTGAAAGTCACAGTCTACACATAAAAGTTATTGAATGACTTATTCTGCCACGAAATGGTGTTTTTGAAAGTACAGACAACTCAGTTTTAAGGGATTTTTCATATGCAGTATTTTAGAATGAGACAACAAAAGCAGTTTACCTGGAAGAAATTGTACTTATTAAAGTTAATATTAAAGTTTATTAGAATAAATGCATTCCATTAGTTTTAAACAGTTGTGAAGCAAATAATAGTTTTATATGGAACTGTTTTATTTTTTTAGGAATTTAAAATAGTATGTGGTATTCATGAATGAAAAGTGTCTTTAAACTTAGTCTGAAGTCCCTTCTTCCTGTTGACTCTATTTCCATATTATAACCTTTTTGTTTACTTACTGGCTTTATTAATTTTTGGTGACTGTAATAATTTCCATTCATGCTTCTTATTTGTCAGTTTTCATGGTCTGTCTTTTGGGTCATCTCTGAACTCTGGTGCTGTCCTGCTGTTGGAAACAGGCTTACTCTGTGATGTTTGTGTTATCTGGCTTCTAACCAGGAGAGTTATCATTACTGTGTAAATAGTAATATTTGTATTAGTCTTACTTGTTGCTGTTACTTGAAAAATTATGGTGAGCATCTACATTCTGTTAATATACTTGCATTGTAATTAATTTAATATTTTATTATCAGCCTGCAGATATATTTCACTTTGAGGGAACTGTCTATAGCCATCACATGTCTCCAGTTGCTACAAAGCATTGTTTAATAGCAGGTATGTATCTGTTTTAAAAAAACAGATAGATATATATTATATATATATATATATACAGAGAGAGAGAGAGATAAGGTTTATAATAAGCAAGTAATATTTGAGTTGGGTTTTTTCCCGTACTCTGTCTTATATTTACATAAATCAAGTCTTGATAAGATGTAAGTTTACTGGTACAAAAAAATACTGTCCATTAGTTGGATGATGTCAATGAGAGTATCATATTTGTTCTTCTGAAATAATGCATCAATCACTTCTCCTTACTGATAAAATTCTTAGCTGTAATTAGATTCTTTCATTACATAAGTTATCATTTAAAGGTTATTAGATCCAAATATAGTAAATTTTGTGAATAGATCTGTGTATTGTTTACATGTACACAATTTAACTATGTTTAGCAAAAAATATTTGAGGAGATATTTTTAAGTTTCACAAGTATGATCCTGTTTACTTCCAGTTTCTAAATTTTGTTTGTTATATGGTGAATTTGTTTGGACTAAAAATATAAATCTATTATTAGAAGCATTAAGCATGAAGCATCATATTAATAGAAGCATTGCTCTGACTGAATGAGCAGTTATGCAGCTAGCATTTTTCTTCTATTTTTTTGTCATTGCTAAGATTTTTTGTTGTTGTTCTTTCAGTTGCTGGGGGGTTTTTTAACTGTCTTTGTTTCTCTTGTTACAGTTGGTACCAAAAGCCCCAAAGTACAGCTCTGTGACTTGAAGTCTGGATCCAGTTCTCACATTCTGCAGGGTACTTTTTAGTCTGAAACATAAATGTTAAACAATAACTACTTTGAGTAAAAACAAGTCCTGTAAAGAAACACTATATACAATGTATTCTTTGTCAGTAACATGACTAATTTATTTGTAGCCAGTTGTGAAAGTTACACAGTGGCAAGAGGTTCTTCTTGGTGTTTTTCTAGAGCTAATGAATTGCAGAATACAAACATTAAGCAATGAGCAGTCACTACTGATGTTTGGGCATTTTCATGGTCTAATCAATACTGGTTACTATTTATTACATGGTTAAATGTCGTCATTGGTTTGGGGGGTTATGGAGTGGTCAACAAGTGGTGTTTTACCGGGTCTTCAAAAAAGAAGACCAAGTAAAACACGAGAAACTCCCCACCACCCCCCAGGAAAGAAGCCCCCAGAAAAGAAACCAAAACAAAAGAAAATTTCGCTGCTTTTAAGAAAGTATCCCATGGAGATGTTTGAATGGATTTGTTTAGAAGTTTCTGATTTCTGTAGAACAAGCTTTCTGTAGAAGTATATTACCAAATAGTTTCATTTTCCTAGTTCAGTTAAATGTAAGGTTTTATTGTTCCATAATCCATTACTGTTGGCACTCAATGAGAATTTGCCTTTGATGGCCTTTTCTAATTTCTTTCCTTTAATGACTTTCCTGGAGTGTCAATATACATACACATGCTCAAGAGAAGGAAATCATGAGGCAAATCTTCATGCTTCAACTGTAGAGAAATATTAACTCAGACGCAGCAATGTGCCAATGCAGCTTTATTTCTTCAACAGCCAGTTAAGTCTCAAGGGAGCCTAGGTGATTTTTTTTTTAATATGCAAAGCTTAAGCTGTTAAACTTCTATGAGCTGAATTGGCTACAACAAGCATCTCATGTTCTGTATCTAGAACCAAGAGCTCCAGACAGGGCAGGGACAAAAACAGTTCTCTAAAGATCCCGTTTGGTTTCATCAGGGCTTCTTAATTTTGACACAAGAGTTAATGCTGTCCAGGCACAAGCTCCATTGTGTCTTTGTACAGAGCCTGTAATAGCCTGTTACCTCAAGTGCAATATTGGAGGAACAAGTGGGAGGAGAATATGTTATTGATTAGGCATAATCTAGTAATTCTTTGCAAAACTGAAGCAATCAGTAATGTCTTGACCATATGTATGAATATTTTCACATCGGCTAACTCTAGCAGCTGAAATGGAAGTATATGCATGGCTGTAGTTTAATTAATGGATCCCAAAAAAACTGCTCTGAGCCTTCTAAGTGTATCCTGTAGTACCTGTATCTTGGAGGTTTTTCCTATTATCCTGGTCATTACAGGGATTTGATTAATTCAGGTAATGGGAAAGCATTTACTGGAAGATGCACCAGGAACAAGGTGGTTCACACCACCTCTAAACTACATTAGCAAAAATGTGTTTTATGATTTAGTTTATTTTTCAGCAATATGTTTTTGCTTTGACATGAAGCACGTTTGCAGTCTTTCCATTTAGGACATCTTATCCTTCCCGTTTTTTGTATTTATTTAACATAACTTACCAAGTTTTAAAGAGTGTGTGTGTGTGCATGTATGTGTATTAAAAAACAAAACCAAAAAACATGCACATATGTGTATATATATATATATATATATGTATATACAAAAGGACCTTTCAGATTATTGAGTCCAGCTCTTAACCCAACATTGCCAAATTCACCACTGAATTATGTCTCTAAGTGACACATCTGTACATCTTTTGCATATCCCCATGGGCAGCGGCTCAACCACTGCCCTGGGCAACCTGTTCCTGGCAGAATTTTATTTGGAAAGTATGGGAATTTTTCCTAACAGCCAATCAAAACTTCCATTGGTGCAACTTGAAGCCACTTCCTCTCCTGTTGTGTGTTACTTGGGAAACTGACTTCCACCTGGCTACAGGTTTTTTCAGGTGGTTTTAGAGAGCAGTAAGGTCCCCTCAAGTCTCCTTTTCTCCAGACTGAAAACCCCCAGCTCCCTCAGCTGTTCCTTGCTGGATGTGTGTTCAACACCCTTCACTAGCTTCATTGATACTTAAGGAGTTAAGGGAAAAAATACCACAAATTCAGGGCAAAACTCTAAGAGGATAAAATGAGTAAAAAGTTTTAATTGTAAGTATGTAAGGTAGATATAGTTTAAATTTAACATTATTAAAAGATTTGAAGAAAAATAAATGGAAAGTTCCTTCCATGTATGAAAATAACAGTGCTGCACAAAAAGCTGTGACTGAGCTGTAATGTGTTTTGCATGCGTAAAACTATCTTTATTATCAAAAATTATACACATGCAATACTGTGTGTATCACTTTCTGCTCACTGCAATCCCACTCAAGGAAGAAGAAGGAAGAGAAGTAGCTTCTGTCCCAAAATAATAGTTTCACAAAATTTAAATTGATGTTACAATTCAAATTATTATTCTGGCTTGGTGAATCCTATGCAACTAAATATTTGCTTTTACTTTCAGTTAGTTACACAAAATGGTGTGTATAATAAGCTTTTTCATGTAATTCTTAGGTCACAGACAAGAAGTATTGGCAGTGTCTTGGTCCCCACGTCATGAATATGTTTTGGCAACAGGAAGGTAAGGATGTTGCTGAACTGTTAAATGCACTGGAATATTAGTCAGTAAAAATTTTATACATTCTTTAGGCAGACTTACTTCAATTCAAATGCACTTCTGGAGTTAATTTTGTTTGTTGACTTTTACCTGTTGACAATTTTATAGCTTTTCCCTAGCAAAACGAAACCTGAAGAGCTGTCAATGAGTCATGCTTATTTTAAATTTGTTAAGTTTTTAAGCAAGTTTGTACAGAGTTTTGAAACACTAACTGTAACTACTGGTATAGGAAAATGGTAGAATATTAAGGAGTTACTCACTTCTTTACTGTTTATTAGTGTGTGCATTGCTAATCCATATTATAATAAAGTAAAACATGATTAGCTCAAACTACCATTCTGGTAATCACACTTAGTTATGTCAAAAGGAATATCTTTGGTAGCTTAGCTGATGTAACTTTCCAGGCCACAGTAATTCAGTGAATATAGATTGTATGTTGATATTCTCAGCTTTTTTTTGTTTTCAGTCCAGACGTTTTTAATGTAAAAAAATCCTCTTGGCTGTTCTACAACTTTCATGTATGTTAGCTTTTGATTATAGTGTGACCTTTCTCTTCTTGCTTTTTAGATGCCGTGGTTTTTTTTTTCTTTTGCAGAGAAGAACAACTAGTTCATAGGTTTAGTGGAATAGCTGTTTTATAAGTCTAGTGAAGTTACCAGATTTGCAAACCTTTCGTTTCTGAAGTCAGACTTCTGAAAGGCTTACACCGTTGGAAAATGTTTTAAAAGTGTGTTGTTTAGGGATTGCTTTGTTTGTTTGTGTGTGGGGTTTTTGTTGTTGTTTGTTTTGTTGTAGCAGATGAAAAATTGTTTGTTTGTAGACAGCTTCTGTACCAGTCATGCAATTCATCTGTGATAACAAAAGCCCAAATTCTCAGAGCACTGCTACAGACAATGCTGGCGTCTGTAGCTACAGTTTAGGCAACAGAAGTATTAGCAAATTTATTCTCAGGCTGTGTGTATTCTCACCCTGTGTGCAAGGGTGTTATGTTGTAATCAAAGGGACAAGTGTATTGTGTTGCAGGTGACGATTCACTCTTAGGTCCTGATAGTGTACCAGTAGAAGTTATTAATACATGTAAATGAAAGTCTGAAGTCTGCCTTAAAATATTTCAATGGAATTCTGTTGACTGGAGTGTGCCAACATGATGAGTGGTTCAGAATAGTTGCTGGACCAAGGTGAGTGCCTGGTGTGTTGACCAAAGACAGTTCCTGAACCGTAGTGCACTCAATTTCCCTAATTTTAGCAAATCTGTTTTTCTTAGTGCTGATGGTAGAGTAAAATTATGGGATGTGAGGAGAGCTTCTGGATGTCTGAGTACGCTTGATCAGTACAATGGAGAAAAGTCCAAAGCATCTTCTGAGGCAGGTAATACAAAATATAACTGGTGGTAATTCATATGTAACTGGAGTAATTCTTATATTTCATGAATGTTTGGAATACCAAGACCAGCAAGGGGAGTAGTGATAATCCAGTTGTTACTTAGTACATAACAGAGGCCATTCAGCTTTGTTCAGTTACTTCTGTTATAGAGTCAGTGTTTGTTGTTTGGGACCTTGTTTAGAGAGATTGCCTTAACAATAGCAGTGTAGCTATTCTAAATGGCTTTCCTCTAAAAAGGAAAATTCTGTTATCTTTTTTGTGAGTGGAAGAATTCATTTATGCTGTGGATTAGCCCTTATAAAAAATATAAAATTGATTGATATTTAAAAAATTATTGAGAGGAAAATTTTCTAAAGAAGCTCGTACTTGGTCAAAAAAGAAGAAATACTGTTTAATGAAAAACAAAATTTGATGTCACTCCAAAGATAACTAGTGCCATTTCATACCTTCCTTTGAAAAACATGTTGACTTGTTCAATCACAACATCTTTCTTTTCAACTTTATTTTCATCAGACAGGTTCAAGATTATTTTTTGGTTATCTAATACCAGTTGTATAGGCTAGGGTATTTCATTTATTGAAATATATATGAACTAAACAAATAGCAGGTAATAATTATTTTCTACTAAAATCTTTAAAAAGCAGTTCACACTTCTACCTAAAAGGTGAAATGTCTAAATTAGGTACTGCAGTATAGTACAGAGAGACCTTATCCTGACAGCTTCAGAGCTGACCAAAAGCTACAGCGTGTTGTTGAGTGTATTGTCCAAATGCCTCTGGAACACTGACAGGCTGGGGGCATCAACAAATGGATGATAGATTGAACAGAACTGGCCCTTGAACTGCACCATGAGGAGCACTGCGGGTGGCCAGATGCTCTTATAAACAAAAAATTAAATTATTTTTAACTGAATGTTACCATTTAAACAGCACTTGCAGTGCTCCACATTGAAGTAAAAATGTATACAAAGCAGTAACTTTTTTCTAGACACCTGAGACAGCTCTTTTTTTTCCTGGCAGCAAACACTGCTCACAATGGGAGAGTTAATGGTTTATGCTATACAAATGATGGACTTCACCTGCTAACCATTGGTACAGATGATCGGATGCGACTCTGGAATAGCTCCACTGGAGAAAACACCTTAGTAAGTTTTCAAGGAACTTCGGATGTGTTTTCACTTTCATTTAATTTTAAGAGATCTATAATTTTTGCAGTTTTCAGTAGAACGTGGATTTAATTTTCAGAAAGGATGTAACTGCTCAATTTTATCACTAGAAGATTTGGTAAACTTTTTTTCCTTCCAAATTTCTTTTCTTCTACTTATTGTAAAGAGCAATAATATGAAGAAGCCTAATCTGCTTAAAGGTTGAATATGGTAACTCTAAGTTTATGAATTTGAGAGTATAGCTATAAGCATTTCATACAGTAATAAAAAGTTGAATAAGCAGTGACTGTTGGTAGAAAATTTTGGGGTTTTTTAAACTATTAGTTGCCAAGGTACCACAGAGCAGTTGGCCGTACCTGAGAGTTTCACTGGCTGCCTGGCTTTCTTACAAATCTCTTTCTGTTTTTGTGGAATCTCTCCTGTGAAGTTGTATGGCAGTATTAAAAATATCTACTCATCCATCCTTCCAGATTTGTGTTGGAAGCACACAGCAGCAGGAATGAGGGGTGGGAAACATGTTAAACCTCTACTGATATTGCAGTCTTTTCAATGGCTTTTGGATTTTTTTGTTCTGAAGGTTCTTGTTTTAATTTTCTGTTCAATAAAGAAAATAGTTTTCTTTGTTTATTTTGAAAGAAGAACAAACTAGGTAAGTCAGTGTCCATGGAATTTTAGTCAGCTGTAATTATGGTCTGTCATTGCTATCAGGAAAGAAATTTTGTTATACCTCAGAAATCTTTTATTTCTCCTGCTTAGTTTCAGAACAGAGCAAAAATAATTCCATATAGCTACTTAAATAAAAAGACTTCTCTCCATCCTACCCGTATTTGCTAGCTTGTTCTCAGTACCTCATACACAAACATCTTCCTGTCTTCAAACTGCCACCACCAGAGTTTTTTCACTCTCTTGTTACCAGCTGGATCACTGTTTTTTTGCTTTTTCTGTGCTTTTTAGTTCATCGACTTGTTTTATAGGCTATTTTACAGTTTTCTAATCTGGTGTGGAATAGCTTGACCCTGCTTTGGTTTTTAAAGTTTGGAGTTGTATTGCCAGAGTACTGTATTTTCACATGCCCAGAGGTATTGCTTAAAATAATTTTAAGGCATCAGAAAACAAATAAATGCATGTACAAGTAATACAAGTTTACACCATAGTCCTTTCATTTCCCTGACTAGCCCATCCTTTTAACCTAAATATTTCTTTCCTGTATCTTTCAAAAGGTATAGAAACTAAGCCATACATGTGATTTTCTTTTAACAATGTCACTTTTGTGTACAATATTAGCAAAACTCTCTGTTTTAATCTTAAATCTCCCTACCTAAAACTGAAGGCCTAGAGTTAAGAAAGAAAAAAATTCCAATTGTGAAATCTTTTGACTATAAGCTAAGAAATTTGTAAAGTTCATCATGTGAATATTCTAACACAATGCATTTTCTTCTTGAAAAAATAGTCAAAATTGTAATGCTTTGTTTTAATTAAATCTGTTTAGAGGAAGGCTATACTGTTTCCATTAATATATTTCTCTATCTCTTCATAAATACACTTTTGATGTCTGATAGGACTTAATTAGACTGATATAGCCAACTGGAATATTTCCAAACATGTTTGGAAACTTCACTTTCAATCTTTTATGAGATTTTTATCTGTATAAAACTTGTCAAGAGCTTAAAACTCTATGAAAGTGTAGCTTGAGACATTAGTACAGGTGTTAATGAGGTGGTTTTATGCTATTTTAATTTGCAAGACTTCCCTTACACCTCACCACAGAGGTCTTAGAAATTTTTCCTATCAAGCTACCCTGGGCAAAAATGGTCCAGTATTTTTTTGTTGAACTTGTAAATAATTCCATTGTCTTGTATCTTTTGGTTTTTTATTGCTATTTCCAGCAAATTGTTCTTATCTCAACCCATGATCTCTGCCTTTTGTGCCTTGAATCTGAGGCAGGAGGGTGGGTGTACTGAATTGAAAATACCATTCCTAAACCACAACAGGTGGTAATTCCTGAACCATGTCTAATTTCAGCGAGGGTTTAGATACTTGATGCAGATCTGGCATGCAACAGCCTGTGTAAATCCTATTTCTTAGTGTGGAGTTGCTAATTTTTAGGCTTTTCTTTTCTTTTCTTTTCTTTTCTTTTCTTTTCTTTTCTTTTCTTTCTCTTAAAGTTGATATTAAGAAGTGTAAACTTTATTGAACATAAAACCAATTCTCTGGATAGACATCTATATTTTGAAATATCAAGAGATATATTAACGTAACCCAAAATTAATTTTATTGAGTATTAAACATGAAGTAAAATTGACCTTTTAATATAATTTCCTGGGGTTTTACTTAATAGCTGACTATGTAATCTGTGTGATCTTTCATTTTGCAGGTGAACTATGGGAAAGTCTGTAATGAAAGTAGGAAAGGACTCAAATTTGCTATCTCTTGTGGCTGTAATCCAGAGTTTGCCTTTGTTCCGTATGGAAGTACCATTGCTGTTTATACAGTTTTCACAGGAGAACTGATAACTATGCTTAGAGGGCATTATAGTACTGTCAACTGCTGTGTATTTCAACCTCATTTTCAGGTAAGTAAAATACAAGCAGTATTCCAGACAAGAAGGAATATTTATGCAGATTGACATAACATTTGCATTATAAAAGCATTCACTTTTCAGGGATATACTTTAATCAAAGATCATAAGAAGGAGTATTGTGGTTTATGTGTCATCCAGGAAAAATTTAGTCAAGTTTTTGGGATGACATTTTCTGGATTAGGTTACTTCCACTGCTTCTTTTGTCTCTCATGTGTAACTTCTCCATATACCTTTAGTAACTTTTTGGCTTTTGTAATCATTAATAAAGCATATGTGTGAAGGCTTTTGTTTTCTGTAAAACTGAAGAGGAGTTGTCTTTCTCAGAGATATCTGAGACTAATCACATTAAGAAAAAAATGTGAAGTGCATTAGTCCTGCTGTGAGTACTGAGAAGGCTCTCAAATACTTTGCTAAGGTGATCTTTCTCCAATGCCTGTAGTTACACTTTGGATAAAGTGCTGACAACATTGTGAGATTCTTAAATTAATGAGAGAACATTTCAACTGAGAAATAACCATAGCATTACAGGGACTCATGGTACTGACAGATTTTTTTTTTTCCTTCTTCTCTGCCTTTTTCTTTTCCTATCTCCTCTGGTATATTTTTCTCTTGTAGTAAAAGAGTTAAGGATAACAAAAGTTAATTTGTTATGAGATACTTTAGAACAGATTATTCATATGGCATGTCTTGTGCCAAGAGCAGAATAGATGATAGTATGGATTTTCAGGCCATCACATAGTTGCCCTCATGTATTAAGGATCATGCTTCATGTCCCAGCTCTGCCTTCCTTGCCTGCTGTTTCTGAGTATCAGGCAGAAATATTTGATGCAGAAGGGGTGTGTAGATACCTTTTCATGACCTGTCATATGATGCATCATAGAAGTGACTCTGGTAGCTTCTGCTTTGTTTCCAGTAGCTTTGATTGAATCACTAGGACTGTATCACTGAGACAAATTTCACTGAAAATTATGGACACCTTATGGACCTGTGGTAGACCCAAAGCTAATAAGCCTTGATAGATCTGGTAGGCAGTTCTGATATGAATAGTCAGTGAGATACATGGACTGCAATATTCACATTGTGGCTAAAGCACATCTTTCCCAGAAGGTTCTTGAAAAGCTTTTTGTCTTTTCAAGAATAGCTTCCCAACAAAACTTCTAGTTTATATAGTTATCTTTGGTATTCTTTTTGATAAACTGAAGAGGTGAGGCTAATTAGGTCTCACTGTAAAACATGTTTTACTTGTTTTACATGTGGTGTCTCTACCTTGGCATTTAAGATCCATGGTAAAGGATCACTCGTGTATGCATATGCACACAAGAACTACAGTCACTGTATCTAGAAGTTTGTGATGTCAACAACTTCATTTGCTTATCTGATGTGACTCCTGATTCTCTTTCAGAAGCACCCTTTTCCAGAGTTCAGTTCTATACTGTAGAAGTGTGACTGGATTTTCTTTTTTCATAAATGCTGTGCTTTCAGTTGTATTAAATAGTTAGTCTGAGAAACAGCATTGATATATGTCATGGTTTGACACTGGCTTAATACCAGGCACCCACAAGAGTCGTTTGCTTACCCTCTTCTGCTTGGGCAGAGTTGGGCAGAGGAGAGAGAAAAAAAGAATTAACGAAGGGCTCATAAGTTGAGGTAAGGACTGGGAGAAAAACATTCTAAGGGCAAAACAGTTTCAAATATAAAGGTAGAAAGTAAATTTATTGTTAACAGAGTCATAGGAGGATAATGAGAAGTAAAATAAGCCTTTAAAACACCTTTTTGCCCCTCACCTCCTCCCTCTTTCCCACTGACAGTGCAGGGAGGCAGGGCACGGGGGTTTGCTCAGTTCATCACTGGAGATCATCTTCTGTTCACTCAGGGAGGGGAGTCTTTTCTCTGCCATGCCATGGGGTCCCTCCCATGGGCAAACAGTCTTCCCAAAAACTGATGTGGTGTGGGTTACTCATCTGTAGGGTGCAGTCCTCTAAGGATAGGCTGCTCTGCTTTGGAAGTAAGGGCCCTCTGTCTCTGGAAACAGGAGCCTTTTTTTCTGGATGGGTCACCCACTCCAGCATGAGCACTTTTCCCACGGGATGCAAGTGGATCTCTGCATCCCCTATGGACTTCTTGCATTACAGTGGGACAGCCTGTTTCACTATGGTCCTCACCACGGCTTGCAGAGGAATCTTGGCTCTGACATTTGGAGCACCTCCTCCCCCTCCTTCTCCGCTGACCTTGGTGTCTCCATGTTCTTTTCCCTCACATGTTCTCACCTCCTCCTCTTCTCTGTCTAGAAGAAAAGCTGTTGCCCGTAGTTCCATTGCCCACAAGTTCCACTAATTCAAAGACTCCTGCAGGATCCCGCAGTGCCAAGTTGGTCTCCTCTGGGTTCCGTGCTGGGGAGTTGTTCCCATGTTTTCGCCATCAGCCGTGTGGCTGCACCCCCACACGTGAACAGTGCTGGCTGCCGTGGTGCTGGTGCTGTTTAACACCTCCCCTCCTGCAGGCTGCCGGGAAGGGGAAGCCGCTGCTGCCCCTGCCCGCTTTGCCCACAGCACGGCTGGCTAGGGGCAGGGGCCAGGCAGGGGGAGGCCACGGGCCGCACCCCGATGGTGGCATCCATGGTGCCTCACCACCCCAGGGACAAAAATGCATGTATGCTGTTTTGATTTTCTTCTTAAATGTCATCACAGAGGCATTACCAACCTTTCTAATTGGGCCAGCAGCATGTCCATCTTCAGAGCCATCAGAGATTGGCTCTGTTGAACATGGTCAAAGCTTCTCGCTGCTTCTCAGCTACGCCTGCGGCCCTCCCCCACTACCAATAAACCAGGCCATGCCAAATCCACACACCTAATCAGGATGTCAACACCAAAGGTAGTGCTACTGTTATTTTCACTGTGTTCACACATGTACTTCCAAGTATCTTATCCTATCTTGACACAATTAAGTACATTCATCAGTCTTCATATGATTCCAATAGAAATTACGATTTTGCCAGTAAAATTTCTTTCCTAAGAATGTATTATTGTTTGTAAAATTTATAGTCACCTCTTCTATTTTACTCTCTCAAACATTATTAAATCAATATGCTGCAAAGTTATTCACAACTGTACATTTGTATTTTGTTACTAGTTTTAAGTAAAATCACTTTTGCTTGATAAAACATGCTCTATTGCAAATTCTGTTGAGTGATATATATATATATATATATATTCTAACTCTGCAGTAACTTAATCATTGAATAATCTTTTCCATTGTCATGTTTAGGATTTAAAAAATGTCAGTTCATTCTTGTCTATATTATTCTGCCTTTTTTTTTTCTTTCTGAATGGCATATCAGCTCACTTTCAGCTTTGGAATTTTTCAATACATATCAAAACATAATTAAGCAAGCTGGAAGTTTTCCTTGATGGTTCTTCTAAGTCTCTCTGATGTAAGCTATGTATACGTGGTGAAATGTGTAGCAGTGGTTTTGTAACTTTTTTGTTACTTGTTAGCACTTAATTGGACTTTAGGACCCTGTGTTCATGAGAAACAAGATCTACATCTTTTCCGTAGTTGTGGCCATTTCCATCTGGTATTCTCTGTCTGTTAAGTGTTCTTCATATTAACAGTCTTATAAACTTTTCCTGCTGTCTTTAACCCTGGTGACTGATTTGTGTCCTACCCATCCTCAAATCTGGTCCTTAGATTTTCTCACTATTTTTTACTGTGTTCAGAATTCCTTATTAATATTGATTGCTGTCGGTCCCTCATGGTATTTCTGTTCATTCACTGCATTTTAATTGCTAACTTTGTATGTACCTCATAACTAGAATAGGCTCTAAGAAGAAACTTAAACTTTGCACCAATTAAGTATTTGAGATGAGAAGTGTCTTACGTTTGCTTGGAACCATGTAATCAAATGTGATCACTGATAACCAAGCAGCTAGCTATTTGAGATTCAATTACACTAGTCTTTATCTGTTCTTATCCAAATTAATTAGCATGTTTGTGTGAAATACCTTTTATGTTTGAGGTGCAGTACGGAGCTGTCTCTAGAGAATGGTATGAGCTTTAGTTAATGTGTGTGTGTATGTATGCCTTTTCTGATCCTAGGAACAGAACCATAAAATCCACTATATTATTGTTTGCCTGTACTGTTCTTACATAAATATTTCTGTAAAGCTAATAAGATGTTAGACTGCTTGAGTAATAAGAACTGCAGAATTTGGCCCTTTAATAAGAAGCATTAATTTAATAGGAGGTCAGTAATTTCCAGGGTGGTGTGGAAGAGAAAATCTTCATTGTGCAATGTCTTAGATGATGTTTACAGTTGGATCTAACACAATAGATACCAGTGTGCCATATTATCTGCTTAGAATGATTTAAATAAACAAACAAGTCCTACGTTTCCCTTTCAGAAAAAGAAATCACATTCATCATGTATGAATGACATGTCATAAAATAGTAGGCGTGCAACAGGAAGCAATTTTTATTTAATCATGCTGCTGCTCATACTGTTCAAGAAATGCTAGTGACTGCATTTGGCAAATGCAGTAGTGGGCTATTACGCAAAGTTAACTGAAAGTCAAATTAGGTTTTATTTACACTCGTTCCATATATTGTACTATAAACATGCATAAAGCATGTTTGTAGTGCAGTATATGTGTCTGTCTTGTATTATAACATAATTCTACATAGAAGTCACTAGCTCTTCATTTGACTGACTTACGGTGTGAGTCACCAGTTCAGATAGTAATAATTAATTGTAAGCATTGCTAAATAAAGTCGATAGTAGCTGAAGATCTTGCCATACCAGGATCAGAAAGTGAGACAAGTGGTAAAAAGGATTAAAATGGAAATATGCGGCTGTGACATTGCTCATGAGGAGATATTTTGGCTTAGGAAGATCTTTTAAAGTTCTTAGTGACATTCTATATTCTATCAAAGACAGAAGGCCCAAATACAGTACTGCTGACAGAAGAAAGTAGAGTTCTTTGGTGTACCTATCTTCCTTTAACCAAGTTAAGTAGGATGCTTATCTCTCTTAAAATTTTAAACTCTAATCTTGAATGTTTTTTTGCATGAACAACTGCATGCATAGTACTAGTTTTTGAAAAGTATGGGAGCTTGCTTGAATAAGATTACCCACATAAATGTTTATAGGAATAGAGCATTAAGTTTCTGCACCAAATGTCAACATAATTCATGCAGTTCTAATTATATATAAATTACGTAGGAAACTTCCTGCCAAGACAGACCTGTGATAACATACTGAGCTTACATTGAATCAACATACTCATAACATGCACATATGCAGAGAGTTGCTAGTTTAAGTGTAAAAGCCAGCATACTTAAAGCAAGGCTTTCATACTGTCAGCCTGAATACCACAAAAAAAAAAAAAAACTGTGTGTCTCACTCAGGCAGTTTAAATACATGGCAACACTCAAGTGTTGTCAGACATCACATGTAATAGGCAGGAATATAATTCAGTATTGAAGACATGAGAATATCTTCATACCTGTTAATTTAAGTAGCACATTGGAAAATGCAAGTGTTATAGGTGCAAAATTTACTGCAAAGATGGTGTTAGTATTTCTCACCAGTAAAATTTTCTCATCTTAAAGTGACAGAGAAGTCTGTATTTCCTTTAGTACAGAACTACAGAACTGTTCTTTAGTACAGAACAGTAAGAAAATTAAGATATATTTGACTTAGAGCTATTTGGTGAAAGGACTGTTTGTTGCCATGTGTTACAGGGCTCCTTGTGCAATGGGATCTCAGTCCTTAGTCATTACCATAATAACTAATAAGAGTTATTTATATTAAAAGTAGTAAATTAGTCTTTCTGATTCATGTCTTCCCAACAGGGTACAAGCCTCATACTACACTATTTTTTCTTTTCCTTCCCTAGGCATACTGAAACTACATTTACTTAATACTTTTTTGTTCCATACATATTCTCTTTTTTTTGTATATATTACTAGATTCTTGATTCTTCTGAGTTTATTCATGGTTTTTAATTATAATAAAATATTTGTCTTTTTTCTTGTTTGTGTGGGTTATTTCATTTTTTTTTTACTTGTCCATAAACAATCTCCTAAAGTGCCTAACTGTTAAAATAGGTGTATTTTCAGGAGATAAGAGAGAGGGAAAAAGAAAAATTTATTTAAGCAATACAGTTCATTTCAATGTGGTTTTGCTGTTTTGATGAGCAATCTGGGGAAAATATAAAAACATATTAATTTTGTTTTGGCATATTATTTAAAATACTACTTATCCAGATCTATAATATAAATTAGAAATTGACTATTTGCCTTTATTTTTAAATAATATTCACTATCTTTTTTAATATTCACTTTTCTTTTTTTCTGCCCAGTATGGTATCTGTTCAGTAAATTTGTATGAAAGTAACTTTTGCTTGTTTTTTCACAGGAACTTTATAGTGGTAGCAAAGACTGCAATATCCTTGCATGGATACCAGCTCCACGAGAGCCAGATCCTGATGATATTTCTGAAAAGGTAGTGAAATTTTGAGTTTGAACTGTACTTTTTTATGGCCGTTATATTTGGGCAGATTGTGTGGAAAGTCAGTATGAAGTATATGATTCACCACCAACATTTTTAACAATTTCTAATTAAAGGAGAATCACTTATTATTTCTGTGCAATATTTTGATTCTTGTAGGGTTTTTAGAAGGCATTTTCTCTTGTAGTCTAGTCAAATCTTTTTCAGGCTGCTAGCTTCCTACTTAGTAGTTCATGTCATTTCACTATGGGTCTTTCAAATTCTCCTTCTTTAATTTCCAAACTTCTTTCTGCAGTTTATACTGTTTTGGAATTGTAGAGGTGCTAGATTGTATTTTAAATTGTTTAAGAATATATTGACTATTAAGTAGTAAGATTAGGGATACCACACTTCATACGCAAATATTTTTGATGTGAAAATGTAATAAAAGAGTTTCTAAATACATTTATTTTTGTGCCCAAGGCAATACATTCAGGATGATTCCAGGGAAGATCATATGTAAGACTGTTTTCTAGCAGAGTACTTTCTCTCTCTCTTGGACAAGAAATATTTCAGTGAACAGTCTGAGTGGGAAAAAGTCTATATTTTAATTAACTGAACCCATTCACAGGATCAGAGTCTGGCAAACAGTACTGATGTTGAAAAATGAGGGTGTATTAATGTTTTGGCCCATAGCATGTGAAAATTACAGTTTTTAGAATTTCAGCATCGTTCCATTTTAGATGCAAAAATTATAAGAAGCATAAAATTGTTGTAACATATGCTTTTTGTAAGTTTTTGTACTTTAAAACTATCCTGCACTTAAGCAGAAAAGAAAAATGTAGTTCCAAAGGTTTGATACCCTAAACACAAATTGTGTTGACCTGAAATCAACATTTTTGCTGTGAAAATTTTGATGTGAAGAAATTGGATTTTTCTTATTCTGAAAAACAACCCACAGCAACAAGGTTATTTACTTAGCTCTGATTAGAACTGCTCCTTTAAATTTGACACAGTAGCAGTATGTAATACATGCCATTGTTTTGAAATCTGTTAAGCTACAGCTGCTGTTTGCAAATGCTGTAGATGAACCCTGTAGATGAGATGTCTCTGTAAGAAGCTGTTTTGCTGTCCACAGGCCATTAATTCATTTTTCTTCTCAGGTGCTAGAATAGGCATTTGAGTGCTTGTATGACTAGAATCTGAACCCAGAATAGAAGTAAACAAGAAAAGAAATTTACCCTAAGTCACTGTGATTCAGTGCATTGCATAGCTACACAAACCCTTTAGCTGGACCCTAGTGGGGCTGAGGTGAGAAATATTTCTTGGATGTGGGTAGAGGCCAGGCTGCTTCCTGAAACTGTAATGCTAAGTTATGATGGGCTGAGGATATTGTGATCTAAATTAAAGCAGTGGCACACAATAAACACTGTTATAACATTTGTTACATTTTGTGCCAAATATTTGTAATACTTCCAGTCAGTTCTCCCGATATTTTATGCCGAAATTGAAATAAAATACAATACTATTTCTTTTCATAATTTATCATGTCTCAAACCAGCAGAATGTCTAAAAAAGTAGTGAAAGGTAATGCAGTACTGATGAGAGACAGACTAGTTCGCCTACAGGTAGTCATTTAAAAAGAGCATTTTGCTTTGCCCTTATTTGATTGTAGTATTTTTAATTAAGCAAAACCCTGAGAATTTTTATTTTCCCTAGTCTCTGCTTCAACAACATGTAAATCCAGCATATGAAGACGCATGGAGCAGCAGTGATGATGAAGGCTGAATTTAAATTATGAGCTGATATGAAATTATGAGCTGGCATTCAGGCACTGCTTTCATGGACTTTTACAGAATTGGACATTGTTGGATTTATCACACCTGGATTTTAGGTACAGTTCTGTTAGAGCAATGTCTTTCAGAAATAAGTTTCCACTGTTCTCTGTGTTTCTTTGTCACTGTAATGTTAAATCCAAATGATTACTTTTTCATACTTGCTGACTTTTGTACTTACACATTGGTATACTTTATTCAGTGTTGAACAGCTGATAAAGAAAAAATAAAAGCCCTTGGGACCAGTCTAAATCAACATTGTTTCTGTTATCTTTAGAACATGAGGAGATAACCCATTCATTTCCAAAACACATGATACAGAGGATTTTCCATGAAAGATGGGCAGCTCAGAAATACTTCCAACTTACTTTTGTCAATGTCTTGAAGGAACAGATTGTATCAATTTTCAAGTGCTTCTGTGCTGTGGGAGTCAACAGATGTTTGCGCCTATTCTTCTTGCATTTTCAGTTTTGCATGTTTTTCCATAAATGCAGTATTCAGTTCGGAAAGAGGTATAGCAGGGATCCTCTATTCAAGTATTTATATGGTGACCCTATCATCTAATATCTGAATCTGCCCCAGAAAGCTAAGAATAGAAACTAGTTTAGAGTTTTGTTGCTCCTCTTAGCAGGTTTTTAAGATCAGCCTTCTATGTACGAATTACACATCTTTAGCAAATGTAAAGGATTCCTGAACAAAAACAGGGTTAAGGTACAGTACAAGGCAGAGAATAGATCACATTTCAAGTTAAAAATACTGAATGTAATCCTTCCAAACTGTTTTCATCTAAAACATTTTGTTGTCCTAATGCCTGCTCTGTTTTGAAAGGGAGGAGTTTTGTGAGGTTATTGTCTCATCTCAGTCACTAGTTTGTGCTTCAGATATAATGTAGTGTCTGTCACTAAAGAATGTTTTCAGATTGCTTAAAGCATCACCAGCAAAAGTATCAGTAAAAACTGGTCCAGTATAAAAGCAACAGCAGGACAAGGTTTGTTGGCAAGGTTCACTCTTAAGGGCACACTGAGGAAAAGCAAATGAAAATGCAGACTCAATCAATCTAGTCCAAAATAAACCAAAAACTATGCCACAGAACTTATAACTGAAGTTAAATGACTTAGCAAAGGACTCAGAGGATTTACTATACCACACCAGTAACTTACTTACAGACCTAACTTACAAATCTAAAGTACTTAGAGAATCTAGGAGAGCAGCATTTCGTGTCCACTTGGAATATGCACACTTGCATGCATACAGACACAAAGAGCCTGTACAAGGTAGAAAATTCCCCTCAAAAGTAATGAAATACCCACTTCAGATGCCTTTGTGAAGGGTGGAGCCTCAAGGAGTCGGGGCTGTCACTGTTCAGGGATCCTCAGAGTACAGCAAACTTGGGAGTTCCCTGGCTCTGAGAGGCCCCACTCACAAGGGCTTTGCTGGTCACAGCCACTGCTCCAGGAGAGCTCAAAGGGGCTCACTTTGGAGCACGGTTTGTAGGGCTGCAAGAGACATAACAGTGTTTTATCCTGGCCACACTTTGGAATGGAAACTTTCTCTGAAAGTCTGAGAAGAAAACATATTATCATACTTGGGCTCTTATTCAGGCCAAAAAAGTGTCCAAGGCTGTTCATTAAAACACAGGAGCTCGTTAGACATCACAAATTCCTGGGAACAGTGTTTTTACTGATAAGTCAAGAGAGGCTCAGTCTGGGTGCTGTTCCTAAGGAGCATTTCTCAGATCACATCAGGAGAGGGATTTGATGCACTATTGGCAAATAACCTTTTAAACGTCCATTTTTGCCTAAGTTGCACCATGAATGAAGAATTCAGCTCAAGAAGAGGTGGGCTGTGAATTATTTGTCCAAGTATCTTCTTACCCAGATGCCTTTGGGTTTAGTGTCTCAAACAGTTGAAGAGAAATTAGTTGCCCTGGGGGCTTCTTGCATCTACTGGCAGCACATATCTTCTTCATAGGAGTCCTTCCACCAACCTCTTCTGTTGGTGGTATTATTCTCCTTCTTGACTGTTGTCCTCTGCTGGAGGAGAGGTGTTTCTTATGAGGAAAATGAGAAACACCTGTCTCTCATGTGGGCAAGAATCCAGACACATTCTACAACCCAGCACCTGCAAGCCTTCCACATAATGGTAGTTGCTGACGCACGGTGTTTAGTTTGTGAATTTTAAAACATCTTGGTACTAACCAGCATCTCAAACACCAATTTTTGTGAAAATACTACTTTAAAGAATGGCATTTTTGCTATTATTTTCTTCACTGCTTTTTTCTGTAGTTGTGTTAAGTTTTTTGTTTAAGCTTTTTTTTTAGAGAAAAATTGCATTTTATATCTTCTACATTCCTATGGCAGCTGTATTTAATTACTGAGTGTTGGTATCTTCAAAATGAAAAACTTTAAAGAGCACTGAAGGTATACTGTATATGACTTCTCACTGCCAAGAACTAGGTACTAAGCCCACAATATCAGTTGCAACTGCAATATCTTTCTTGTGTGTAAGTTAAATGTTAAAATTAAAACTGAGTTTTCCCTTTTGTTTATGCCTTTCTGCTTATATGCTTACGGTATTTTTATAGTATCAAAACTCTTTTAGAACCCAGAGTGGAACAAGTAGAGTGGTATGGACTTAATCACACTTCCCATCCTTACCCATTGGTCATAAAAAAACACACATGTAAAAATCCAGTCAGATGTCAAAATGAGTGATCTGTTCATACTGAAATAAAATTATTCACTTGAGAGTCAACTAGTTCATAGCTAGATTCTTGCTGTTAAGAACAGTAAAAGTTAAGAGTTTAAGAAGAGAGCTTAGGCTGCAATGAACTGCATTCTTATCTCACTAGTGGTACTGGGATTTAGTCATACTGTATCAGAGAACATAGAGAATCTAATCTTAGATTCTAGAGAATTTAATCTCTTCAGGCTGTTCTGGGAATTGAATATTGCTTAGAAGACTTTCTTTGTCTGCCAAGGCAGAGATTTTTATTTGAACTTGATACAGTAAGTATCAAAAGATGGAGAAGAATTTGTTTGTTCTTACAAGAGATCAAAGAGTTTTCTTTTTCTTCTAGCCTAAGGAAACAATGAAGGTGGAGTCAGACTGAGCTAGTCCAACTGAAGAAACACAAAGAGCCTAAGACAAGTCTCCTTCAGCTTAAGTGGAAGTTGAGTTCTGTGGAGGCATTAAGATACTTATTACTGATTATTTATGCCTAGGTTATGATGCTCAACAAGTACCTGATACTAAGACTGCCAAGAAAAACCTTGTTCTTTTTTAGATCCTGTACATAGATCTGGAAGAAAGCATTAGCACATGAGAATTTCTATATAGTTATCTCTCCTTAGTGGGATAACAAGTAAACACCATAAGCTTACCTCCCTTTCCCCTTTTTTCTGTGGCTGGTGTACTAGCTCTTGCACACAGACTGACAAGTCTTGAAACTTAGGAATTTGTTTGCCATCTTTTTTTGCATTGTTTGGGTTTCTTTGCAGGCCAGGCTCCTCACAAGACATCTGGGGTTGTTTTTTAGTCAAGAATTATTTCCTCTGTCAGCTTAGGACCCAAAGCTTAAGAACCCCATGATAGTAAAACTGAAAAAAATCTCAGATTTGCCAACATCAATAGGATTGGTTGTTATGTTTTTCTTCCCTTTTTTTTAATACTTGTATTACAGTTCTTATCCTACCTTGAATGTATACACATATACATACACATGTATCTATGGACAGAAGATATAAAAGTACTTGAAATACCACTGCTTTGGTATCAGTGGAGGATAGTTCTTGGTTTTGGTCTACCTCATTTTTACTTGGAGGCAAGGGTCTGGTTCACATAGTTGATAATTGTAGGCTCTTTAGTGCACCTTGGCCTAGCGTCTGCCATAGTGAATGGGTAAACTTACTGCTAGCTTAGTACACATAAAATTTGCAATACCTAGTCACATTATGGGCGTATCTGTTAAACAACATCTGTGCAAATAGAGGTTTTTTTAGCATGGTTAAAGTATTCCCTAAAGAAAGACTGTGAATATTGGCTGCTAAGTGCTGTTGTTATGCAGCTATTCTCATGCTTAGCCACCAAGATGTGTGCTGAGGTTTTGACACCTGAGAGATGTTCTTGAAAGCAGTATATTAGTTTCAGTGGTCAACAGTTAGTGGTTAGAATACCCAACTAAACAAAAGTATGTAAAACGTATGAATAATCAATAAAGTCCTTTTGTGTAGTTAAGGCTGAGTTATGAAATGGACATGCCTTCTTCCATCCTCCACCATTTTTGTTTTCTTTTAGTCTATTTTATAAAAATAATGGGAATGGAGGATAAAAAGGGATGACTGAGTGGCCAGGAATTCAGGCAGGTGCATAACTACCCCCCACATCTTCATCCCTTCTAATCATGTCTGTGTGTGTAGTCAGCCTTACCCACCAGCCCACAGGCTCAGCCCAGATGACAGCTAACCGATGTCATCCGACATGCCGGCAACCCTTAACCACGCCCAGGCTGCCAAATTCCACTGAGTCCAAAAGACTGAAAAAAAAATATTTGGGGCTATTAAGGAAGCATTTTATTTACACATGAAAGAATATTTTAATTGCATAGACATACGGCATTGTTCCTAATTTTCATTTTATCACCATTTGCCTTCCAACTAAGTTTGAAAAAAAACAATATATTTTTAGTGACACATTTTTGCTTTGTGCAGAGGAGTCTTTCAGACACTCACTAAGATCTGTACACTGGGAAGATTGCAAATCCACCCTTTTCTTACAGCTGTGAGGCAGAGATACATCTGCAGTCCTAAACAGGTTTTGTAATAAATTTCCTCATGCCAAAATTGAGATTATAATCAGCCGTTAAAATCAGTCCAACCAGTTATTTTTACAGCCATATGTTTGTAATCTAAAGTAACATGTTTAAGCAAGAACCATGTAATGTATCCAGCAACAAAAATGATATGTATATGCCTTTGTTTAATACAAAATGGATTAATGTAGGAGGCAGAGGAAAGGGAATTATTAAAAGAAATTTTGCTGTTCTCTTCACGTTTGGAAAATACTGAGTATTGTCCCTTTCTATTGTTTCTAATTGCAAGGCATTTATTGAATAGACTACTTTACATTAACTAAAGATCTTAGCTCCCAACAGAATTATTAAAACCTTCTAGGAAAAATTTGAATCATATTTTTAGAAAAGTTATCTCAAAATACGTATTCATTATAAATTAAGAAATATATTATCATTTTGCTGGAGATCACTGACAAGAATTAAACTTAAATTTGGTAGCCAGCTAGTTCCATTTGTATATAGAATTTAAAGCTGATTCTTAATCTTCTGTGTTAGTAGTCCAGGATGGCCTCTGAAAGAAATATAGTTATTAATGCCTCCCTCCAGTATTTTAATTTTATCCACACAAAGATATCTTCGTCTGTATGATGGATCTTTAACATGTCACTGACATCTTAAGAAAGGGGGGCAACCCTTCCCAGAAACCCCTGGGAAGAAAACAGAGCGACAAGAGAAGAAAAGAGAATCCCTTTGTCGGGCTTGGGGCACGTCTGTTCTGCAGGCAGCAGCGTGGCACAGAGCTGAGTTCAGCGGATGTGAGCAGCCCCACCGCGCGCCGGGCCGCCTGCCTGGGGCGCTGCATTGGTTCACCTGCACCCATGGGCTTCTTTCCTATTTTCTGTAGGTACACTGTGTCAAAGGACACAATGAACGGGCTGTTTGGGGAGCCCGATAAAAGATACACCAGAGAGTAGGTGTATGTTAAGAATATCAAGTTCTCATGTTTTGTGGCAGTTAGAAGGGAGTGTCTTGTGTTGCTCAACAGTTAATTACTGTTGCTATCACCTCCCACACTGTTCTGTAACACCACAGGAAATCAGCTGAGGATTATTCTCATGCTAGCAAAGATGAAAAAAAAAGGTGTTTTGGGACTTAATAAAAGAATAGATTTTCCCCACCAGTAGTTCTTCCAAGCGGAATATATGACCCAGAGAATATATTTTTGTACCTGAATTGTGTTGTATTGCCTATGAGAGTTGAAGTTAAGCTAAGTATTCAAACAGTCTGATGCTGTTCAGTGGTTTTGAACTGTCACTACTGCAACAGGAGGCTTAGACTGAGTGGTTCTCCTACTCATCTGTGGGAAATGGTCACATTTGGCATGTGCTTGGAATGTATTGCATGTTCTCAGGGTAGTGCACAAATTGTTTCCCAAGAAAAAAGTAGTCTAGTTTAGAGTTGCATGGAACTTCGACATCTGAATACTATTCATCATTATTTATAAAGTAAGTTTCCAGAACACTTAATTGTTTTGCAGACAGCTAATATACCTGAGGGCCTAAATGAATGTTTGAAATAGCTGCTTCATCCTGTTCTGCCACTCTGGTTAACTATTGAAGTTTAGGTTGACTAATGAAGTATATCAAAGTAATTTAAATAACACTCAGCAATGAGCTGCTGTATTAAATGTAGATACCTGTGATAATTGTTGAATCTTGTACTATAAGAATTATATTGCTGCTTAGCAGAATTCCCTGTGTTGGACTGTAGGTTTCACTACTTAAGGAGGCTTGCTTTGTGTGACCTAAACATGTAAAGGGTCTTACTGGTACATCTCATACCATTAAGAAGGTTAATTATATATTCTGGTGGCCTTGAAAACAGTGCTAGCTAAGTTTTTTCCCTGCCAGAAAGAGGAAAAATTATGCAAGTCAAAGGCAGTAGTTCACAAGCCTGCACAGGCATTAAGTGTGACAAGCACAAGAAAAATAAGAGTGTTGTGGCTTAATCTCAGAGAGGAGCTAAACACCACACCACTGGTTGCTCACTCCCCCCCACACCAGAAGGATGGAGGGGGAAAGATAATGAAAGGGTGAAAGTAAAACTCATGTTTTTGAGTTGAGATAATAATTGTTTAATAATTGAAATAAAATATAATTACAATTATAATTGTAAATTGTAATTAAAAGGAAAAAGGGAAAAAAAAAAAAAAAACATACACCAAAAAACCCCACAACAACAAAAGAACAACCAAACAAAGAAAACACCAAACCACAAAGAGATAGAAATAAAACTCAAGAAAGACAATTGAAAGTAATAAAAACAATTTCTCCCCCCTGACCAGTGCCCCTCCCCACTGCTCACTTTCCCTCAACTTTATATGCTGAGCATAATGCTATACGGTATGGAATATCCCTTTGGTAGTTGTGGGCAGCTGTCCTAGTTGTGTCCCCTCTCAGCTACTTGTGTCCCTCCAGCCTCCTCACTGGTGGGACACTTGACAAGGTGTGAGCACTGCTCAGCAACAGCTAAAACATCCCTGTGTTACCAACACTGTTTCCAGAGTAAACCCAAAACATAGCTCCATGACAGATACTGTGGGGAAAATTAACTCTACCCCACACAAAATGAGCATATGTAAGAAGCAAAGGAGCCACTCTAATTTACAGATGAAAAGGTAGAACCCTACTTGTGCCACAAGATACACAGGGTGTGCACATCTAACAATCCTCCATGCTGCAGTGGTGCATTACCAGGGCTAGTGCTCGCTTCTGTGTTGTCCTGATCTTCCAGACCTGAAGGTGAAAGTCCTGCTTCATGTGGACCAGGTCATGGGAGCTGTAAAAACAATGCTTTTCACACTGCTCCATCTTCCCTCTATCTCCATTGCTTTATGTAGGGTAAATTAAATACAGGTCCTTCATGGTCCCTAGCTCCTGTCTCCTCTCTTCCCAGCAGGCTGTTAATAATCTTTTCTATTAATTTGCATCTCCTTTCTCTGCTGCACACAGCCATGCCCACACAGCTGTCCAAGCCAGGACATAATTCTCACCACAGTCCTCAGTCTTTTATACATCCAGTGTAATTCATCAAGCTGACCTTAAAATTGGTAGTTCTGCCTGCTTTTGAAGTATCACCCAACCTCTCTGGGCTGTCCTTAGGCGTGTCCTACCCTTTCTTCTTGATTTCCGTTTGGTTACGTGCTTAGGTGCATACAGAGGTTTGCTAATTCAAATAGCGTTTTGAGCAGAAGAACATGAGAACTTTGATCTGAAAGACATGTGACTGTTACAGAATGAAAGACATTTCTGTGTTAGAGCAGAAATGTACCACAGAGTAAGGAAAATGGGAGATTTCATTAGCTTTTTTATCACTTGGTATTAACATATACATGCAGTTTCTAGAATCACACTGGCTGCTTGTTAACTTGCTTGGAACCAGTACAATTTTAATCGGCATTTTAATTTTTTTTTCATTTTATAATTCATCTGTGTTCATTATTCTCCTCAGTCACCTGCAGCTTATTAAAGTCTTGCAGTCATATACAAAAGTGATTATATAAATCAAGGTCTAGTTTATGAAGAGACACAGTTAAATAAATGTATAGTTGAGCTGTTATAGAAATCTTTGTAAATCATCATCACTACTACTACCAACTGCTATGTGAAAAATGCCAATCACTTGTTTTTAAAATTTTTAAAAGTTTAATAGTAATAAAATGGTTATAAAAATAGTAATATAATTAGAGTAACAAAATTTGAACAATTGAGATTAGGACAATATGAGACAATAAAAACAAAGAGATACGGACGTCCGGGTACCTTTTTCTGGCAACACGAGCCCGAAAAAGGACACCCGTTAACAGAGAATTAACCCTTAAAAACAATTGCCTGTTGCATATTCATACATCTCATACATGATGCATAAATTCCATTCAAACACAGGATTCTGTCTGGTCACTGTCAACTTCTTCCTCTTAATCCTCCTGCCATCTTCCTGTCTGAGCAAGGTGGGAAGAAGTTAGTTTTCTGCTGATAAGGGAGCAATAAATTCCCTTTCTCTGGAAGATTTAGGTGTCCTGTGGCTTCTATCTGGTGCGAGTCCTTTCTTAACCAAATATCTTACATAGCATAGTTTCTATTTTAACATTATGTTATAACCTAAAACTATATTTAATAGTTAATTTAATACTTAAGAAAATTAATACAGCATAACTTTCTAACATAACTCATACAATATTCATTTTAATACTTGCAAAAAGCCAATCATAAAATACACATTTTTCACATGCTATATTAAAGTATTTCTTAGTTTTATAATAATTTTTGCAATGTAAACCGTCAGCTTTGTAATTTATTCTCATTTGTAGATGATCTTTCTTTTTTTTACTCAAATTAATATTGCTGCCTTTCACATCAGGATTTGTCAAATGCAAATCTAATTTGTCAAATTTAAATCTAGTTTCACTAGTCCAAACTGAATTAATTTCTCTTAAAATGTTCTCATTGCCTTGTCTCTTGTCACTATGTCCAAGACAGAACATTCGATGGTACTGAGTTGCAAGGTCTGCTCCATGCAGAATTGAGATTTTACTTTATAAGATGATTCTGCATTGTGCTTTCAGCAGCATCCCATACTATCCTGTTGTTGTGGTGTCCCAGGCCAGTGTTAACCCAGAAAACGGACAAGTGACCATAGCTGACAAACATTAGACCTTGCTTCTTTTGCATGATCATATCACCCACTCCTCTTCCTTTCTGGTATCCTAAAGCTTTAACCCCTTCAGTTCTTATTAAACATATGAATGATTTCATAATGGATGAAAACCTTAATCTAACACTAACAGAAAAGCAGAAAAGCATTTTATTGCATAGACAGATTGTAAATGTTATAAATTGTATTACAAATTATTATAAATTGTTATGGAATAATTACCAAGAAATAAAGGGGCTGTCTAAGTAGCATTGCTTTACAGTGCCTTGACAGAGACACCTGGCTTTTCAAGGTATTGTCAAAAATGTCTTGAGGAAAGTACGAGTTCTCCCAAATCTTATAAAATCTGAGCTCATGCTACACAAACCAGAGAAGATTTCTTTGATTAGACTGCAGAAATCCACCAGTAAGTAGTTACTCTGTCTTATTCCAAATCCACCAAATGTTATTCCAGACAGAGCTGTCACCTATTCAAGAAGAAAAAGGTATTACCATAGATGACACAATCAGGGACAGCCAGCTCTGTTTGCCACTCTGCCACTTCTGCCTGCCTGCAGTTTTTGAACCACAGTGTCTACAGTTTTTTAACCTCTCAGGGCTGTTAAAGACAGTACAGTTGGGTACAGGGGTGTCCTTGGCAACTGGGTGATAGAATTCAAAATGATTAAAATTTACTTTGCCTCACCTCTCCTCAAATGGCAAGAAAGTGAGGTCTACTGCAAAATTGGATTGCTTCTTTGCTCTCCATGAATGAAAATCCTCTTATGTCTTGGTAGATTCTTAAAAATAAAACGCAGCATAGTGAAAGGAATTTGTAGGGAAACTCTTCCACTACATCTTCTCTGGTTGCTTCTTTCCGTTTTTTCTGCTTTATCTATTTCCCTTTTTATATTACTTCGACTGTTCTCCTCCCCATCTTTCTTTGTAGTCTGTTTGAAAAAATAAGGTGTTTTCTTAGAAACTCTAATCTAAAAACCTTTTAACTGTTAAAGATTAACCAGTAAAGCATCTGTGAAAAAGCACGCACTTCCCTGACATTTGACTCCATCCTGCCACATTGAAAAACTCCGCTATTGTGATGCTTCAATAGTTTGTTCACACTTACCAGGTTGACTGGAAGGCAGGAAAGCAGCCTAATGTCATGCCACATACTGTCGGGAGCCGCAAATGCCCCAAATCGTGAACGGGTTTAGTGCCTGTCTTTCAGTGGCACAATCTGTTGGTGATTTTGATTGCAATGAAGTTTTCTACTGAGTTTTCTGAGAGTGGCTTGTGCATTTTCAGAGTGGAACAGAGGAGGGTTGCATGAGTGCCTGTGCACAGAGGGAAAGGGATGAATACAGCAAATCAGGTCCAGGTAGGGGACATAAAAAGGGCTTTTTAGTAGTTAGTATTTGGTTGACCCTGCTGAATGTCAGGAGCCCACCAAAACTGCTCTGTCACTACCCTCCACAACTGAACAGGGGAGAGAAAATAAAAGGCTCATTGGTTGAAATAGGGATGGGGAAGGGATTACTTATAGGTCACAGAACACTGAACTTGGGGATATTAATTCAATGTATTACTAAAAACATCAGAGCTGTATAAGGAGAAAATTAAAAACACCTTCCCCTACTCCTCCCTTCTTCCCACCTCTGTCTCCTTCCCCGTAATAATGCAGGGAGACAGGGAATGGGGGTTATACTCAGTTCATCACACGTTGTTCCTGTCATTGGTCAGGGAAAAGAGGCCTTCCCCTGCTCAACCATGGGATGTCTCCCATGGGACATATTCTTCCCATAGGCTACAGTTCTTCACAAACTGTTCCAGTGTGGATCCCTTTCCATAGGGTGCAGTCCTTAAGGAAAAGCCTGCTGCAGTGTGGGTCTCCCACAGCTCACAAGTCCTCTCAGGAAACCTGCTCCAGCATGGGCTCCTCTTTCCATGGGTCTGGAGGTCCCTGCCAGCACCTGCTTCAGCACAGGCCTCCCACAGAGTCACAGCTTCCTCTCAGGCATCCACTTGCTCTGGCCTGGATCTCTTCCAGGGGCTGCAGGTGGATTTCTGCATCCCCAGAAACCTCCACAGGCTGCTGGGCAACCGCTGCCTCACCATGGTCTCACCACAGGCTGCAGGGGAACCTCAGCTCTGGAGCACCTGCTGCACTGATCTTGGTGTCTGTGGCGCTGTTCCTCTCTCCTATTTTCACTCTGCTCTTCTCTGAGTGCATTCACATCTGTGGAACAACTTCCTGTTCCTTCTTGATTTGTCCGTGGCCAGCAGTGGATCCATCTTGGAGCCAGCTGGGATTGGATCTGTCTGACGTGTAGGAAGCTTCTTGCAGCTTCTCACAGAAGCCACTCCCACTACCAGAACCTGAACACACAAACCCTACACAATGATGTACATGTAGAGCTGGAAAGGCAAAGCTTTGGAATTAGTATTTTAAATCACACAATACTACTTCAGACAAGAAAACTCAATTCCCTGGCACTGACAGGCATTTTCCTAAAGGTATCCACACATGTTGAATTTGGGGGGCCAAATGTGGTTCAAATTTATCTGAATTTACAGGATTAACAGATATTTTGACCTTTCCTGTATACAAGTTGGTGAAAAGCAGTTTCCAATACAATTGAGAAGTTTCCACTTGGCATTTTGCATAGTCTTATTTTAGTGATATTAAAATATTTATTTATATCTCATAATAAATTCATGGTAGAAACCATTTCACAATTTAGATTGAATTAGACTAGACTGCTAAATTTCTGAGGTTTTTTAGGAATTTCAGTAAAATTTCAAGTTGCTATTCAATTTTTGCCTTAAAAATAGAAGTAATTACTTTTATTATATTCTGATTTGTGATCTGGAAGCTTATGAATCCCCTAGCAGAGACATAGACCAGATATCCAAGAACAAGAAGTAACCCAGCTGATAATCAAAAAGAGAGTGGGAGAAAGAGGATGTTGTTAGTTTTTCTAATTGATGTATTTTTAATTTTTTTGTTGTTGTTGTGGTTGTTGTAACATTAACTTCTGAATGTATGTATACATCCTTCAGTATTCTCTGCAATTTGCAGAATTTTAGACCAGAGGATGAATCTTAGACCAGGGGCATGTCCTGACAAAGGCCATTAATTCCTGTATGGCTTCATATATGAAAGTATTGCCACAAGAAAAAAAACAGAAGTGCTTGGAGGTAACTTCTTCTCCACATCTTCTGTATCTGACAAAGAGACAAGCTACCTTAAAAATGGAAAGAGTGACTAGAAAGCAACAGTAAGTAGTAGTCCTTTTATTTTGGTTACAATTGCATTATATCTACCCGGAAGCATTTCAGCTGCTTTCAAGAACATGAAATGTCTCTGAAAATCTTGACCTAAGTTTAGAATTTCCATTTTGTTCTCTTACTGCATCTCTCAATAGAAAAGGTGAGCACAACAAATATAATAAATATAATACCTCAACTGCAGTAAGTCTCTCTATGAAACAATAGTTGTCAGGAAGGGAAATGATTAAAGAGGAGGCTTCAAAATATTCTTTAGAAATACTTGAGAAGCCATGCCAGAATCACAAAATAACAAGTAGCATCAGTTATCAGTTTTCTATCCAGTTTAAGAGAAAGTTTTAACTTCTAGATGTACTAAATTTTTCCTATGCTCTGTCTAGAAATCATTTTGAGTTCGTGGGTGTCACATGCACAGAGAAAACTGTACCTCAGGTGGAGAACTGGTCTATGAATGTAAGACTTGCAAACTGCCCTGAAGATTTAGCCCCCAAAATGTCTCCATATGAAAAACATCAGACTATGTATTATTCCATAACAGTCCATAGACTGATGCAGAGGTAACAATCAAGGAAGTACAGGTTTTTTTGAAATATAGAGATTTTTAAATATTATTCAAATAAGCTTCTTCTTGGAAATGTTGAGATTTTAAAATAAGATTTGATTGCAAACAGTTGCATTATGCTCTGAAGTGTTCTTATAGCCCATAAGTTCTTATAGCCTGTAGTTACTCTAGAGTGGTGTAAAGGCATGGGTGGAGGTACGAAGACAAGCGCCCTTAAAAGGACTTCTCCAGAAGAAATTATTTGCTGTGACACTGCTGAGATACTGGAACAGGTTGCCCAGAGAAGTGTGGATGCCCCATCCCTGGTAGTGTCAAGGTCATGTTGGATGGAGCTCTGAGAAACCTGGTCTAGTGGGGGATGTCCTACACATGACAGGGGCTTGGAGCTAGATGGTCTTTATGGTCTCTTCAAACCCAAACCACTCTTAGATTTTTTTTTTCTCAGCTCCCACCCACACCTAAAAGTGAAATAATTCTCTGCCATTTGATATGAAGTCACATTCCCACTTTCACATTTTACTCTAGATCTATCTATTTAACCTTAGTGAAGAAGGAGTAGGAGGAGAGAAATAAATACAGCACTACTATGAAACACACTGTAAGACATAATGGTGCCTTGGGCAGGTACTTAACATGTCCCCAGATGCAGCTGTGAAAAATGCCAGAAGTCTGCCTGGGAAAAGGTTCTCAGCATGAATATAGGCCAGAGATATATCTTGTAACAAAAATATGCCCTGATGTACTTTAAGTCTCTTGCTGACAAGTAGAATTGCTTATGTAGAATAGAGAGATAATGTTTTTGGTTGGGTTTTGGGTTTTTTTTTTTGGGGGGGGGGCTGGTGGTTTCTTTTTTGGGGGCAGAAATCATTTGGTTTCTGAGACTGTATGTTTCACTAGTTAGTTGGGTGGATTTTCTTTCTTCAATACTGGATTCAGGCTCCAGATTCTCCAAGGCAGAATGTTTTTTCTAGGCAGGTACCTATAGATACATTTAAGCCTAGAACCTCACTGTTTGATAACTCTGCTTCGCTCATTTAAACAGATTAAGTAGCATCTTTATCTGTAAAATTCATTGTTCTGAAATGTTCCAAGTGCTATTTATGGTAAGTGGAATGGAATAAAGGAACTTCAAGCACTTTGTAAAAAAACAGACTACTTAGCCCATCTCTGCAAGCATGTCACATCTCTGCCTGCTAGTAAAGTCTGCTTAAAAGATATTCTCATGGCTGTCTGGAAGATCAAGGATAATAATGCCAATGTAAATGAATCTGTGTTGGCCTGCAAAGGGGTATGCAGGACTTTTTGCTTTAGCCAATAATAAAGTCAGGCCAGTGAAATCCCCAAAGTGGATTGATGCACAGGCAAATAACAGTCTGGGCAACTGTTTGATAACCTCATGGGGCCAGCTCCTCTCCTGTCACCTCTCCTCCTGACATGGTGCTTATTAAGTACAGCTCAGCTTTATCAGTCAGACTGAAGAGAGTTTACTCAGTCCTTGAGGAAGGCTGTAGTTCCTTGCTCTTGGTTTATTGTTGCTGTGGTTACAGACACTTGAGCTGGGAAGAGTAAAAGGAGTTCAGATATGTTTATGTGAACTCTTATGACATGCATGTGTAAATGCATATCCTTTAGAAGGAGAACTCTAATTACAATAGGAAGGCATGTGTTGATGTGCTGGCTGCATTGTGGTGGATCAGTTTTTTCCTGTGAAAATGTCAGATTTGATTGTAAAGGTTAAAGAAAAGAGGGATGCACCAAGAAATGTGGGAATAAAAGTTTCTGTAACACTGCCTTCTACCTCATGGAGGAAAAGATAGTGAGGTGTATGCATGGCTGTGTTAGCTGGTCAGGAGTGTGCAGACAGTATCAGAATCTTTTGTTTGGAGAAGGCCAGAGATAGTTTTATGTAAGTGAATGTTGAGTACATCTTAGCTATTTGAGTATGTGGTTTTATTTTCCCTTTGTTTTAAGAAGTCTTAAAACTCTCTGCTGTCCTTTGGAGAATGTTCAAAAGGCACTAAAGAGAGAAGATGCAATAAAGAACATTCTTGATGCTTATTTCCATGGCATGACCTTGTTGCCGAAGAGGAAGGAGAAGACCATGGGCAGAACAGAGAATGAAAGAGGTTTTTTAGGGTAACAACAGTGTGAGGTGAAATCTTTGTCATCTCCTCCATCCAGAGTTTTGTTGTACACATTTTCCGTGTTTGCTGTTTTCCCTGTACAGCTTCAGCTCATTATTTGAAGGGACTGGAGACTGGAACTTGTCCTAGCAACAAATCTCTCTAAGATGCTTCAGGTAAGTCCTTATAAGATCTTACCAGGCAGTTTATCTAACTGTTCTGATCAGTGTCTTCCTCAGTCCAAAGAGAAACATGAATGCCCTTCCCACTGAGGGTGGCATGTGATGCTCTCCCACTCTCCAGATTAAAACAGATCTATGACTCCTATAGCGTTTTCTTCATGACTGCCACTGCTACTTTGCAGCACACCTGCAATCTGAACATGCACTGGAAGATGGTGAGTTTTTGTGACTTTTTGAGTTTTTGTGACTCTTAATAAGTTGTGGATGTAACTGCAGGCTTGCACAGTCCATACTTTCATAAAGGAAAGCCATTGGGTGTCCACATTTCTACATCATAAGAAAAGATAAACATTATGCCTTTTGCAACACTGCTAGAAAAACAAATACATGAGTGAAGAATTTTTTTCTTGTTTGTTTGGGCACACTTTTTGTTTTGTTTTGGTTGGGGCTTGTTTGTTGGTTTTTCTTTGTTGTTTATTCTTTCTGCTTAATTTCAAAAGCCTAATTTTAAATGCCTGGTCTGTGGTAGTCTTACATATATGGGAAACCACAGAAATGTCATTAACTATGAAATATAACAAAGATTTCTGTTTGATTGATTAATAATTAGCTTATGCAATTTCTTTTTCAGGAACTGTCTGACGGGCATGTTGCCAATGAAGATGCTCAGTTTCAATACCAGCCTGTGGAACCCAGCTGTGACAAGACAGTACAAACTCCATGGCACACAATTAAAAATTTGTTGAAATTCCCTTATTTATTCCCTTTATGAGAAGTTTATTCTTCTCAGCACTTTCTCCAAAAATTAAACTAAATTAGCAAGTTCTTACACTTGATAAACTAGTCACTTCTAAATTTATTTGAACCATAATTTAGAAAAAGGCAGTACTTATTTTAATCCATTTGAAACATATCTTGCCTATGTCTTGAACAGCATGTCTGTCTCACAACTATTTTCCCATGGTTTACCTTTCCTTGAGTATTAGTAGCTATATCTTCAGTTTCAAAGTAACTTCTTAATCTCTGGTCTCTTTACCAAGCACAGGTGACATAATTGTCATGGGGAGAATGGGAACAAAAACAACCTTATTTGTCTAAAATCAGATGGGGAATCCAACCAGGCATAACTGTAACATATTCCCAGAAATGTGTTGAGTACCTCTTTCCCTTGATTATCCATTTCTTTACTTTCATTTTCCTGCTTTTCTTCCTAATCCCATCTGCAGAATGTTTTTACAAAAATAAATAAATGAAAATCCATTAAAGGATTAGGTTTCTACAATGTATTGCTAGGTGCACGTAATGTGATCAAGAATCAATTTGCGAAAGTAACTTCTTGGTATGATTTTACTGTAGTTTTGCATTCCTTGAGTAATGTCTCATCTGCAAGGCAGAATGGACTGTGTATTTGTTATAATTAATCATAAAACTCCCTTTTCTAGTCTTTCATTCTTCTTCATATCTCAGAGACTGGCAGAGAAAGGGAAGAAAAACTGCTTCACTGTTAGGAAGATTATGCAATTTAGTGGCTTTTATGGGAGTCCTTGTGGACACTGGCATAGGAGAGACAGGAGAAAAAAGTAGATGGTTGGTGTTTGAGCAGGGGGAGGTGAGCTTTCAATGGCTTTCTCAGAAGTATTTTAGATTTCTGTTTCTTCCTGTGACACTCAGTTGCCTTACAAGTTATGTCCTGAGCCTTGGTGGTCTGAGTATGAAACAAACAAAATAACTCAAGGGCTTTGATAAGAAGGTCAGTTCTTATTCCTTCACCTAGGTGTACCATCTTTGTAATGCATTCTCACAGCAAAATGTCTGCAATCTGGCAAAATTAGTAGAAGCTTTTGCATGGACACTGAACATAGCAGAGAGAAAGCTCTTTGACAACATCCCTGTCCCTCCAGTTCAATGAACATGTCAGCCCATGAACTCCCAGAGTGTGATACTCACTAATGAAGAAATAGGAAAATTATATGAGAGAGAGCTATTTATATGTTTGTGTCACCACATGCTGCTTGGATAAAGAGTCTGTCTCTTTCAGGTTCAAAGTGCAAACCGGCAGGTACTCAAGCCTACCCCAAAGATCTTATTTTTTCTTACCCTTGCAATTGTTGTGCAGCACATGGTGTGTGGAGATGACACAGGCAGCTACATCTTCATTAGCACCAAAGAGTTTCCATAGGCTATATTGGTTTATCTTTGCTTGCCTCATTAACTCACTTGTTTCTAAAAGCCTGAAACAAACTTTTAATCTGGTAAAATCCTTGTTGATTGTTCTGATTTGGAAATGATATAACATGTACTAGTAGCTTATTGTTATTGATCTTCCTACTGCTCTAAGCCCTTCTGGTGGATTGCACCACAGCATGCACCTGTCAGCTTGGACAACTATAGCCCAACCAGCACTGTGCAGGTGTTCTGCAAAGTTAACATTCACTTCTTGTTGACCTTTCATTTTGGTGTTGTTGTTGTTGTTGTTGTTGTTGTTGTTGGGTTTTTTGGTGTGGGTTTTTTTTGTTTGTTTGTTTGTTTTTTGTTTGTTTGGGTTTTTTTTCTGTTTGCTTGTTTGTGGTTTTTTTGTTTGTTGGTTTGGTTTGGTTTTTTGGGGTTTTTTTTTGGTTTTTTGTTTGTTTAGTTTTTTTTTTTAATGATAAATGTTAAAATCCTTTTGGACTCATGGAGTTCCTACTCTCTAAAAGGAGCTTATGTTTCCAGACATGTTTATGCACCCAGTTCATGGATAACACTGTGATTACAGCATGCTGTTCTCGCCCAGGAACAGCAAACAGGTCCCATAGCCCTCCAGCATCCTAAAAAGACTGCCACTTCCTTTAGCTTTGTCTGTGTGAGTTCCTACAGGATAAAACTTTTGCTCCCATCACTGTCAGTAACACATACAGGTAAAATTTTACTTAAAAAGATTTAAAACAGTTGGTAGATAGCATCCGAATTAGAATTCTCAGCTGTGAAAAGCTGTAAGATGTAGGCTCCAGAACAGCCACTGTCCAGCTCGTTTTTCCATATAGAGATTTCAGACATGGGGCAGACTAAAATGAAAAATCTGCTGATGCAAAGTTATGATTTTTGGGAACAGGCTGGCCAGGTGTACTTTGGTTTTCTCATTATTTTCAGTCAGGCTTCTTTGGCTGACTGCACTATTTGTGGGTGATTTAAATTTTCCTTCCTGGTATAGATTGAGCTGCAATCAGCCTGCTTTCAAGCAATACACTCTGAGGAGGTGAGTCACTACCAGTTTTCATTTGAGAATCCCAGTGTGTGTATAATAAAGTGCATTACACAATATGTGTGTATACATTCTAAGTTTATTTGTATATACAGTATATTCTACATGTGTTGTACTATACACATTACACAGAAAGTTTAAAATATACATATGTAGTAGAATATATATATTACATATGTACATTATATATGTATGACACTGTGACACTGCTTCTATAAACATCCCCTTTAATGACACTTTTCATACACTTAAGACTATTTCTTATACTTTTGCAATTGTCATTATTCACCCTACTTTTGTGGCACCTTCTTCCTTCACTCGTGCCTAGCATGAATCTCAGAGGCAAAACAACTTTCTATGTACCTAATGGTTTTAATATTGTTACTAGACGTGGGTGGGTTTGCATGGAAAATTCTCTATCTAAATAGCTTTGTCATATTTGTAAGAGTTCTTCAAGTTCACTGTTCAAATGTCAAAACTGGAACCCAACATGTAGGTCAACACGTAGGTACTGAAACAGGCTGATGTGACAATAGTGGAGTACGCTGTGGTGTGTTTGTGGTGCCAAGAAGCCATGGAAACCCAGCAGTGACTACTCACTTCTGTACAGTCAACTGCAGTGACTGTGTCCCCAGATGGATGGGGAAACCTCCCTGCAAAACTCAGCTCATCCAGAGAGATATGAGCATGACTGAGTCATCTTCTCACCTTGTCCCATAGAAAAGTTGATGATGTATGTCTGAGGAAGAATTCCTTTGTGGTGTGGAAACTGCTCCTGGAAAGTCACTGCCAGCATTACACAAGGGGCCATCCATGGTGTTCTGGAAGAGACCTAGACAGAAAATTATCAGAAAGCCTCAGCTAAATGAGAGGCACTGTTCTGACTCAGAGGATTAGGGGAAAAAGCAATATTTTCTGCAACAAGCAGTGAGAAAAGTCTGAAAGCAACTCCACGTGGAAAATGAGAAAGGGCATAGAGGGTCCTTTTTTTGCCAGTCCAGCTGCCCAACACAGTGCTGTGATGGCTGTGGGAGACTGGCCATGTGCAGCAGAACCTGCCTCAGACAGGTTTGGCAGTTGTGACTCAGAACACCGGTACAAATGCACAGGCAAACCAGGTGTTCTCCAGAAAAGCAAAGCTTGCAAACAAAATCTGGGTTATCCTGGCATCTCTCTTCAAGACTGGTGTGCAGATATATGTTGGTGTTCTTGGGATGACTACCTTGTACTGAGTGAGTAAAAGCAGCTAATACTGTTGCTGGAGTAGGGAGTGGTTCCTGTGGTTCTCCTGCTGATCAGCTGTTCAAGGCTTCAAATACAGCCCTAGAGAGTGCTTGTCTCTAAAAGACTCTTAAGGCGTATGAGCTACTTGGACTCTAGTAAGGTAAAAAAATAAGGTAAAGCACTGGCTATCACTATTCATGACAAGCACAGTTCTTTGTTCATCATACACTAGTAGTTATGTCTTATATCTTGTAAAGTCCATTGGGCAGTTTCCAGTCTATGTTTATCTCTTGTCCTATTCTTGGATAGGGCATGTAGGGAACTTAAAAGATTACTTAAATTTACAGTAAATATCATGTGCAGCTCTCACATGCTAAGAACTGAGAAAACCTGTCTGCTGCTATCTCCTCTTTTATAATGTAAATGTCTATGACTTGCTCTGTGTCTTGGTTTTCTTTGTGTGTGTAGGGCACAGCTGTCTCATTTATGCTGCCTTTTTCCTGATGCATGTTAATGATTTACTTGCCCTGAACAGGTCAACCATTATTTCTGTCCTCTCCCAACCCTCACAGACTTGCTTGATGGTTCAAATTACCTTTGTTCTTGAAGTGCATGGAAAGCAAGGACTCTTACTGTCTTTTTGAGCTCCAAAGAAAGAAAAGCTGTTGATGCTAACACTATTGGCATCAAATGTGTTAGAGCTGTCAGTTTGCATCTGGTTATTGTTTTTTGGCTTGCTTTTCTTTTTCACATGAATGACAACAGCTGTGTATTTTTGAAGCCTACAGGTAACCTACTTTTTATTGGTATGCACCCCAGTGTCACATTTTTTTCTTAGCCAAGGCAGCCCTATCAGGCATGGCAAAACAGATTTAGCAACATGGAAGGAATATTAGTTGCTGGCTAAGCCACATCCCTCTAGACAAAGTCAAGACTTACTACCCTTCAGGCTCCCAAGGACTCTGAGCAGGGATGTGATGATTCCTAAGATTTGTTTGTGGTTTTTCTTGCCCAATATTTTAGACCAAAAAAAAATGGGTTTGAACCAAGGAATAAAAAATGGTTCTAACTTCTGAATGCTGAAGGGAAAAGGGGATGATTTAATTTTGTTATGTGATTTTCCCCTCCTAGGTGAGACACACAGTATTGCTCAATGGTTTATCATATTTTGACACATCCCTTTTGGCCAAACCCAGTGATCTTATTAAGACGCTCTTTCAAAAGCCCAGGGATTTCATCATCTGTCATAATCCTAGCAATTCCAATAGAAGCATGAAGCAAATCCTAAAAGAGAAGACCCTCTTCCTACTCCCCACCCTAATCAATCACTCAGTGTTATGGAGCTTCTGCAGGATCTCTGTTAGAAGCTATGTTTTCCACATCCCGCCGTCTCTTTGTCAGCCTCTCATAATGTTTCCCCACTTTTAACAAGCTTTCTGTGCTGGCTCTGCCTCTTGTTATCACAAACTTCAGGTTTGAGCTTTGAGCTTCTTGCTGTCCTCCAACTCAGACACTTCTTATACATCTCTGCACTGACATTGACCATGCATTCATGTCCCAGTGTTAGCTTACAGACCTTCATCTTGTGCATTTCATCAAATTTCATCATCAAATGAGTTTGCCTCTTTCCTTCAAGTTGCCTTCATATCCTCTCCCTGCTCCTTGTTTTTGCAGTCTTTTGACTCAAGCAATCATCTCCATTCTAACCATCTCAGAAAGCTGTAATTTTTAGCCTTTTGTGGACTAAAGTGATAGATCATCTAAAATGGAGCACCTGTTTACACACTAGAAATTCCCGGTTACCTTTCTTTGTGCCCCATGGGAGTCACTGGGGACGCTTACTGTCATGCTGAATACCCTCTAAGAGAGGACTACTGCATTTTTTGGGGGTGGGAGTGTTCCCGAAAGCAGTGAGCCAAAGCTGACTGGTTTTGTTTTGTTTTTAAAAAAGGAATTTTTACACTTTCCTGGTGTTGCCTTGAGTGACACTTAGTTGCCACGGATCCCAAAGCAACACCAAGAAGCCACTTTGCAGTCTTCCCTCCTCCATGCTTAGTGAGATTGAGACCTAGGGGCATCTGGAGAACCCCTTAACACCACACCAGTGGGTACTGCAACAGTTAGAAAACCAGTTGTCACAGGACCACCAAACAGTTTAGCTTGGAAGGGTCCTTGAAGTGTGCCTATTTCCAGTCACCTTGCTGTGGGGAAGGACACCATTCCCTAGACAAAGTTGTTCAGAAACCCTCTCCATGCTGGCCTTGAACACTGCCAGGGATGGGACATCTTCAGCCTGTGCCAGTGCCTCAACACCCTCACAATGGCGAACTTATTCCTAATATCCAATCTAAACTTACCCTCTTTCAGTTTAAAGCCATTCCCCCTTGTCATATCACTACATGCCCTTGTTAAAAGTCCCTCCCCATCCTTCCTGTAGCCCCGCTGAGGCACTGAAAGGAACTTTAAGATCTCCCTGAAGACTTCTTCAGGCTGAACAGCCCCAACTCCCTCTGCTTTTGCTCACAGGGGAAGCGCTCCAACTTGCGGATCGCACTTGCGGCCTTCTCTGGTCTGGCTCACGAAGGTTTCTGACCCTGAACCCTGAGCCCCGGTCGAGAGAGACGTGCGGGGCGGTGCGGGGCGGTGCGGAGGCAATGCGGGGGGGCGGTGCGGGGCGGTGCGGAGCGCTACCGGGGCGGAGCGGGGCGGTGCCGGGGCGGTGCGGGGCGGAGCGGAGCGGGGCGGGCGCTGCGGCCCGCCCCCTCCGCGCCCTCCCGCGGCCGCGCGGTGCCGCCGCGCAGTTGCCGCCCGGCGGTGCGGGGACAGGTGGGGCGCGCTGCTGCCACGTGAGTGGATCCGGCGGGAGCGGGAAACCGGAGCGCGGGGCACCGCGGTGATCTTGGGAGCAGGAGCCTTCGGCGTTCTTCCGCAGGGTCTGTCCCGCGCTGGGGCGTGCAGGGCGGGACGGGACGGGACGGGTCGGGTCGGGTCGGGTCTCGGGCTGCCTCCTGCCCACCTTCCTTTCAGACTCCCTGGTTGCTCCCGTGTACCTCCTCTCTCTTCCGCAGAACCATGGCTGTTCCGCGCTGAGCTTTTTTGCTCCCCACCTTCGTCCTCTGGGCGCACCTGCATCCCTGGTCCCTCTCCCTATCCGCACCCTCCTGTGCCATACTTCCAGACTCTCAGACTTCCTCCTCCAACTCCACTGAGTGTACTTCAGCCTGCAGTGCCTGGCCTCCAAGCTCTCTGACTGTGCCCTACACCGCCCCGAGTCTGTGCCCCTAAACCCTTTCACCGGCTCTGGCACTAAGCGGCACTTGTTCCTCCAAACACTCTGGCTGTGCCCCACACCTCCCGGTGCCTGTCTCTCAAGGACCTCCGGCTGTGCCTCGCACGAACAGAGCTCTCCTTCCTGTCATGAAGAACAAGTTACATCGTGGCATGTGTATGGCCCCACTGCGTCAGGGACCTTACTTTTTTTCTTTTTTTCTTCCCACATCTTTTGCTCCCAAAGGGTGATACCAGGCATCAAGAAAATACTGAGGTTTTTCTCTGCAAGGGTGAAGGTTGGAGACAGTCAGGGGAGAGGTGTGGCCCATGTGCTAAAGGTGGTGATATTAAAATGTAGGGCTGGAGGGGTGATGTCTAGCCGGGGTTGTCTGGAAGGGTGGCTGTCTGGCTTGCTGCCTTCCTCGTCTTTGGAGACAGCTCACCTTTGCTGCTGTGTGGGGCAGGTCTGTCCTTAAGGACTGACCACAGAGGCAGTGAGGCCAGGAGCCAAGGAGACAGGTCAGTGCCAGCTGGGGGGGGTTGATGAGGCTACATTGGGGCAGCTTCTTTGCAACTGTAGATGTCATGTATATTGCTATAGAATTGTAAGTTTGTGGATACTTAATTTGTAAATACATTTGGAATTGAAACTTTGGTTGAGTCTTGGGTATTGCTGTCACCAAGACAGAATAGTGTGATGCTTGAAAAGTCATAGTGAGGCAGCAATCCAGCTCTTACTGATTTTTTTTTTTTTTCACTTGCATAGGAAATCAAGGTATGTTAATTAAAGCTGTTCAGACAAACCAGAAAACTTAGAGTCATGAATGGATACTCTCTTCCTTACTTCATTATAATTCAGTTCTTCTCAGACCCATGTGTAGGTCTGTACTGAACACTACCATGTGGGAGAAGTTTCAACAAGTTTTTCTGGTTGTAGGGAGCAGCCTGGGAACAGCATGCTGCCTGATTTATTCTGCTGCTCAACATTTGGGGTGCTGCCCGGAACGCACTCGGGCTGCCTTGGAGCTGCCTCAGGTAGAGATGGAATCATGGTGTATTGACATGGCATTAGCCAGTGTGGGTGTACCCTGAAAACACTTCCCTGAGGAGTGGGAGCACTTGTACTCGCATGTTTACTTGAAGAAAATATACAAAGAACTATGATTTGAAAACCTGGAGAAACACAGGCTAAAAGTGAGGCACTGGAGTAGGTTGCCCAGAGAAGCTGTGGATGCCCCATCCCTGAAAGGCCCAGGCTGGATGAAGCTCTGAACATCCTGGTCTAGGGAAAGGTGTCCCTGGCCATGGCAGGAGTTTGGGACTAGGTGATCTTTCCAACCCAGGCCATTCTATGATTCTTTGAAATTCTTGCTAGGCAGCACTTCTGTTGAAAATACAGAGAATACTACAACTTTATGATATTTCAATATAATGTGATCTTTCTATTAAGAATTTATTGGTAGAGCAAGACAGGTTCTGGTACAAGAAGCAATATTCATGGAATATGTTGGGACAGATGCCACAGCATTAGTCAAGTAATACAAGCCAAATAGGATTTAACTCATTATGAAGCTCATGAAATACCATGAAATACCTATCAACTAGTAGCAAAAGAACTAATCAGGAGTGTTTTTCTATCTTGACATGACTGGATGGCATTTGCCGAGTGTGCACCCCTTGCCTCTTTGTGCCTTTCCTGGGTTTGCTTCTCTCTGCTGCAATAAACTGGGAATCTTTTGTTTTCCCCCACTGCGGACTTCTGCTCTTCCTGTCGAAGCTGCTTCGGCACGGCGTGTGTGCGTTACTGCTTCCCCTGGCCTGCCCGTATCTGGTTGCCTAACGCACAGATCTCCGGAGGTGTGGGCAGCTGCCCAGCGAGGCAGAGGCACAAGCAGCGCATGGGATGGGCATGGGAGGCATGTGTGGGGTGAGGGAAGTGGGAGAATGTCACCTCTGTGCCATGTTCAAGGGCAGGAGGTGGAAGGGAGCCAAGATCCCTTTATGGATCTTCATTAGCTGCTTGTGAAATCGTGTTTATTGTACTCTGGATCTAACTTGGCTGACTTCATGTGGCATCTCTCCTGCCTGATGACTGCCTCAGCATGGCTGTCAGAGGCTGCTGCCCCATAATTTTCCTGGTGAAGGCTGATGTGCTGAAATAAGATGGTTTAGCTATCAGTTATGGGTTTAGACCAACTGTATTGTTTTGTCTGAAGTGGATCAAGGACAACTTGTAAAATAGGGATAATAGAGATATAGTATACAGGCAAATACGAATAGATGGGATGTTGGCATCTTCAGTGGCACAGCATATTTTATACAAATAATGTTGTAGCGCAGCACTCCTATTCACTTCAGGCTAATGGATGTCTGAAACTTTAAGCTGCTTCTCAATGCCTGGGCAGCTGGAAAGGAAAAAAATACTTGTTCCCCTCACTATTCTTCTGTCCCTCACTGCAGCTCTTCACTATTCTGGTTTTCTTTCATGAAGTCACAGCATGTGGCACACGGGCAGTGTTTTTATCAGTTTCTTGTTTCTCAAGTATGTATTAAATTCAAGAAATGGCAGACTTAGGTTTTTTTTTTTTTTTTTTTTTTTGTTTTGTTTTGTTTTGTTTTTTTTTTTTTGTTCAGTTTATGGATTGTTAACTTCAAACAGCAGTTTTGGTAGGCCTGTCTGAGTACTTAAAGGGAAGTTGGTCTTTGCTTGAAAGCTGCCCTGAAAGCTGATTGGTTACTCTGCATTGTTCCACGGTGCTAGGGAGCAAGTCCCATGTCCTTGCCCTGGGACTTCACCCTCTACCTAGGCTCACTGCTGCATTTGAAGGGCAAATGCAGCCTAAAGGGTGGAAACAAAACCTTTTACTCCTCAAAAATACGAGATTATTAACAAAAGAATTACAAAACAAGTAGTTAATTTTGTAAGCTGATTGTACTTTTTTTTAAACAGCTCAGTTTAAAGGGTACCTCTAAAGCTAGAGGGACATGTAGTAATTTAAGTGCCTGTTGTCACATTTCCAATTTGCCAAAAGTTTGCCAAAAGTTGGCAAAGTTGCCAGTGATGCAGCAGTTAAGAATTTTTTTCTATGTATATGGCATTTAGTTGAAATCCAAAATGTGAAAAGTACGTGAGTTTACACTGATGAGAGACACCAGAATAACTCAGGTGTTTCTTTTCTTTACTTATCTTTGGTTTCAGTGATTAATGCTGACCATTGACATGGAAATATTGAATAGTTAGTTGGTTTTGGTTTTGTTTTTTGGTCAGGTTTTTTTCTCTATTTTTAATGAATTCACAAAGTAAAATGCTTTCAATGTGTCTTTTTTGTCAATGTCTTTTATTTTTCTTCTGCATGTTTTTTGTTATTTTTGTTCTGTCTGCTTAAGATGGCTAGGCAAAGCAATTTATCACTGAATATGTTGATTAGAAAACACCTATAAGTGGTTCATGAATGGAGTAATGTGAGATGAATAAACACTTTAGACAACCACAGATTTAAGTGTCTTTAAGTGTTATCTTGGTTCTTTATGAGAGTCTGAGGAATTGAATTTCAGTAGCATTTAATTTCAAAATCCTGAGGTAGCACACAAATCTTTTAAAAACTACTTGTGAAGCCTACCTGGCCCAAAGCAAACTCTGGCTTCCACCTGCAGAAGGCACAGATGTCATAAGGAGGGCAAATACAGGTGTCAGTAACCTCTATGAATCATCTTATTTGCTAGGAGCAATGGTATTCAGATTGCCCCTTTTAACTGTGCCAGGGTAAAAGCAGCAAATACATCAACTCTTATCTCCACTCTGCTTGTGATACCTACTTAGGCTGATATTGCAGTTTCACCAATGTTTCTATTATTCCACATGCTGTTCTTTGCATGTGCTTCTTGTGTCACTTTTCTTTTGTGCTGGAGTATTTCTCACTGAAAGCTGGTACTAAAAAGCACCGAGGAAACAGCCTGGGTTAAAAAATACCCTTTCTTTTTCTGTGAGGCTTGCTCTCCTGTGCTGGGTCTGTTTCCCAATCTATTTTATTATGCAGCCAGAAAAATGGTTGTTCCAGCAGAAGTCAAGGGTGACATAGGAGCAGGTATGAGTAATGGGGAGAGAGGTTGATTAAAATTACGTTGCTACTATTAAAAGTGCTCTTATAATTGCAAACTTACCCTGTAAACAGCCAGACTTGCTCTGCTTGAGCAGGCTGTGCTCAAGAGAAGCTGCTTGTAGCACTTTATGAATTCCTACATGCTGCCTGCCTGTATTTAATTGTATTGTGAATTCTTTGTAGTTTGGATTATGTTTTATATTGATATGGGCCTTGCACATTGGGCTCGGTGCCTGGAACCTCTATTCAAAGACTTTTTTTTTTTTTTAAAGCAATGCCTCACTGAATGCATGTGAATGTGAGCGTAAGTTTGTCTAGTGCACTGCAAAACCCTGTGCAAAGAAATAGGATGTACTGTGCAAAAAACTGCTAAGTCTCAACAGGCATCTCATGGGCTGGAATTCAAGAGAATGCTCCTATCCCAGTGATGGCGTTCCGGGTTTATGGCTATGTCTGAGAGAAAAATATAGCTTACTCTATTCCTTTTATTCTTTGTTTTCTAACAAAAGAAGGGGACGACTCTTGCTGGACTCTGAATCACAAAGATCAGTTTGTTGATTTGGCAATAATTTGCATTGTATCATCAGTCCTGAAATGACTTAAAGCAAAGTCACAAAAACCTGATTCAGTGGTTCTCTGTATGCTTTTTGAGTACGGGAATGGTTCACATTGGTACTGTGTTCTTTCTTTCAGGAAAGTTGTGGCATTATGAATAGATGGAGACGGGCATGTGGAAATGTCTGTAGTCAGTTCAGAGAAGTAGTAGCTGGCAAGTTTTCTTGTTGTACAGGTGAAAATTACTTGGATTCAGGTATATTGCAAGAGAACAGTGTGTTTTACAGTATTTGCATTCTTAACATCCACAACAATCCCTTTTGTATTTGTTTAAATGTACATTTGGAAAAATCTAGATTAAATACATTCTTTATCATTTTGTAGTCAGAGTTCTAGCTTGTTTGTTCAGTGCTGAAGAAAAAAAAATTCACTTTTTAGTCTTTAACTGTGCAGAAGGGGTGTAACAAGCTTAATGAAATTATTATTACTACTATTATTATTACTTTGGAAGTGCCCTGTCCGCCTTTGTCACTTGTGAATGAGGATTGTAGAATATATGATTGACCAAAGCCAAGAAGATAATGAAGTTAACTCAAATGTTCACTGTCAACTTGGAAGTGAAACCTTTCACAAAACTATTTGTAAGGTAAACTTCTCAAAAACCTTTTTACAATCACTCTTATTATTGCTGCTGTGCTGACAACATTGTTTCTGTAGCATCTGTTGTTCTGTAACAAGTCAGGTTGTTAAGGAGTTTGCTTAAGTTTGTTTTTACATGAAAAAGGAAAAAAAAAACTTTAAGACAAGGCTGTAAATAGCCTCATGCCATAGCTATGATGTTTAGGAAGTTCACTCAGTTTAACTTCTAACTAGGAGCATGGCAGATTTTACAAAGAGAAAAGGGAATGTAAAACACAGGTGCCATTAGAATACTCTGTGCCTCTCTTTAACTTGTCCCTTACTTCACTCATTAAGATTTCAAGCAGTTATTAGTCTCCATCTGAATTTCAGATTTTCCTGAAACAGCTGTTTGTAAACGGAAGTGATCCACTTGATCAGTTAGGGAAGCTTATCAGAAAGTTGAGGAGAAAATGTTCCTGTACATGGACTGGACCTTGCTGAGTTCTGGTTTGCTCTGGAATTTTTCCCAGTTTTGAAATGAGGTTGCTATTTTATTTTAAAACTGAACACCTCATATGCCCCATTTGAACTACATTTAAAAGTATGGAATGGAAAATTGCCTCTGGAGGTGTGGAAATTGTGCAATCTGGCGTTCTTGCTGTTATCCTGTAGAGACTTTATGCATATTGTTGTAAAATGTGATATTTCATCAGTTGCTTTCATCCAAGGTGCTGAAGCATCAGACAAAACCTGATTGAATCTAGAAAGACTTTTGTGATAAGTGAGGGAGTCACTTTTACAGACTGTGAAATTATATGACCTTGGCTCATTCTTTGAGATGACTGCAGTGGGAAGAGATCCAGTCTTCCTTTCCAGTCAGTGGGATGGCATCACGCTTTTGGGATATGGTCAGCTGGATGAACCTGCACCTGAATAATGTATATATAAGACAAAGAATGTGTGTAAATGCAAATGGTTTGGTTTAAATGTGAGCAATAGAGTCATTGTGAAGTGAGGCAGAAGACGAGTAGGAGCAAACCAGGTTTGCTTTCATGGTGAGGGCTGCGGTGCTGCTTCGCCTTCAGCAAGGGGGGTGTGGCCTGCTAGTCTTGCACATTGACTGGAATATTGAACCAGCACACAACACTTTGGTTTTGCTTGCAGCTTTGCTGTTTAACTGGTAGAAGACATGCCCCTTTTTCTCTAGAGACTGGAACTTCATCCAGAGTGAACCAAACCCACTGACCAACCTCTTCTGCAAGGCATTGAAACCTGTGTGTCAAAAATACTAAGACTATTTTTGATAACTTAAATGCATAGCTATACATAAGTCTAATTTTCTTTTGTATTGGAGATAGTCCAGTTTTCTTGTGTTTTACTGCTGTGGCATGCTGAGTAGACTGTTAGACACTTGTCTGTTTCTAGTATTCTGGTGTTTTAAAGGAACATTAGTATTAGGCTGAGTACTCTGCTGCTTGCCAAGCTTCTTTGTTGGAAGTATTATTGTCTCTTATGTTATTCTGATGTTGCACATCCATTGCCTAATGCACTTTGTTGATGGGATCGCTCTCTTTTTTTTTTTTTTTTTTTTTTTTTTTTAAGCTATTTATATTTGGCAATCTTTCAGGATCGACAAGAGGACAAAAAAAGTGCAGTTGCCTTGCCCAGACACATAGCTGGTTCATCCCTCCATGCTGTTCTGGATGAACTTGTATTTTAAACTGCAGAGATGCCTTGTGGTCCTGGGTGGTCTCCAAGTGATTGGAAAGATGGTAAAAAGTGCATTCTATTGTGGTAGTGGAAAATAGTGATACAAGATGAAAAAAATCCTTATATACCTGTGATTAAACTTGTGCATGGATGTGTTGTTTGATTCTGCTTCTCAGTGAAAGTACTGTTCGGTGTTCCAGGCTGATTTAAAAGAGCTCTGAGTTACAAACTCATGGCCTGCACAGTGCTTCTTTTTGTGCTGTTCTTGAGCTTCCAGGAAGTGCAAAATAATGAAGACTTTTAGAAATCTCTATTAGCAAAGGAACTAAGGTCTAAATAACTAGATCTGGAGCAGAAGTATGCTTTCACAGCTCTGCATTGTCATTAATATATCTTTGCCTATAATATCAACCTCCATTTTGCATTTGGTTCTGCAAACTCCTGCATATTGATTTAATGGAATTTGAATGAAAAATTTATAAATTTTTAAAGTTGAATTTATATAACAAGATCTGGTTGAAAAAAATCTTGTTAGATACTTTTGCTGATCAAGCCAGTTAATGTTTTTAGGTTTTGCTTTCATGCAAGCTCTTGAGGTTAGGCTGTCTTCTGAATACTGTCCATGTAACATTGTTGCCCATGCAGCCTTTTTCTTCAGTTTCTACAGGCCTTTGCCTGTTCTGGGTCACTGTGTCTGGATGTTTCCTCACTCTAATGCTTATAGGCAACCATGAATATTCCTATTCCTTAGAGTTTCTTGAGTTCTGACCTCCAAGTCTGTCACAAGAACCCTTTGAACGTCTGGCACTTCCATAGTCCTTGGAAGGGTATCTGCATAGCAAGAGGAGAAGAGTATTTTTGTAACTGCTGCTAGCACTGTGTGAAAGCCAAGGTGCTCCCATTCTTGTGTTCACCCCATGTGCCCAAGCTGTCAAACTGGATCTGCCTCCATTGGGTGAGTCATCTCAAAAGGAAAAGGTACTGGGGAAAGTTATCAGGCAAGTAGTGTAAGCAACACACAGGATGGCTGGAGTGGTACCCAAAAGCTTACTCAAATTTTGAACAGAATCAAATAGGGGTTTATAATGGGTTCCATGCATTCATCTCTGGATTCAACATATAATCATAATGCAAGTGGCTTCAGAATGAGCCTGTGGGGTAATTTCCTCCAGTTATCCTTAAACTTCAGATGCCTATTTGCTGTCCATTTCCATTCTCCAGCCCATTGTGATTCCTCCATTGAGTATAGGGTATAATAGAAACATCTGGCTTTTCTATTTCAGAAACGTGTAACTTTGGTCAGGGGTAAGTATAAGCTAATTAATTTTTTTTAAGTGGAGATCTTCTTTGGAAAATAAAAAATTGAGTGCCAGGAGAAATTGACTTTACTGCTCTGTTTAGTTGTTTTGACAAGAGAGATCTGTGTCTCCAAACAGTGGAATAATGTGCCTTCCTGGGTTGCCTGATACTAATACTCATGAGTGTGTTTCATAGTGATTAACCAAACCTTTCATCACGCTGAAGAATGCTAATTTAAACAACAACAACTTAAGTCCTGTATACCTCCCTGCATATCCCTCAGTGATTTGAAACTTCCAGCTGCAGCTGTATAAATTACCAGCTCTGAACTGGAAGGATTTGGGATGTGGCAGTGTAGTTGCTTCCTGGTGTGCTCCAAAAAGTACATGTGCCAAGACTGGACGTGGGAGCAGCAGCTTTTTAACGATACTGTCAGCATGCTTTCTTGGGTAGGAGGAGGGTTCTGAGAGTTTAGTTTAAAGAGCACTTAGGACATTTCCTTTAAAGTGGCTTTTGTCCCCCCCAGGTTCTGCCATCACCCGTCTCAGTGCCGCTGCTGCCCGTGTCACGCTTCCCCAGTTCACGTTGCTCTGTGCGGGTCACTGCCAAAGGTGCCAGCACAGCTGGTTCCCGTTCTCTTGGAAGAGCCTCCCAGGGAGGGTGCAGTTGCTGGTGTTTACAATGCTCAGCAGCATGTCCACTGTGCTGCATGGAAGCTTAAAAGGAGGGGGAGGGAAGGGAGGGTGTCAGTTCTTGGTCAGCTGCCTTTAAAATTTATGCCTGCCTACTGCAGTGCAAGCAAAATAGGAGCAGAAGGAACGCATTATTTTGCTGCCTAGGATATCGGCCCAGGACCCAGAGGGTGGGTAGGTTGAGCAAGTGCAAGGCAGTGGGAAACAATGGTAAAGCAAATTAGCTCACGTCAGCATGGGAGAGTGGTGTGGGAGCAGTCAACTACTGTAAATTGCTGCGTTAGAGGGTGTACAAAATAGTATGTTGCAACTCTGCACGGGTGTTATCAGTGTTACTACTTACTAATATTCTGAACCCAGCAAGGTTAGAGCTGGTGCAATAAAAATTCCATAAAATGGCATTGATTTTGCAATGTTGTTTTGCCATGGCAACTACAGTGACAAGAGCTGAGTCTATGCTATACACAAGATGTAACACAAGGTGGAAAAACACCTCTTCCTTTAATAATTATGAATATTTTCACTTTACTTGCTTACCTCTTCTTTCTTAAGGTGAATATTGCATTATTAAGGTAATTATTTACTTTTCTTTTTCTATCTCCTCTTCCTATAAAACTCTTTTCTGATGTGTTTTTGTTGTTACAAAGACAACTCCATCTACCTGTCTTTGTCTACTGCAAGTGAAAATTATGGTCCAATTTTTTATTTTTTTTCCCTCGTGCTGAATACCAACTGGTACATTGCCATTGATTACTTGGTTATGACATGTCTCTGGAAATAAAAAGGCTTGTCCGCTTTTTTTTCCATTGGCATTGGCTAGGTTAGCAAGATACTACATATGTCACGAGTCTTTTTCCCTTTTTTTGTAAGGAGTCTTCTCTGGAAGTTGAAGTTTAGCTCTGCTTTTCTGTTTCTGTTCAGCTTCCATGGAGTGACCCCCACTGTGACTATTTAATGACAATTTATGTTGTTGATCTACTAAGAGGTGGGTAAACACAAACCAAGTCCTTGGTAGCAAACTGTTTCTATTGTGATTAATTCAGTGTATGAGAGCCTTATATTCAGTTAACTCTAATGCATTAACTCTTACCTGTAAATTAGGGTAGACGATATGGTGGAGCCAACTCAGTGACTCAGCTTGCTGCTAGGAGAAGGGGACAGTCTCAGACATTAGACGTCTTTGATCCCTTTAATTCATAGTATTTAGCTGGCACTTGCACTCCCTCTCTCTTTTTAGAACTTACCTATAAACTGAGTATTAAAAATGTGCTTCCAAGGCAGCTTAAAAAACCCAGTCTGTTTTATCTTTTTCAGCACAGGTAAATAGCAGTCCTTACCCCTCTAGTTCAGTACAGAGTTTATTCTGTTTTGCTTGGTTACTGGTGATGATACTAATGATACACTTTAGAAGCACCAGAGCTGTAAGTAATTCTTACCTATCCTTATCAGAACTGTCTCTACTATAGCTGTTTGTAGAGGAAAAACAAACAGAATGGGTAAGAGCTCTGTATGTTAAGAAGATGTTGGCTTGTAGATGAATGAGCATGGAGCACATGGGGTATGAGTTAGCATGATTGTGCAGCACAGCTGAAAATAGTAGATTGTGTTACTGCTTTCTAGCCTTTAGTTCATGTTTTGTGAAGGTCTGCTTAAAATGACCTAAAGCTTAGTTGATCTGGTCTTTCAAGTAAATCTGAAATGCTGCTTTCCTAGTTGCACAGTAAGGTAAGGAGGAAACAGGAGAGTCTAAATCCTTTGGGAAAGGAGGATATTAACCTGGGTTGGATATGGCCCAGTTACTAGATCAATGCATTACCAAAGACCTTTGATAGGGGTAATGATATACCATTATCAAGTGGAAGTGAGGTTGCATTAAGAACCTTATTTTGACTTCTTAGTGAAAGTTGTTGTGCTGTGTGTGCCTCAGGAGTGACTGTGTACACAGGTCTAGGTGACCTTGTGAGCTGGTGTCACTGAGCTAGGATCAAACTCAAAGGAGCCAAGCGTAGGTTGTGCACTGGGGCACCAAGGAGAAGAGCTGTTCTAAGCTGTGTGAGGAGCCACTCATTGCAGCAGAGTAGGTAGGTGAGACTAGTTGGCTGAAGGATGGCTGACATTTAAATGCCCAATAAAGAGCTTTTGTTAAAGGCAGGGGAGCACTGAAAACGCTTGAAAACAAGTTGCAATCTTAGGAACTTTACCCCTGCTAATATTGTTTATTTTCTCTGAAACATTGGAAGTATGGGGAGAGAAAATTGGTGATGATCCAGTGATATCTGTGGTGCTCAAGTCCTAAGTGAAACTGAGAAGTTTTTCAGGGATGTGCCCAGAGTCTCATGCTTGATTCAACCTGATAAGTAGATTCAGACTTGCAAAGAAACTTCCTTCCAGGCCATGGTTGGAAGAACTATTTAGACTTGGTAAGTCTTTCTATGTGATGTACAAGATTAGTCCCTAGGATCATTTCACATGCATCCCTGCAACCTCAGGTGATATGTTTTAAGATATTTAAGATACTGGTGATGACAGCTCTTTTCCTGCCTTATTGTAGCACAATGTAATTTTTGTGGATTCACATCTCATCTTGTAGAGTGTCTCTGGTGGACAGTGTGATGACTTTTTGAGGTGGAGCATGTGAAGTGTTTGACTAGCCATCTAGAACAGGATTGTCTGTGAGTAGGTGGGACTGGATGATGATGTGGCCTCCCTACATGGCTTCATTATCAACTTAAAGGGATCTATGAGAGTTGTTATTAAAAAGACAGACAAGATACTTTTACAGTGATCCTTTAGCAAATGTCTGCAGATTATGACAACTCAGGGCAGAATTCAGTGGTCTTAATTTCTACCGAGGATGGGTCTCAAAAACAAAGCTGTTATTCCCACTTTTCTCCCTTTCTGTGGCATTTCACTTTGTGAGTTTTAATGTTTCCTTTGCACAAGCCAGTTCAGCCATTCAAGTCTGAGTTGACTGGGAAATAATAACTTTTTTTTTCTTTCTCAAAGCCTAAGCTTTAATTTGGATTGGTGAACTGCTGTGGCTTATCCTGCAGCTGCCTGGAGCAGACCCACTGGCTGTGATGCTGTGGGACTGGACTGCACAGGGAGCCTTCCTCATTCAGACACTGGTGGTTGGTTCAGTGTAGGTGCTCCAGGAGAGTGCCCATGTAATCCTGGCTGGGAGTTAGGTACAAAGCAGGGCTGTACTCCTGAAATTGTTCCCATAAGAAGAGGATTTTCCATGCCTGTTGTTACTGTTCAGCTTTGCTGTGAAGTCCTTAGTATCTGTTCTTTTAACAATTTATACAGAGGTATGGAAGCAAATACAAACTGGTCTTTGTTTTACACAGCAGCTGAGTGGGAAATCCATTGGACAGACAAAAAACCAGTGTGAAGTGTGGTTGAAATGAAACCTGTTTTCACTAGCTGTGCTACTTAGAGTACTTCGGTCACATAAGTGAATAACAGATTTGATGCTAGTTTAAAAAGCAAAGAAATAAAGAGGTGCTATGTAAAAAATTCAGTAAGAGTGACTACACAAGATAAGCATTAGATATCTTATTGAATAGTTCCAATGAGTAATTTTAGAATATGTTCTAATAAAGTTTCTAAAGCTCAGTAATCTGTTTTTAGGATGTCCACTGTCATCTAGCAGGGGCAGTGTTTATAAGCAATATTATCAAAGAGGAAAAAGCCATCTGATTTTAAGCAGGATGTAGCAAACTTGCATATGAGATGAATCTCTCACAAACTGGGCTGGATGGTTGAGAGAAGGCATAAAAATGGAAAAGGTGGCAGAAACTTTTCTCAGCAAAATCCATAACAACAGGTGACACCCAGCTAAAGTTTAAAACTTTGTTGCAGAACATAGGTGAGTAATCCGTGTAATATAATAGGCAGTTTGTAGTTACTTGCCATGTGACATAAGGGAGTAATGTAGTTAAAATAACTGCAATTATGTAACACACAGCCTTGGGAAATAGGAAGGGCAGAGCTGGTATTTCCCAGGTAAATCTTGAGATACCATCTGTGAAACGTCCTAATTTAATTACCTTCTGAACTTCAAGAGCAGAATTAACAACAGTATACAAAGTGATTCTGAAACATGAAAGTTTCATAATTGTGCCTGAATATGTAAGCCAGTATTACTGCCATTTCTTAAGCTATAATTTTGAAATCAGACCTGCATGTGTCAATGTTGCTGTAGGCTCTTTCCCTCTTCCAGTGGGGTCTGCAGGGTGGATGATCCTCCAGTCATCTCTGTCTTACTGGGCTAGGTGTGACACTCCAGAAGCTTTGTTTTTGAGACCCATCCTCGGTGGAAATTAGACCACTGAATTCTGCCCTGAGTTGGCATAATCTGCAGACATTTTCTAAAGGATCACTGTAAAAGTCTGTCTGTCTGTCTTTTTAATAACAAGCTTTTTTTCTCTAATGTATATTTTTAATGTTAAGTGTTTTAAGTTCACGCTGAATTGAAAATTGTTTTTTGGAGTGACAGAGCTTATATTAGATTGTTTCATTCTGGTGTTTTTTTTTGTTTGGGTTTTTTTTTGTTTGTTTGGGTTTTTTGTGTATTTTTTGGTGAAGTTCTTTATGTGCTTATTTTGTTTAGTAGCCATTTAACATAAGACAATTTTTGTAAAATTACTATTTAAAAGCAAATCTCGATATCTCTTTTGTTATTTAAAAACTATGTAGGGGGAGTAAATGAGCATAAAGAATGGCAAATATCTTTTATGTGGGTTAACCAAAGGAATGTGAGAAACTTCTTGTTCTCATTTAAAAATTAGGAATATTTGAGGCATACCAGTAATTCCCATTACAAAAAATCACTAATAGTTTTGTGAGCTAAGTGAACCGGAGCACTTCCAACAGGTTGTTTCCTTACCACTTGTCATTGTCAGACATTCTCATATGGTTTGCTGTAGTATTTGTGGCATTTTGTTGGTGTAAACAATCTTATCTGCCCTTCTCTCTCCAGTAAAGGTAATGGTCCAGCTTGGAACTGGTTCTGCCCAGCTGTATGCCTCAGCTCAGCTGCAGTTAGTGGGCTCTGCAGACAACCAGAGCACAGCAGATCACTTTGTTCTTTAACACAAACCTTTTCCTCCTTTGCCCCACTTACATCTCCTTTTCTTACAGCGGTGGAGACACATTTGTTTAACGATATCTTCAGAAATTATGCTGCTACACTGACTTGAACTTAGGTACACAGTATTATTTCCACTGAGAAAAAGAAAAGTAGTGCTTACTTCTTTTGAAGAGCTGAATATCTTGCATACAATTTTTAGGTGATTTTGAAAGTTGTTTTCCAACTGCATGTGTTTGAGAGGACTGTCTCTGTTATTTAGAACTTTTAAAGATGGCCAGATTACCTATATGACTGCATTTTTGAGTTTATGTAAATTGTTGGCAATATATTGTTTAAAATGACCCAATTTTGAAAATGAGTCTGCTTGTATTACCTAATTTTGAGAGAGTTTGGTAGAAACTGGACAATCTGTTGTGTATTTTAGTGGCATTTAAAAATTTTGTTATGAGCAGAAAGAGGAAAATTGGAAATAAAAGTGCTGATGTACTGATTCTGTAAGTACATTAGCCTGTAGGTAAATAAATGTATGTTTTCCTGACTGAACTAGGGCTATACAAATGCATAACAGGCAGATGAGTTCATAGTATGAAGAACTAAAACTGTGTATTTAACAAATGGCCTTCTCTGGCCCCAACTCTTTGACCCCTTAGGTGAACTCTTTCCAGTCTCTTAGAAGATAATTTCTGTAGCTTACTGCCAAATGTTTTGGAAGATTGCACTATGGTCAAAGCATTATCAGTTTACTTCTTAACAACACAGTCGTACTATAAAAAAACAGTCTTTCAGAAATGGTTTGGTTTTTTGCTGAAGCACAAGCTAGTTGTTTATCTTGTGTGTAGCACAAGCTGGTTGTTTAGCTTGTGTGTAGGTATGATTTCCTTTTTTTTTTCCACTCTTCCATGAAAAAAGCAGGTCTTGATCATATTATTTTCCAGTGTGTGTGAAGTAAGTGTAACAAGGTAAGACAAAATATTTTTCATGCTGCCAATAACTCTCCTTTTGTAGGTGGTTAACAAAAAATTATCCTAAGAACCTAACATTAATGTAAACTATTGTTCACAGAAGTGGATTTATGAAGGAAAACTGGGTAGCTAGGTAACAAAATAGGTGGAATTGTAAAATACATTGAAAGTGAAATAGTAATGTCATATATAAAAATTGGTTTTTAAATAAATCTTTTAACTGTAGGAAAGTTATGAACAGCACTGTCTTTCTTGCAGACATTATTTCTTAAATTAATTGGAGTTAACTTACTGTATTTTGCTTACCTTTAGATTCAGATTCAGGTCAGTCACTATTGAGTGGTGAGGCAGGAGCTGCTTTCTGTGTAAATCCTTCTCTCAAGTTACTGAATTCCAGAGTTACTGAGCTCCAGAAACTTTCAGAAGTTCAGTATCTGTGATGGAGTTGTTTCTTGCTTGACTGTGAACAGAAAATAAATCTTGAAGGCTGAGAGCCTCTTTTTGAGGACTGTTTTAAAGGAAGAGGAGCTGAGTGCTGGGGTTAGGAGACTTGGGACAAATCCCTCACCATCAGTATGGCAAGTGCCAGGTTCACTATTTTCATCATCTGCCTTTCTACTACAACTGCAAGAAATCTATTGAAAATAGTCAGATTCCAGATAAAAGTCTTGCACTTGGCCTCTCTGCCTAGCAGGTATTATGGTATAAGAGTTGTTATTTAAATGCTGACAGCACATTTGTCTGACTTCTGATGAAAAAATTAAAGTGGAGGAGTCAAGTGGGTAAATGTAAAGAATTGTCTATTTGTTCAAGTGGGTAAATGTGAAGAATTGTCTGTTTGTGGGTTTGCAGTTGTTGAATGACAACTGTAAGAGGGTGTCATAAGCAACACCCCAAGCCTGTTGTAGTGGGTTGACCCTGTCTGGGTGCCAGATGCCCACCAAAGCCTCTCTCTCACTCCCCTTCACAGCTGGACAGGGGAGAAAAAATACAACAAAGGGTTCATGGGTTAAGATAAGGACTGAGAAAGATCACTCTCCAAATACCATCACAGGCAGAACAGACTCAAATTAAAAGTAATAACTGAATTTATTACTAACTAAATCAGAGCATGACAATGAGAAGTAAAATGAGACCTGAAAACACCTTCCCCCTACCCTTCCCTCCTTCCTAGCTCTACCTTCTCCCCTAGAGTGGTGCATCGAGATGGGAATGGGGGTTGTGGTCAATTCATCCCATATCCCTATCACTGCTCAGGGAGAGGAGTCCTTCCCCTGCTCCAGCATGGAGCCTCCCCCATGGGAGACAGTTCTCCGTGAACTTCTCCAGTGTGAGTCCATCCCACAGGCAACAGTTCTCCATGAGCTTCTGCAATGTAGGTCACTCTTCCATGGGGTGCAGTCCTTCTGCCACAGCCTGCTCCAGTGTGGCCTTCTCTCTCCATGGGCTCACAGCTTCCTCTCAGGCATCCACCTGCTCCAGCATGGGTCTCCTCCAGGGACTGCAGGTGGATCTCTGCAACCCCAGAGCCCTCCATGAGCTGCAGGGGCACAGCTGCCTCACCATGGTCTTACCACGGGCTGCAGGGGAACCTCAGCTCTGGTGTCTGGAGCACCTCCTGTCTTTCCTTCTGCACTGACTTGGGTGTCTGCAGGGCAGGTCCTCTCATGTTCTCACTCTGCTCTTCTCTGGTGGCAATTACAACTGCACAAACATTGGGTGTTTTTTTTCTTCTCCTTACATCTGTTATCACAGAGGTGTTACCACCATTTCTATTTGGTCCAGCCTTAGCCAGTGACACCTACATCTTTGAAGCCAGCGGAAATTGGCTCTGCTGGACACTGAGGAAGCTTCTCAAAGGCTCTCACAGAAGCCACCCTGTAGCCCCCCCCACCACCACCACCTTGGCCATGCAAATGAAATGCACTGATATTATATGGCAATTGATTTAGTGCCAGAATCTACACTGAATTTTCTGGATTTTTAACAGCATGTTTTGAAGCAGATTCCTTGTTTAAGTATTTTAGTCTTGGTCAGCATGTTGAGCTAGCCTTTCTGAGTTCCAGTAATGTGAGGGTGGGAAAACTGGGTGGCAGTGAAATCATGAAGCTACTTTTGTTACCAAAGACCCAGTTAAATATAATATGATTGTTTGTACTCAGTGAATATATTTGTTGACAAATTGAGCCATGCTCTGCGCCTTTGGCAGAATTCTGTTATAGCCACTGCGTGAAGTACTTTCCGTTTGCCATGCCTTTTCTCTTGACAGACTGTTCTCATGTGTCTGAAACTGAAAGAATACTGGATTAAAAGGATAATTTATTGTAATTGGTCTAACAATTTAATACAATAGTTATTTATAAAGTAAACATTTTTAATGGCTCCTCCCCAGCGCCAGTTATGGCTGAATTGCTTGGCTGTCACAGTTGAGCACTCTGAAGTACCTGGCGTCCAGTCCAGGACAGGATTGGATTTGCATGTGTTTGATATCATCCATAGTTGGCTTATGGAGCAAGGTAACAATAATATTTAAAATTTGCCTCTACCCATACAATGCTTTCTCTCATGTGATTGCTAGCGTCAAATGCAAGAGTGCTCCTCATGTTTCCATTAGTAAAGAAAGAGGATGCCCCCTACTTCTTGTTTTGTCAGCACCTTTATCAGCATGGAGTGCTGAAGTAAATATTGTAATATAAATACAGGATGCATGAAAATGGTCAGAGTCAAGGCAGTGACATTGAATTGGGAAATGCTGATGCTGGAGGATTATATTTCTAGAAAATGTGAACTTAGACTTGCAGAGGGAATATTTTCCAAACCTGAAATTGGTAGTGGTTTAAGATATTCAGAGACACAGGACAGAAGTACAACCAGGAAAACAAGTGGGAAGCAAAATGAGAATGGAGATGAAGTATATCAGTTGAACTCTAAGGGAGGCAGGCTTGTCTGTGTTGCATCTTGCAATGAAGGGTGAGTGTAGTGTCTAAAAATTCCTGTGAAATGGCAGTGAACAGGATGTACTTGTAGAAGTGGAAATAAGGGTGAAATTGTTTTTCTGGACTGTTAAGGGGAAGATAAATGAGAAGATGATAGTGGGGAGATCTGAGGAGAGCGATGCATTACCCATGAGGGAAGAACTGGCTCTCTCAACCTCAGCTGGCTTAGCTGGAGGAGATGCAGAAGGGCTGCCAGAGGAAGGGAGCTGGTTATCAAGGTGTGCTGCAGCCTCAAATAGTAAATAAGTACTACTAATAAAGGTGAACACAGTGTGAAGATTGTGCCGGGGTATTGAGAGAATTCATATGGTAAAGTGAGACACTGAGTAGGTATGAGAAAAACAACATCAATTGTGCTGGCATATTTAAAAGGTATTTTCTAGGGGAAATGAGGCAAGGGAAGGGCTGATGAGTGCTTGATTGTAGAGCAAAATTCAGTAGTCATATAAGAATACTTCTCTGAAAAGTTTTACATAAGGAGGAGGTACTGCACGCAAAGTGGATGTGCTGGATAATTTTTGTGAGTTAATAGTGCTACCATTGGTACTATGGCATTCCATGATTCTGGTGTGGAAACAGCTGATTCATCAGAGTGGGATTTGCATACTAATTATAACATGGCTAATTATTGTATTTAAAAGGAGTATGCTGACATATTGGTACCTTTTCTCCTTCCCACATACCTTAGAAATACTTAAGATTCCTTTTTTCAATAATAAATGTTGCAAAGCTGAACTTCCTCGTATATCAGCAGCTTGGACTTTAAGTGGAAATGGTGATAAAAAATAATTTAAGCATCTGTTGTTTATTCATATTTACCTCTTAACTGTAATGGTTAACCACAGCACGGTTTCTTGAGATAACACTTTATGGCACGGAAGCACCTGGTTTGTATGTAGAGATTGCAAAATCATATTGTTGTGCATAACAGCTCTGCTATAAATTAGACCCAAGGATAGTGGGATGTGGCCAGCTAATGCTTCCTGATCTGTATTTAACATATGGTGCTCTGTTAGTCTTTTCTATTTTCTTACCACTCTGCTTCCTGAAAGTCTTTCTCAAAAAACTTCATTAATCTTTTTTTTATTGATAAAACCCGTATTTCTGTTTTGGCTTGTTTTCTGCAGGCAGCATCATAAAAATCAAGTGAAAATGGCCTTTAGCAATCTGACATCAAAGGCTATACTACTGTATGATGAATGGATTAAAGATGCTGGTGAGTCATTTAAATCTAAAACTTACTAAGTCCCAATAATTTTGAATAGCAATGTTTAGCTATGCTAGGTGTGTTGTTTATCAGCTTAGAAGTAGCTTTGTCATCTTGTGAATATTTGTAAGATTTGCCAGGTTACCTATTAACATGGCACTCTAGTTTCTGCATTTTAAAACAGGAAATAAACAAAACTCAGGTAGTTTATGGAATTAAAGTCAGAGTAAATAAAGTGCAGACAGTGATTCTCCTGTTAGTGTCTCTGGTTGCCTGAATATATAGTTTGAGTTTTTCCTATGGTGCTGAATGTATAGTTTTAACTCTTTCATTACCAAACAATTGCATTTTATCAGTTAATTAATGCACATTAATTAACTGATAAAATGCAATTGTTACTGCATTTTGCTTTTGCAAAATGAAAAAAAAAGCCCAAGCCCTGATAAATTTCAGTATTTTGAAATTAATCCTCAGAGTAATTAACTCTGTCACAGTGGTAATTTGAAAAGGGATGAGCGTCTCTTGTTGCAGTTAGTAAGGGATATTAATCACACTTTGATTTTATGTTGCCACTCTCTTATTCTGTTTGCTTATCAAAAGCTGAGAGAAGACCTCGGTTTTGGGATTAAGACCCATGAGTCTCAGTGTTTCTCACTGTGGTAGACAGATAGTGACAAGGATTAGCTAATTCCTAGAAAAAAAATGAGAAGTGGTTAAGGTTTGATAGGCAAGATTAGATTTATCTTTTCTAGCATAGCTGAGCACCACTTTTCTTGTTCTTGTAAAAGCACAGCCTGCAAGTGAGCAGAGAGTTTAATTAGTATGACTCATGGGATGAGGTGGATTGGGATGGAGTGAGCATTTATGCTGCAGTGTCCATGACTCCAGAACCTGAGCTGTCTCCATGCCCATCAGTGCTTGTATGTGGCATTTGGTATCATAGTGTTAGCGGTGGAACATGGTTTTCTCAGGATTAGTTTGGGAAAAACAGCGGGAAAGGTTTGGTAGGAGCAGGGCAAGGGTGGATACAACAAAAAAAGTTGTGGAGCGGTGGTGGCTCTCCTGCAGCACACTCGAGCAGATTCCTCATGCTGTGGGTCACAGTCCTCCTTGGTCTGTGGGCAGCAGCACTGGCACATCACAAGCTGTGAGCAGCATTGTAATGTGCTCTCCTCCTCAATCTGATTTATACTTCCAGTGGCTGTTAACCACATCAGAAGGTCTCATGGGTGAAAGCTTGCTTGAATGCTGTGGGTTGAAAAATTGGCTGACTTGAAACATTTGGCTATGAATTAAACGCTTGAAAAAATAACACTAGTTTTACCCTTAAAATGCAGCAACAAACCATGAAAGCAACAGTTTACTGAGTCAGTAGTTAAGTTTGGGATAATTCTGAACCAAGTCTTCCAAAAGTCAGTGTAAAAAAAATTTAAAGAAAATAAAAATTACATGGGGTTTGTGTCAGTTCACCTGCTTATGGAGAAATGTGGCAGTCTTTGGTGATCTGGGACTCTGTAATGAACCACAAAAGGGTGCAGTGAAATCATGGTGATGCTCAGATGAAATACCTACCAGCCTCAAGTGCAGGAAGAGGGAGTGGGGTGTGCTTAGGAGGAGATGCCTCTGCAATACAGCTCTCTGGCACAACGGTGGAATAACTTGCAACATTTGCTTGTTGAATTATAACTTGTTGTATGAAAGTGTGTGCTTTGTCGTGCTGTAAAGACAGAAAATCATGTCAGCCGTGATTCTGTGTCTCCTTTTCATGATATCTGAAGAAAGAAGCGCTGAATCCTACATGGGTTAAATCATGTTATCCAGTCAGTATAGATTTGTATCAGTATCATCTGAAACATGATAAGTGACAGAAAAACCTAGACCATCAGGAATTAAATGCTTTTCTGTAATTGTTTTAGTAAGTACTGTAGACATCTGATTTTTTTTTTTTCCCTCCCTCTACCCCCTCTAGATCCAAGACTGGAAGGCTGGCCACTCATGTCTTCACCTTTTCCAACAACTTTTATCATTGGAACCTACGTTTATTTTGTCACTTCCTTGGGACCCAGACTCATGGAAAATAAAAAACCTTTTGAACTCAGGCAGATCATGACGTTTTATAATTTTAGCGTGGTAGCCCTCTCTTTATATATGACTTATGAAGTAAGTACTATGTTTGTAATGTATTTATATATTTCATGTCTTTAACAACTAATTTTTAATAATTCTATTAATATAACTCCTACACTGCAATTCTCAAAAAATGTTATTGTCATGGCAGTAATTATCATCTTCCCAGCTGTATGCTAAACTTGTAATTGTTGGAAAAAGAGAATAAGTCATACCCAGAAAGAGAGAACATGAAACATTTTGTGTTTTTATATATAATTTTAAAAGTTTAAAGTTTTCATCATTTAAATTCTCTGTACTGCAGCAGGAAAAGCAGACAATATGCTTTTCTTAGTATTTTGTAATTGTTTCTGTCCTACTAGGTAATAATGTGATAACATGCCCTTAAGGGGAAGGAACAACCACTGATGTTTCAAACACTGTATAGAGAGTGTCTACTATGAAATAATCTTCAGTTAGATCTGCCTTTTAAATGACAGAAATCAATGACAGAGGTTAACAAAATCTAATTCAAAGTATTTTTATTCTTTAAATGAACAAACAAAACCCCTCTGAATAAAAAACCTCCAACCTCTACCCCCTGCTTTTCCCCCTAAGCCAAATTTCTTAGTATCTTTAACATTGATTTTCTCCACACTGCCAAAATAGCAAATTCTCTTTTTTTTTCAAAAGCAATGTTGAGATTTTGCTGCTGTTGGGTTTTACTTGTTTGTTGGGATTTGGTGGGCTTTGGGAGGGTTTATTGAAGGGTAGGTATTGATGGTATTGTGTGAATGACAGCCTTACAGGTTTGCTTGGTGAAGCATCACTGTGCTAGTACTGACCACGTGTGTGACTCCCAGGCTATGTGGCTATTTCAGGCTTGGCAAACTAGTAATAAAAAGCTGTCAGATTATTGTGCCAAATTGGCAGGCTATGTTCCTGTTAGCTTAATTTGCATGACTCTTATCACGAGTTACCGTGAACTACCTGACATTTCTTCTAAGCTCTCTAAAGGCACTGCAGCAGCAGCTACTTTGTGTCATGACTGTTGTGTGGCAAGTGGTGGGCAAAATGAACACTTTTGCTATTTGGCCTTTTTAAAAAAAAAAATTGCTGAATTTCCTTTTGGAATTTGGTTCCAAGTTTGGTTTTGATTATAAACCTCAGAAAAAAAAAAAACAAAAAACCAAAAAAACCACCAAGAAACACACAAAGAAATAGTAAAAGAAAAAAATTAAATTTCTATTAGTGTCTGACATTGGCATGATATTCAATAAGCCTGCTGTCAAGACTTCCATGTTACAATTTCATGAAAGATTGCATGGACAGAGTGTAACCCATTGAATTTCTGCTATTGTCTGGTGGTTAGCAAGAAGCTGATTCTTTCCCTTTTTGGAACCAAGTCATTTGGTGGGTGTTTTAGTGCTGGTGTTCTAAAAGAAAACTGTTTTTTTCAAGCAATCAGTTATTTCAGGAAGTTAAAAGGACTAAAACCTGCTTAATTTGGGAGAGGTGAAGCTCTTGCCATGCATGAGTGGATGGTGATAATGAGAAGCATCATGAAGATATAAAATACAGATGTCATAGTGGCTGGCAGTAGACTAAGCCAACTATAATACTAATATTGTTGCTCTTGTCCAAACTTTAATATATTCCAAGAGAAAAGATTATATTATATTTGGTAAATATAGTCCTGTGGTCATGTGCTCTCTCAGTTGTTCTCATCACTCATGTGAGTGGAAAACTAATTGAACCATGAAGTTTAACTACACAGAATTTTAGAGACTACGGTATGAAATATACATCATGCATATTGATTGTTCCTTGTCTGTAATGATAATTAGCAATGGCTTTCTGTTGTGCTGGTTTTGTTATAGTATCAAGATGCTGTGTTGTATTTTTTTTTTGTATTAAGATATTTAGCTGTGGTAGCAATTTTAAAAATAATTATATTTGGTTTTGTGGTCTTACTTACACAGTAAGTTGTTATTTAACACTGGTTTTGAGATGCATCTCTTTCTTCTCTTCAGTTACTAAAGCTGAAATAATGGGTGTAGGAAGAAAATTCTTGTCTATGGGTGTGGTCCTGGAATTAGAAATTCATTAATCTGCAACAGCAAAGGATTTTTGTGGTAGCTATCCCACACACAGGTAGATGATTGACAAAGTTGCTGATTTAAGGTGTTTTTAATATTGTTTTTCCCCTCCTGCTTAGTGATTGCAAAAGTAATCCAAAATTAATGAATTTTTCAAAAGACGTAAAGTTAATCTTTGCCCTTATTTTCCTCCAGTTTCTTATGTCAGGCTGGGCCACAGGATACTCGTTCCGGTGCGATATTGTTGACTACTCGAGGTCACCGACAGCTCTAAGAGTAAGTTGCCAAAGACAAAGGTGAATTGTTATCACAAAACAATAGAATGGTTTGGGGTGGAAGTGACCTTGTGAGATCATCTAGTTCCAACGCCCCTGATATGAGCAAGGACAACTTCTACTAGACCAGGTTGTTCAAAGTAGTGTGTTATACATATACTTTATTTTTAGAAATGCTTTTTGAACAACCTGCTTTTTGAATGCACTGTTGTAGAGTGGAATGCTCTAAATAGAAAATAACCTCTTGTGTAATGTAGAGCATGTGAGTTAACTGGAGGGTTGGTTGGTTGGTTGGGAGAAAGAAAGAGACAAGGAATGCATTGGCTTGTTTTTGTTTTTGTTGGTTTTAAAATTCCTTTAAGTTTAAAAAATGTTTTATGTTTTTAAAGAAAAAACAATCAAATTATACATTTAAATATTTCTGTCAACCTTGTAACATCACTTGGCCCAATACTTTCCTTTATATAGATACCCATTTGTTCTGCTATGACTTTTATGGTTTGACAATTTGATTTTTATTCTTGCAGATGGTGCGAACTTGTTGGCTTTACTTCTTTTCCAAGTTCATTGAATTATTAGACACTGTAAGTATTTGTAGCCTAATAAAAGCCTAAAAATTTCCTTTTCACAGCAGAAGAACTGGTGCTGTTCAGGGCTGAGGATATAAGTTGTTTTTTATTTAATCCTCCAATCTTCAATTATTAGAATATCATCATAGTGTTTACCCCTATTATCTCGTTCTATCTCATTGCCTTTTTACACTGCTCTACCTTCATCTTCAGGAAAAATGTTAATGAGGAAACAACACACCTTTAAATATTTAGGAAGACTGGATAACTTGTCTAACAGCTGAGTACACTAATCTGTTATGCTATATCAATGCTTGTCTCAACACTGCAGATAAAAAACAGTTGATCATGCTGAATATTTTTTTTCATATCATCTTCAGATTTTGTCTTCCCCATTCATATCATCAGCAGCTCTGAATGCAGGACAAAATTGCCATAACTACTTGCTCTAAATTCTGGAGATTGTCTTGAGTGTTGTGGCTATAGAGGTGTTTGATGTCAGGCTGGCACTCTAACCTGTTTCAAGCGAAGTCTGAGCAGTAATGCTTTCAAGCCGAACGCAGACCTCACTCACCACCAGCAGCCATTTCCCCACGACTGGCACCAGATAGGACTGACTGAAAATACCAGCTTCTGAGTGTTGGAATTAGCTGCAGTTTTTGCCCTATTGTTTGGGACAAAATAGTAGTGGTTCAGGAGCTGACTCATGAGCAGTGAGGATGTTCTACATCCTCTGGGCAAAGCTGGCTGTCTGACTTTTCATCTGCAAATGTTCATGATTCAACACTAGGAGATCTTACTGACTAAACCAAATGGAATGGTAATGGAAGTGTCAGGAATGCTAAAACTGGAAAATCCTGACAAGTATATTCCTCTATTTGGCTTTATTCCCCACAGGTTGTAGTGCTCCTTTTTAATTAGTCCTGAGCCTGGTTTTTAAAAAAAATTGTTTTGTTTGAATACAGGTACTAGGTACTTGTTTCTCATCAGCTTTTTTGTTTTATTGTAAAAGTAATTTCTTAGCTGTATTTAAATCAGCTGATTCCAAAAGTTTTCTCTGGCACACCAGACTTCTTTTCTTCTGTGTTTGTTTTCTTGCCATCTGATACTACCCTTTCCATGACCTGACTTCTTACATTTTTTTTTTTTTTCTGGCTTCCCTTAACATTTCCCTTGATGCCTGTCCTTTAAAATGAGGCCTGTCAATATCATTTAAGAATACCTGCATATATTCTGTACAATTTTAATATTTTCCAGTGGTAGCTAAGTCAGAGTTCATAATAAAGTGTTTTTTCCCTAACATAGTTTTTTCTACTGCTAGTCCTTCAGGTAATTTTCTCAAATGGCCTTTCATTAATAGTTCAAGGGAGTTAAAATCTGATGCTTGTAAAGATTTCTCAGTCCAAGCAAGTCCATCTTAAACTGTTTGTTGCACATGTAGGTGATGGCTTGACCTTTGACATTTGGTTTCTAAGCTTGCCTTGGCTTTTGAGATGTCACAGGTGGATTTTACTTATTGGTTTTAAGTTTTTTTGAAAACTAGTTTGCATAGCCAGCCAGTCACTTAGTTTTCCTTCCTCTCCCAACACTGTAACTGTGAAGAACTTTTAAATGCATAGTAATAAGCAACCAGCACTGATGTGTACATCTTTCTTTAAATATGTTGGACTTGATTATCTTCTGTAACATTCTGTTCATTAAAAATCTGTTTCAGATATTTTTTGTGCTGCGTAAGAAAAACAACCAAGTTACGTTCCTGCATGTCTTTCATCATTCCATCATGCCGTGGACCTGGTGGTTTGGAGTCAAATTTGCTGCAGGTATGGAGAGAGAGTGGAGTTTAGGTTGAACATATCTTCTGGTAGTGAAAGTTACCTATGGTAGATGAAAGAAAGAAAGAGAATTAAACACCTTGGAAGCATCAGTGTTCTTAAATTTAGACTTCTGCAGTATTTTTTGGAACAACTGAGATCACCATAATTATTTAAATGGGTGTGTATTATTCATTTTTTCCTATTTGACAGCATTTTTTTCAGTGTTGATTTCTTATGGGGAGAAGAGGTTCAGAGAAAAAAGTTGGGTCAAAGCAAAAAACATTAAATGAGAAAGAGAAGTCATTGAAAAATCGTAAGTGCTAGGGGAGATACACACCCTACAATGTTAGAAAGGAGTTCGAGGGGAGGACTACGTTCAATTTTTTTCCTGTTTGAGAAATTATTCAGTCTGTGTTGCAGTTATTCAGTCTTTGTTGCAGTTTGTTTTACTGGCTTTAGATAGCATGTGTGGGATTTATATACCTTTGATACTTCAGCTTTCACGAAACTACAGAAATATTTTTCTGGACCTTCTTTATTAAAGAAACATATTTGAATTGTTTTGAACTTAAATTCTTTGACCACTATGAGCTTACCTTCACATTTTCCTTTCCTGCTCATGTGTCTTTGCATGCATTTTCCTATGCCACTTTACCAGTGTGCAGCACTAATAAATACAACTTGCCATGAGAATAGTCTGAAAAGCACAGAGTGGAGAAATGCACAGGCATTTATTAATCCATTTCTGGGACAGCTTAGGCCTTTTTAGGAGTTTCTACTGAGAAATAGTGGGGTTTCATACATGTTTACCTAGAAATATGTTCTTTATTTCTTTTTTTGTCCCAGAAAATTGGTGATGAATTGATGAAGCGGTTGTTCCATTGCTTTTCAGTCTGATGTGTTAGTGTCTATTTTATGTCTGGTTTTTTCCTGGAGCGGTCCAGAAAGCACTCCAGAAAATTTGTACATCTTTTGAACCTTTCCAGTGTGCAGCTTTTCCTTGTGTATAAATGGATATACCTCTGTTGTATTTGTTGAGTTTCTGTTATTAGGAAAGTGCTGGATTGATTATGTGTGTCTCAAATCTTGCTGAGTGACTGGCATTAAGTTAATAATAAAACTGTGAATGGTTGTCTCAGCATACACCCCAGTGTGTTTATAGGTCTGCAAAGGGAAACCTGCAGCAAATAACAGTCCCTCCTCTTCAACCTTGAAAATTTTCCACTTATAGGTGATTAGCTTTCTCCTTTTTATCTGGATGTTGGATCAGTATACCAGCTACAGGCTTCTGATTTTGAATCAGATTCAAATTTCCCATGTGATAATTTGACAAATGCTTTCAGCAAAGTGTGTAAGAATTGTTTTGTCCTCTGCTAGTAATGGTCCCTCATATTTATGCAGAGCTGTGTGTATTCCAAAAACCCTATTGCTTATCTTTACATTTATCTTTCCAAATGCTGTTGTTTGATAAGTTTAATTTTTTTTCCAAGAATTACATTCCTGCTGATGTTTATCTTGTATTCAGTTTCATCATGCTTGTCCTTCTAAACAGCAGCATCTGTAAAGTTTGCAACCTGTTTGTAAAAAAACCATCAGTTATGGATGGGGATGCTGTTTTTTCTCTGATCTGATATAAATAGAGAATTATAAAATTATGCTTAGTGCTATTTTTTGGAGCATATTTTTGTAATTTTGTGTAGGTTCCTTTTTTCTCTGCTTTAGCTATTTATTTTTTCTTCTGCATATTCACTGCACATGCCAATAAAAGTATGTATATTTGAACTGTAAGAACGTTCAAATTATTTTTAAAAATACAAATAGCTAAGTTTCAAAGAAAGTTTGCAATCACAGCTGGAGGAGTCATGCCTTCTCAAGCTGGAAGATTAGTGTGAGCTACTAAAAACACAAAATATGTTTTATTTTTAATTGGAATGATTCTAAATGGGAAAATAGCACTCTTTTTCTCACTAAATGTCTCCTTTTATGTCATCTTGTTTTCTTTTTGATGATCATTGTTTTCATGTCCATGTTTCTTTTAAAAATACTTTGCTGTCTGCTGCTTCTTGGATCACTTTTACCTCTAATTTCTTGCATTCATTAAAATAAAGCTACTTTGAGCAGGATCTTGTAGCTTCATGGTCAATCCAATGAAAAAGTAAGTATTTCCTTACTTGAAATGCTCATGTGTTAACAGTTTGTCACAAATTTATCCCAAAATGGGCCCTACTTAAGTTTCCCTTTCACTGGAAGTGTGTTTTGAGATTGACAATGTATCTGTGAGACACTTGTCCACGATTATGAAAACTTACTGGCTGAAACTGTATTTCATTCCCTGTGAATCTACAAATCTGTATTGAGAAGAGACTTACTACTTATCCTCTACAACTTTTTGAAGTTCATCATGATGTCTAGAAAGGAGACAAAAACCAGGAGGAATTCTTTCTACCAACTTTTCTGTGTCTCTATCAAAATATAGGTTTTAATAAAAAATTTAAAAATGGACCCAAAGAACAAAAAATTCCACTAAAATGTTTTTATATGTAATTAGATCAGCTGGGTTTTACTGCTGTTTTGGGAATGCTTAAATAACCTTTTCTGAGACAAAAAACTGATGTGATCCATAAGAACTGGTATCAACCCAATTCAGGTAAAATACCTTGAAGATTAGTCAAAGTCTAGGTTTTGTGGTATGTTTTTCATACCCTGGCTCAAGACAATCTGCTAGGACCTCAGTGGCTTTTTCAATACCTCCTATAATACTGCTACTATGTTTTGTTTTTCTCCAGGTGGTTTAGGAACATTTCATGCTTTGCTGAACTGTATTGTGCATGTTGTCATGTACACTTACTACGGAATCTGTTCTTTGGGACCAGCCTATCATAAATATTTGTGGTGGAAAAAGTACATGACAACTATACAACTTGTGAGTAACTGTCTTTGACATAAGGACCTCTCAAAAACCTGATTCCAGCTAACATGAATTAAAAACAATAAATCTGTCCTTTCACTTATGCCCAAGTGTGGAGCTTACAGTTGGTATAAGATTTACTAATGTTTTAATTGAGGATAACAAAAGGTTTGAGCTCTCTACAGTAATATACTTATATCTGCTGATGTCAGCATTCACTGTAATCACAGATTTAGACAAAAAGGCTTTTCAGGTATGCAGTACTTGACAAATATATTTACAAGACTCAATACTTGTGTAAAAATTATTAAAATATAAATTTACACCAAGAACATATAATTAATATACAGAATACACATCTAACTAGTAACTACATGTAACATGTAGTAAGGAAAGGGAAAATGTATGTCTTTAGAACTTGATGTTCTTTCATAGAAAATGTTTGTGTTTGGAAAATTTACTTCTGTTTAATGCTCTCTCCAGAGCACTAAAACCCACTCTTGCAGTGTGGGTATATTAAGTGTTTTATCTGCTTTAGGTCACTTTCAAAAGGTTGCTCTTCGGAGTGCTTTTTCATGCCCGCTTCATTTAATAGGTGGATTTTCAGTATTCAGTTGCTGGCTAAGCAATTGGCTTAGAATGAGCAAAGATAAGGAGGAGGTAAAGGAGCAGCCTGTCTGCTTGCACCAGGGCTGGTTTTGGTAGAATAGTTCATGTAACCATGTGCAACTCTGAACAATGTAGCCTGAATATTTATAACTTGGTCTTTTTGACCTAGAGGCACTACTAGTGGACTTTTAACTTAGAGTTCATGTGGAGTGTATTTTTTCACATCCTAGTGTGTAGGGAAGGTGGGTTCCCCTCAAACTCTTGAAACATTCCCATTTTTTCAGGTCTCATGTTTATTTCCTGCCCTCCTCCCCCCAGCTAATTTTTCTAAAGGAGCCTCCCATTTGTCACTGGACAAACACTGTCTGCCTCCTTCCTTTTTATCTGAACTGCCCAGGGTAGAATCCTATTCTACTACTGTGAGTTTTTTAGTTTGTCCCAGGACTTCTCTTCCTTTTTATGTAAACCTGTTTTTCAGTGGAATAATATTTTGGGGAGATGGACTACAAAGGTGCATCTGTGTCATATTAGGAACTTGTATGGTTGTCCCTGTTCCTCCCTGCTTTCCACCCACTCCACCCCTACTATCTGTTTTTCAGCAAACAAGCTATGCTGAAATTTTTTAAACTTGTGTAGTAAGATTGTAATTTATTTTAAAAGTACTTATTTTCTTCATCTTTTCCCTCCAGGTCCAGTTTATTATGATAACAGTCCATATAGGACAAATCTACATCATGGATGATTGTCCATACCAGTATCCAATTTTCATGTTTATTATCTGGCTTTACGGCTCCATGTTTTTAGTCTTGTTTCTCCACTTCTGGTACCATGCTTACACGAAGGGACAAAGACTGCCAAAAATGGCAAGAAATGGCATCAGCAAAGATCAGTGAAACAAATTCTTGTCATTAAAACCAAAGAAGTGTATATGTCAAAGGGGAAACTTGCACTACTTGACAATCAAGATGTTTAGGTGCGCACACTACATGGTGTATATTTTGTATGTTTTCTTCCAAAACAGAATTTGTATTTTTACCGTAAGTTATTTGGGATTCAGAACATGGGAGTGGGGAAGAACTGCGGATCTCTGATTAAAAAAGAATGAGATCTCTGTCTAGAAAATGCACAAAAATAAAGATAATTGGAAAAACTACAATGTGTATGACAAGTACTGAGTACTTTGAACACACTTTGAGGGGGATAAAAAATACTTCACTTTAAATGTTGTAAGTTGCTAAGACTGTCAGCTGCATTTTATTATAAGAATGATTCTTCAGTAAGTACTGTTTATAGAATCTAAGGCATATTAAAATAGTTAATGCATAAACATTGTTACATCTGTTTATAAACTGTATTACTTTAAAGGAAGGATTGTATGTTTATCTGTCAAGACATAGCGTTTCATCTGAAGATCACAGAGTTTTGCATATACTGTCTTTTACTAGGAGAACTGAATTCATTTCATGTTCTACTCAGTTGAACATTATCGTAAATGTTGGAAAGCTACTAATATGGGGATTATCTGAATTGTCTTGTAGCATTGTGATCAAAACATCTTATTGATTTGTTCACTGCAGTAGCCAAATATTATTCAGTGTGTCTATGGATATACTTTAAATTGCTAGCCTGTGCTGTTTGTGAAGTGGGGCTAGGAGGATTATGGAATCTTTTAATTCAATAGCCAAAATCTTAGTAGTCAAATAAAATGTAAAAAAATTTTGATTTAATGATTTAAGCTGAAATGTTGCCTACCATGATTGTACTGTGCTCTACTTTCTTCCATTTCCATTATCTATTGAAATACATGTCTAGAAAAAGTTTGTGTCATCTTGTTTTTTTTTTATTATTGTGGCTTGTTTTTATCAGCTCAAGGTTAAAGTTACTCCAGTTACCTTGTCTGGAACCAGGCACAAAAATACGTGACATTCTCTGAGCTTCTGAAAGTGGGGCAGGCAGTGGTGACTGGGCATGGCTCCATTCTGTGTAGAATTACCCAGTATGTTGTTTTCCAAGGTTAGACAGATTGTTAGGGTCATATTTGTGTAGAAATCAAAGGAACTTTCTATTTGTAAGTTGCGTTTGTACTGGATGGATTTATTAAGTCTCGTGGATCTTCTCCTGGTGGGGAGCCCACCCAGGGACACCAGTTCTCAGGATTTCCTCTGGTCTGGTCTGGTTGGGAAGATCCCGAGGTGTCTCTGTTAAAAGTCTCTCTGCCCCAACCCAGCAGCTGAAGAAGGAGTCGAGAAGTCTTCGGTTCACGTTCTCAGGGTTGTTTATTATTTCTTTATCGCAAACATTTTCTGTCTGGCCTGCCAAGGTCTGTTCTGCAAGTCAGTCTGAGGCACTCTCCCCACCTCTCGGGCTGGTGCTATCTTTTGTACTAAAAACTACATATACTATGTTTACAATAATGTTCCAATACATATCACTTATGTTAGACAGTGACTTTCTACTCTAAACAAATCTGTGAATGCCAACATCATCCTGAACATGGATGCCAGGGAGAAGAGAGAAGGACAGGGCACACCCAAGTCCCTCCATCTTGGAACCCTTGACCCCCATGTACAGAATTCCAAACTCGCCTCTACCATTCTCCAAAATTTCTCCCTTCACCCTGTGATTGCTACTACTATGCTACTTAAACTTTTGTGACTTGTAATTCTTCATATAAGGTTCGCAATTTGCTCCGTGGGTTGAGATAAAATTCCCAGGTGTCTTTGGCTTCCTGCCAGGGTCTCCGAACCCCTGCCAGGGCTTTGAGCCATCCAGAGAACCCAGAGTCCTGGGTTCCGACATCTAAGGAATTGGTGCATGCAACAGACCTGGAAATGGGGAATTAAATGTATTCAGATTAATGTTACCATTAAAGGTACTGTTTTCTACAACACTAGAAAAAAGAAACTTGCAATATTTACTTTTTATATGATCTGATCTGTAGGATTTTCAAATACTCAAGACTTTGAGGCAGATTTTAATAGCCTTCCTGTTGCATAATTCCAAGAGCATAAGTTTTGTTACCTAAACACTTTTATTTTACTAACATTTATGCAGTAAACGCTAAAGGAATGTAAACTTTAGGTTGGACATAAGTTGCAAATGTTTTCTTTTGATATTACCTCAAGTTTTTTAAAGCAAATAAAAAATAACTTATATTTTATCTATTCACTATTTAATTCCTGTAGCTGTCAGCTGTCATGGCAGCTTGAAAGTAGATCTCAGAAAGTACTGAGATGATTTGAGATTTAAATTGCAGCACCTGAATTTTAGATGCTTGATCTTCAAATCATCAGTGTTCAGCTCCCAGCAGTACACATGGAGAGGTGCTCTATCACATGATCCTAAACAGCTGCAGTGCTGATCAGGGACCACACCTCTTTTTGGTGGGAAATGCAGTCCATCACTGATTCAGTCTCAAGTCCAGCCAGCTCTGGCCTGTATGTATGTCCCCGGCCTTCAGTGTTAGGAGGGCTTTCCTTAAGAACAGAGACCTATTGCTGTTTTTTCAAATAGCAGGAAAGTATTTGCCAGTTTTAGAGTTTTTTTTTTTTTTTTTTTTTTTTAATTTTTTAAATGCATATATATATATAAATAAATATTTATTAAATAAGTAATGATGAAAGAAGTGGGACAATTTGATTCTTTTAGGCCTTCTTGAGCCTGTGCATTCAAATGTGTTTGGGAAATGCAGGCCTTATGAGGGAAAGGCTGTAATAGCTAGTCTGTAGTGAAAACTGGATAATAGTACCGTCTGCTTCTTGTGCAAGGATGCAGGCATTACTCTGTAGCCTTGCAGATGATTTCTATACTGGTGGGGGAAGTCCTAGTTCTGGTTTCTGATTTTGCAATCATACCTCCTTCCCTGCCCATAAACGTGGATGGAGAAATGCATCCTGCAGCTGGGTGTGAAGGGACAGGTACTTGTTTGTTGATTTGGGAGCTAGATCTGCAACAGATTTTTCAAACTTACTTGGGCTTAACTAGGAGCTGAGACTATGCACAATCAAAACTAAGGAGTGCTGCATGTGGACAGGTGCTGAACAGAAGGGAGCCAGGAAAGCTTCCAATTCCAGCAGCTGCACAGTAGCCAAAGGCTTCCAGGGTCAGTTGTTTGAGATTAAGAACTAATAAGCAGGGGCAGAAACTGGAGACGGTAATCATTCTGGGGGCTGCCAGCAAGTGCTGTGTCAGATTGCCACTGCATAATATCTTGCACAGTGGTTTAGTCTTCTGGGAGTTACAAAGCATTTGGAGAAAGCGAATGCAGTGTTTCACAGTGAATTGTAAGGATGCAGCCTAAAAGGATGCATATAGTGTAACTGTGCCAATGACATCAGCTCAAAACAAATCCTGTCCTCCCACACACAGTGAGAGAATCACACAATCTTTATCTGAACCTAAAAACTGTGCATCTCACTTACTTAAGTGTATACTTTTGAGTAAGGCTAGAAAGAGGAGTCCAACGGTCAGTCATCTGTGTTATGGTGAATGTTTACTGACAGTGAGGGGAATAAGGCTAAAATTTTGTTTTCCTTAGACCTAGTGGGTAAGAAACACTGGTGTTACCAGCCACTCCTCTCCTGTCCTAAAAATTGACAGAGATAGCTCATCTGTAATAGGTACCACAGGAGTTTCAGTTACACCCCTGCAGGATAGGTGACTTGTTACCAAAATCTCCTACCTTAAAATGGTGGTTTCCTATTTACTTTCTAAATCACCCTTTCTTTAAAATACTCATAAAGAGTTAATAAACAACAACTCAATGAGTTCTGTGGCACCAGCATCAACCCCTGTCTTCTGTAGAAATAATATCAAATGTAATTGCAAGTAGTTATCATCCCACACACTGCCTGAATTCAAAACAAAATTCCATAATAAATAAAAAAAAAAAAAACAACAACAAAAAACAAACAAAAAACAACTGATTGGAAGCAATTTATAAATATTGAAAATTGAGTGTTTGGAGGGGTTTTTTTCAGTTGTTTTTTGTTTTGTTGGCTCAGTTAATGCCAAGGCTCTATTCTCTTTGTCAGGGCAGCAATACACTGGCCAGCTTTCCTGACATGGTTTAACTTGTTGCTACACACAGAGTGGCCAAACGGGCCAGGTTGGAGGGAACTACAGCAGGTCACCTGATCCAGCCTACCTACTCGAGCAGGGCCATCCCAGAGCACAGCACTGGCACAGGACTGAGCCCAGATGGTTCTGGAACCTCTCCATGAGGGAGGCTCCAGAACGTCTCTGGGAAATCTGTTCCAGCGCACAGTACCCACACAGCAAACAAGTTCCTCCTCATGTTCATGGGGAACTCCCAGTGCATCGCTTTTCTGGCCGTTGTCTCTCATCCTACTGCTGGGCACCACGGCGCAGAGCCCCGTGGGACACACCGCCACTGAGCCCCCCCGAGCTCGGCTCCCGCCCGGCGCCCTGCCGCCCCCGCCCCGCCAATCAAGCACGGCGCGGGCCCATCACGTGCCGCGTCCGCCACCCAATGGGCAAAGGGCGGCGGCGCCCGGCCGGATTCAAACGCGGCGCGGAGCCGGCGCGGCGGCGCTCATGGAGCCGCGGCTGGTGGGGCCCGGGCCGTACCGCGCCACCCGCCTGGTGAGTGCCCCCCGCCATCCCGGACACCGCCGCCCTCCCGTGCCTCTGCTCCGGGCGGCCCTCCGTTCTCCTGGTGCCGGCCGGTGCTCACAGGCCGCGTCTCTGCGGGGCAGAGCCCGCCCGCCCGGGCTGAGCGACAGGTTGAGCCTTTTGTCCCGGTAAAACCCAAGGGAGGCTAGAGCAGTATCCGTAGGTCCGCAGGTAGTATGAGGCTCTAAATATTTCAGTCTCCTAAACCTGGTGTTTGTTCTCGGGTCTCGACAGTTTGAATCCTGGGCTTAGTTTTCGGAGCTCCTGTGAACGCAGGCGGTGAGAAAAGGGTGTAGTTCTGCTTACAGAGCTGGCCGCGCTCTGTCCGCAGGAAAACCTGGGAGAAGAGCTCCCGTAACGATTTGCTTTGTTCTTTCCCAGTGGAACGAGATAATCGAGCTCTTCCGTGCTGGGATGCCCTTACGGAAGCATCGCTGTCGTTTCAAGAGCTACGAGCGATGCTTCAAAGCCTCGGAGGCAGTGGAATGTTTACATGAGCTACTTGGCTCTAACCAAAACTTTGGCCCAGAAGTGACACGCGATCAAACGGTTAAGCTGCTTAAAAAATTCCTGAAAAATCATGTAATCGAAGACATTAAAGGAAGGTGGGGCAAAGAGGACTTTGAAGACGATGGCCATTTATATCGGTAAGCCTGTATAAGGTGAAAAAAAAAAACCTGGCTTTTTGGAAACAGGGTATAATAATTCTTGCTTATGTCTTACAAGTGTTTTTGTAGAACGCCTCTGAAAAGTGTTGCTGTGTTTTCCCCTTTTCCTTTTAAGGACTTCAATTTTCTTAGTAACGGGTAGCTGCCACGACTTACTATTTGACTTCAGTTCTCTTCTCGGTTTTGAAATATTTTTGAAAGTCACTTCTATTCAGTCGCATTCTTTAGATATCAACAAAAGCTTTTGCAGCTTTCACATGGTATCGAGTTCTCATTGCTGATGGCAGACATCAGGTTTTTTGGTGCTGGAAGAGTACATATTAAGCCACACAGGTGGAAGTGAGAATTCCATTGGTCATACAGCTCCAATTGTCTTCCTTCACCCCGACCCCTTGACTCTTGGTTGCTGTCCACTTCTTATGAGAGAAGACAAGAGAATGGCCTTCTGAATCGAATATATTTATGATGTAATATTTTTTTATGCACCTTGGTTTGTAGATGGGCAAGGGATAAAGCTTTATTTGTTTATCCTCAAGGATGGTTGCTTACTTATCCCTGTTGAGCATCTCAGCTGATGGTTTGTTAACAGAGGAGAAGAAACTTCTTTGTAATAAGAGCTTAGGATTACTGGGCTGGAATCTGTGACCTCTTGTGACCTCAGTTAAGGTTTGAGAGGACAGAAGTTTCAGGTTCTGAATTTGTACCATCTTTTGTGTCCTGTTTGGTGCAGAAGTATTATAAAGATGACCATTACTTCAAGTTCTAGATTTGTAACTTTTATCATTGTTAGTCTTCTTCTAAGGAAAAGGGAGTTCTCATCATGCAAAACATAAGGGAAAATAGGCTAGCAATAAGTTTATTCTTCTACTTATTATAGCTATTATTATATACTCAAAATTTACATATTCATTTTTAAGTAATGTTTTCTTAATATTTTCTTTGGGGAAATAGATGGTACTGAATTCCCACTTGATATATATTAAGTCAATTTTTTATTTTGCTCTATTGATCTTTTTATTTCTGGGCATTAATTCTTGTCAAAAGATTTAATATGGGATTTGATAACTGCTGGTGTTATTCTATATTTCTTTGGCTTGATTTTGTCGTGTTTGTGTGGCTGTGGGATTTTTTGTTTATTTTGCATTAGCATGAGTGTATATTCAAATTATTTTGTTCTTTCATTTATTTGTATTTTCAGTCATGACTTCACTGAGCTGCAGGATATGGAAGTTGGCTGGGTTAAATATTTCTGTTCTTCTAATTTTCTGTGTGCTCGGCCTACTGATCTGCTATTGGATAATGGAACTCTTGTTATATATTTCATTGTGATGTTCTTTTCCCCTGTCACTGACAAAATAACTAAGTCAGTAACTGATTTTTTTTTTCAGTTAAACACGCATACCTTTCATATATCTTGAACTGGAGCCGGCTTTTTTCCGCACTGGGCTTGGTGCTTGGTGCGTAAATAAGCTATATACATTACTCACGGATTTAAGTATCAAAACATGCTCCTCTCCTATTTAAGTAGCTAAACGTTCTTTTTCCAGCCTATTTTAGTCATGTATTCAATGTCCTGGCAGCTCCCTCTGGTGGGCTATCCCAATGCTACATGTAAAATACGTTTTTTTTTCTCCTCACAGTGCTGATGGAGGTAGTGGTACGCGTCAATTGTACTGACATTGCTTACTTTAGAAATACTTTCAAGCTTCATATCTTCTGCATAAATTTATGTATTAACATGCTATAAAGGCATGCTGTGGTACAGAGTTGTGTCACTCATTTACTTCACATGTAAATGTAGCTGTGTGCTCTTGTTCATCCACAGAGTATGCAAAAGAAATATTGCCAAGAGTTGGATTGCGTGAGAATATTTGGCAAGTATTAAATGTGAAGATGAGCTCTAATGTGATGTCTAAAAATAGCAAAGACTTATCAGTGTGTCCTGACTCACCGGCTCAGTTGAGTCCACAATAATGAATGAGAAGTTGCAGTTTGGGAAGCTTTTGGGTTCTATATATATTTTTTTTTCTGAATCTAAGCCATTCTATCAAAAGCAAAAGGGTTAGCACTCTTGCAATGATAACAATCTTTTGGGAATTCAGCAGTAATATTGTTATATCATGGACACCACTCTTAGTTGACCTTATTCTTGATACAAACAGGTATCTCTAGTTCCTCTTTTTACAAACTCCCCAGACTAGTCTTGCTGCCTATAATCAATTCTGATCTTGATGTGTCAGCCTTGGAGTGCTTCTCTGTCCTTTGCTTTGAGTGACATTAATCCTTCTCCATCTAGATCTTGCTGTAATGTTACCTGAGAAAGGGGAATGCACCTCCTTTTTCTGCCTGTAAGAACTTAGACTTTTACTGATTGGTTGCAAATCAGGGCAGCAAATGACACAAAGCTAAAAATTGTGAAGGACTGGAGAAGAAACAGGAAACTACTAAGAATAGCGTAAGGCAAAGGAAAAGGGCTGCAGATATATGGGTATGTTCTGTTTTAACATTAAACTCTTAAGAAATAATGAATATCTGAAAAATGGTTGAGAACACTCAACAGCTGAACATCTGCCGTGTAGTCTGGCTTAGCATTAAAAAACAGAGTAAATCTTGCAGGATTAGAATGAGGTGCTTGCTGCTGGTTCTGGGGGTTTGTCTGACAGACCTGATATCTGTGCTACAGATGTGCTGTTGTGAACAGCACTGTGGAATATGCTCAGTGTGTGTGGTCAAAACAATCAATGTGTTTAACCATTCAGTGTAACAGTACTGGACTAACCAAATTGCAGAACAAATCTAAATGAAAAACTTATTAAATGCTTGAAGTGCCTTTACAGGACGGGATGACATTTTGGAGAAACTTGAGGATTTCTCAAGCATTTTTTCTGGTAGGATACATATGCATGCTCTCCAGCAGCGTACAAGCTCTTGTTGCAAAGTCACGGACATATCTGTCTTTTACATCTGATTTAGAAGAGTTAATGAGGCTTAAGCAGTTTCTTAAAGCATCAGGAATCTCAGCATTTAAAACCTGAATGTGAAAGTAGACAGGGTTGGATCTGGTCCAGTCTGAAGAGGTGTTTCCATCAAACTGATTTGTCTTTCTGGTATGCTGTCATTAGTTCCTTTGTACATGCTCTGACCTAAGCTTAGCAATAATTTGATGCTGGTCAAGCTGGATAGTTTGTTTTCCTTCTTTTCTACAAGGGCTGGTTTAGGGCTTATTTCTACTAATTTCTTCAAGGCACTTCTTGAAATGCCTTAAGAAGTCAAATAGTTACCTGCAAAACCAACTGGAAAAAAGAACTGCAGGATATGATCCAGAAAAGAACTGCAGGATATGATCTTCGCACAGAAAGCATGTAAACTCACAAGAACCTGGTAATGTGGGCAAAACTTTGTGTGGACACTTGCATGCACTCTAACTAAAGCTGTTAGTCAAGACTTAGCTATGTAGCTTTGCTTTAGGAAATGCATGCTAACAAAGCACTTGACATGGGGGAAGACATCCCCACGGCTTTTTCAGCAGAATCAACATCTAGAGAAGACCTATGTCACTGTCTATGCAAAGACAGCTAGTGCTGTATGAGATGCACTGGGATATCAGACATTCACCCAAGGCTCAGCTGTCATGGGAGGTACAAAGGACCTTAACTGTTCCGGAACAGCAGCTGGAGGGCAAGCAAGACACTCCACGATGTTTTACATATCATGCAACACCAGTCTACAGCAAACTAAGCTCGGCTGTGAATGTCCAAAGCATTTGTTGTATTTTTGCATGTGAAGGCTGACTACAGTTTTGCATTGGTAAATAGGGATTAGATTGGCATTCAGAGACTTTAAAAATGTTCTCTAATTGTAGATTTCCTCCTTCCTCACCACTGAAGTCATATCCAAAGAAACCTTCATGTGGAAAGGAAGTAATTAAATTTCCAGACTGGAGTGAACCAAGGGCTGGCCCTTCTCAAGAACACATTCCAGTGAAATCCGTCGCAATGGTAAGGCACCCCGTTTTATTTCCCCAGACAAAAGCATATTTGGAAAGCAAAACTGAACTGATGACCTCTATGCTGGTTCACAAAATACTTGCTTATAAAATTAAATGCTAAACAATTTTATTCTAAACTTTTGAGAAATTAAATTTTTCTTAGAATTTGCTGGAGAAGTAATATTTTAGTGTTCTTTGTACTACACATTGCAACATCCTGAGCAATCTGAGTTCCACATGGGTGTATTTTCCCATATTTCATTCCAGTTTGCTCAAATTCCAATAGGGCATTTATTATATTACCAGACAAAATAGTCATACTGTAACTCTTATTTGGGCACATCAGATATTGGAACATATACAGTTATTACAACCTTCCTAGCCGCTATAAGGCTGTTACTGACTTAATTTCCCTTTTTATATGTTTTGAATAAGGAATATGTTTTGGTTAAGGAGAAGTGGTCCTGATTTTTCAGTTATCCTTTGTAAGCCTGGAAAATCATCCTGCCTCTTACTTCTCTGGATTGATCTAGATTTTGATTTGTAAAGCTGTTGAAAAAACTTGCTTTTATTAGTAAACCAAAATTGTATCAACTCTGTTCACCCGGACATAGTAAAAGACTAGGCTTCTAGAGTTTTGTATATTCTAAGCTCTTCCTTCTTACATATCTTACATATGTGCATTCTCATAATTTATGAACTCAGGATTTCTTTGATTTTTGCTTTTTTATAACTGTCCTTCGGAGCAGGAGTCTGGCCTTGATTTCTTAATAAACCATAGTCTATTTGGAAAAGTAACTCCTATCATTTTGCTGGACATCTAAATGTTCTGAATGAACAGTTATTCAATATTTACAATCCAATTATGTGTACAAATAAAGTGTACTCTTCACGTACAGCAAGCTTCTGAAGAGGAAGGACATGGTCCTTTGAGCTTCAATAGTAGGTAGAAGAAAAGATGGTGCCAAAGACAGGAAAATAGAATGGAGTATTTTAGTTACTGAGCAAGTATCTGTTGAAGGTGTAATATGTATGTAATATGTTGAAGGAGCTTCCAACTGTGCTCTAAATTTCCATCCAAGCATCCTGGCCTGATAAGAATTAGTAAAAGTCTGCCTCTGCATCTGATTCAGATGCAACAGCATAGTGTTTGGCATAGCTCAAAATCTCTTCCACTGGCAGTTTGGATTAATACAGTGAACTGTAAAAGAGACAAAGCTATAAGCTTCTTTCTGCTGCCTCTTTTATAATTAGGTCTAGCTTCCACTGGGATGCTGAAGTAGACAGCTGAAAATGGTGGTATCTTGAATTGCTTCAGCATCAATCTGAGCACTCAGTGGCTGTGTGTGGATTGATGAGCATGGGTCTGTGTCATGAAATACTGATGTGAAAGACCAGACCCTTAATTTCAGAGAGTGCTATTTCCTTCCAACTAGCTCTGGTCTAGTCTGCCATGGAATGACAGACAATTAGTGCTTGGAGTATTTAAGTGCATTTCAGGAATCCATTTTGTGGTTTGGTTATAAGGAATACTTTTAATGTGCTTTAGCACTGGTCTGTAGTGTGAATCAAGGAACTAGAATGATTAGGAGTTTTGTCTTGAAAAGGATGCTGCTGATACAAGCTGCAATGTATGTCCCATTGATACCTTGATGACAGTGTTCAAGAATCGAGCTTGGTTGTGAAGGCTGCATGAAAGATAGTGGTCTTCTGCATTCTCAGCTTTACTTTACACTTTTATAATGGTGGACTAGATCTGATGGGTGCCTTCAGATGTAGTGATTTTCTTTTACTTTCTTTATGTATAGACCCTGTTATTGAACTTAATGTTTAGTTATTTTATTAATTATTAGTTTAGATATAATTTAGTTATAATTATTTATTAATTATTAATTATGATATCCCTGAACAAGGATTTTTTTTTTCCTAATTCTTTGGTATCTCGTAATTCTGCAGTAACTTTTCCATAAAGATGTTTAATCATGTTTAATCTTAAAATGGCAGATGAACTGCTTTTAATCATGAATAGGACCTGAACACAGGATTGCAGGCCATTGACTCCTGAACTTTAATGGCTATTCTGATGCACATAATTTTTCAGCTTTGGACAAGTTATGGAATTGAGAAAACATATGTGTGTAAGGTTGAGAAAATGTTTCATTTCTCTTAAACACAAATAGTTACCTTGCATCCTGAAAACTTCACTGGAATTTAAGAACACTTGTAATTCTGTACTATAAATGTTTTATGCTGTTTAACACTTGAAAAGCCACCAGTTAATGAGGAGAGTTTTTTCTGATTTCAGAACTCTGAGATGTGGTACAAGCGACACAGCATAGCTATCGGGGAAGTACCGGCATGCAAACTTGTGTCCCGCAGGGAGCTAACACAAACAAATATAGAAGAGATATGGAAATCCATGACTTTATCACGGTGAGTATACTTATGAGTCATTTGCTGTTATAGTAAAACTGTGTAGTAGGTAATAGTCTTGTCTATCTTCTCTGGTAACACTTGTAATTTCACCCACTCACTTTTCATCGTTGCCTTCAAAGCCATAGTGTCTAGACTAACTCTGCTACTTGTGATTTGGCTAACAAATTCAGCAAATAAATTCTTCAAAAAAAACTTTACTGTGCTTAGTACCTTTTGACTTTTGCATGTTGTGTTATACAAGTCTTTGTTGTGTGGGCTTTGTCTTGTTTAATCACTTTTTTTCTCTGTCTCTCTTGTTGCTAAGAAATAAAAGCACTATGTCGAAGTGCTATGAAACCTTTCAATGGCAAATACAATACTTTATATGAGATAAATGGCATACCTAATTGAGTGCTGAAGCTTTGAGATCAGCTTAGAGATTCATTTACTATATTCAAATGTAATCTCCTATGCAAAGTTAAAGCTATTGCTTTGAACTGTTTCTGCAGAGGAAAAAATAATATATGCTAGCTTATATTACAGCATAGTTGAGGTCTTACTTATGATGACTTTAGTATGAACCTAGCACATTATCTGCATGTAATATGCTTGGTGATGGGGTGAGCAGTTTTGCTGACAGCATGATGGGCAGCAGAGGGCTTTAGTGCATGTGTATTCCTGGGTTTCCTGAACCAAGGAAACTTCAGGGGAATGGAGAGACCGTCTGGTAGCCTGGGCTCACATGGCGGTAGCTGACAGGACCTGGGCAAGTGAGACCAGGAGCAGTGGTGTCCAAGCCCCTCCTTCACATGAAGGCCCCTATAGAGCTCCAGCAATCAAAAGACAAGGGTGGGAAAATAGGGCTGGCACAGCAGATTGTGTGAAAGGATGCTGAAACCCTGACAGCTTGATCAGGGAGAAGTAGCATTCATGTGACTGAAAGTCCTGGACTCTTTACGTTTGATAATTGACACTGGGAATCACAGCTCTGTGTTGGAGAAGAGTATGACTGTGGGAGTGGGGAGACTCACAGCTGAGCTTGAATTTCTTTGAAACTTTCTACTCCAGCTGGATGTGCTTAAAGCTATGAAGCCCAATGGGACTCATCCCAAGGTACTGAAAGAAGTGGATGATATTATTGCAGGATCTCTGGATCTCTCTCCTTTTTTTTTTTTTTTTTTTTTTTAATTTATCTTGGGATTCTGTTTTCTGGAAGGTGGCAACTATTTTCTCTATTTTAGGAAAGCAAAGAACAAAAGACCCTGTTAATTACAGGCCTGTCAGTATCACTTCAGTGCCTGTAAAAATTATGGAAAATTATTCTGGGAGTTAATAATAAAATATTTGAGAGACATACAGTCATTGGTCATAGCCAGCACAGTTTCAGATGGGAAAAATATTGTGTAACCAATTAAATTTTCTTTTATGACAAGGTCACCCACCTAGTTGACCAAGGGAAGCCAGCTGATTTGGTTTATTTGCATTTAAGCAAAGCTTTTGATACTGTCTCTCACATTATTATTCTAGATAAACTGTCCAGCATGCAGCTTGATTAGCCCATGATATTATGGGGTAAGCAGCTGGTTCTTGGGTTAAGAACAAAGAATTTTAGTAAATGTGGTTATTTCTGGTGAGCAGTCATCAGTGGGGCTCTGCAGGGCTCCATTCTAGGGCCAGTGCTCTTTCATGTTTTTGTGAATGATATGGATATTATATGGAGAAATTGAGTGTACCTTAAGTTTGTCCATGATACTAGGTTAGGAGGAACTTTGGACTCATTCAAGGGTGGACAGGGCCAGCAGTGAGATCTGGGTAGAGCAAAGAGCTGTATAGTCTCCAAAAGCTTTGAGAAAGCTGAGGGATGCCCTCATTGCAGCCTACAATTTCTGGAGAGGGTGGGGCGGGGGGAGATGTGGAAGTTCTCTGGAGACCCGCGATAGGACACAAGGAGATGGAATCAAGCAGCTAGGGAAGTTCAGACTCCACACTGGGAAAACGTTCTTCACTCAGAGGGTGACAGGGCACTGGAACTGCCTCCCTGAGGAAGTGGTCACAGCACCAAACCTGACAGAATTCAAGCAGCATATTGGCAGCACTTTCAGTTATACAGTATAGTTTTAGGTATTAAAATTACGAAACCTTTTCTAGGTACTAAAACAAAACTTTTTTAGAGCTATGAAGATTGTGAAGGGTCTAGAAGGGAAGACATGAGGAGTGGTTGTGGGCTCCTGGCTTCTTTAACTTGGAGAAGAGGAGGCTGAGGGGACATTGCAGCACAATCTGTGATGGGATGTGGAGGAGAATACACTGGCCTCTTCTCTGTGGTGGCCAGTGACATGACTGAGGGAATGGCTTGAAGTTGTCAAGGGAGGCTTAGATTGGATATTAGGAAAAGACTCCTCATCCAGGGGGGGGTTGGGCACTGGAACAGGTTCCCCAGCAAAGTGGTCACAGTACCTGAGCCTGACAGAGTTTAAGAGGTGTTTGGACAGTGCTCTTAGGCATGTGGTATAGTTTTTGTTGTTGTGCTGTGCAGAGCCAAGAGTTGATCTTTGTGGATCGCTTCCAGCTTAGGATATTCTATAAATCTAGGCAGTTCTGTGAGAAGCAGGAGTTGCTCTGAATGGTCATTATGGCTGTCATCCAGCTGGAGATATTCTCTAGGAAATGAAAGTGTCTTTTTTTTCTGAATTGTATCCTAATACTTCATGTTTGCCTTTTCCAGATTATGGAGGTGTATGAATTATGTGTTTATGTATTTTTGCAGATTACAAAAGGTGTTGGGTTTGGATTCTCTGGATGAAGTGTTAGACACAAAACTTGTGAATTCGAAACATATAGTTCAAAATGTATATAATGTCAATAAGCAAGGCATTGTCACTTTAGAGGACAAATCAAGTGAGTATTTTAGAATTTTTTTTTTTTTTAATATTCTAATCTACTTTGTAAAAACTCTAGTTTTTACAATGCTACTGTTTTTAAGATGCTATTGCTTTCCTCTGGTAATAGTAACCCAATAGTAAGAGTCAGGGTTTATTCTATATTTGCTCTCTTAAACAAATTCTCGCTTTAGTAGGGTTGAAAAATGAATGTAAGACAGCAAGCAACTTTTTGTCATTTATAAATATAGGGATATTAATCACTTCAAGGTAACTTTCTCAGCCCTACCCTTTTAATTACCTGAACTGAAGTGTTTACGTGAAGAAAAAATGTTTTAAAAATTGTGAGAGAGCGAAAATGTACATTGAGAGAGTTTTGAGTTTTCAGTCAATGTTTTTTGAAGATAGTACCATGTTTAAAACTGTTCTGTGCATTAGGGAAAAAATAAAGCATCTTTACTGCTCTGATCTATCACAGTATTATTGCCACCCTGATTTTCATAGGGTTTGTAGAGAAATTTAAATATGACCTTGAAACCTGGTTTGAGTGTGAAAAAAACTGCCTTCAGAGCATATCTGTGCTCATTTCAAAGACAGTTGGACCATCTCAAAATATTAACTTCCTCCTTGCAGAAATGACAAACTGAATATATGAGTGCTTTTCATCATCTTTGGTACAAAGTAAACATTTCATTGAATAGCACTGGGGAAGACTGTATCTAGAACTGGGTTTGTCTGTTTTTTTTTGCTGATGGAGCTGTAAGGGCAGAATGCATAACTGTATAATAGTAGTGGAGGTATTGAAGTATAGATGTAATTCAAGCTAGATCCTATATTAAGGTGTAGCCTGCCTTTGGAGTCACTTGATTTACTACAGAGGAGAGGAACATGTTAAGTTGTTTTCAGCTTTGCTTTTGTCTAACAGTTGAATATTTTTCTTGTTTTTTCTTTATTGTCCTTTTAATTTCTTTTTCTTCCCTGTGCAGAGGAACTACCTCATTGGATATTATCTGCAATGAAATGTCTAGTAAATTGTAAGTAAATTCAGAAGGGGAAAAAAATCCCACAAACAACCCGCCCCCCAAAAAATAAATTGAACTGACAGTGTCTTCACTGCTTTATTAAATCCTGTTTATGATGATTTTCTAAAAGAAGGTTGGAAAAGACCTGTCAGCATGTATACTCCTTCCAGTGTAGCTTTTTAAAATTAATTATATAAAGGTTTAGCCATTCTATTAAAGTTTTTCCTCTACTTTGTGTCTTCACTAAACCTATTGGGAATAGATCAGTCAAGTAGTAGATCAACAAAATTTTACTTATTTTGAAGAATCAATTTTTTTTAAAATTTTTTTTCCCTCTAATGATCCATTTTAATGGGCTGGATTAGAAAACAGTGATCTGCTCAGTGGCTGAAAATCAATATTCTCTCTCTTTTTTGCTCCTTTTTTTTTGGTTTTTTTTTTTTTTGTTCTTTGTAGGGCCCAGCTGTTCAGATCTGAAGCAGCCTACATACTCAGGCTTTGAAAGAGATGTCTTCAAAACTATAGTGGACTACTTTGACCAGATGAAGGAACCTCTTCTCACATTTCATTTTTTTGATATTTTTGTTAGTGTGTTAGGTAAGTAGTTTGGAATCTAATGAAAAAATATTCTTTACAGTTCATTTCCTGGAGTTATTTTACCTTACTTAAATACTATCACAGATGAATTCTTTAGGACCTGTCCTTTCCATTCTACAAAGAGAAGAGTTGAATATTTAAATTTATATCACATGGAGGTTTTATTTTTGTATCTTTTTGATCACATTAGTTCAAAAGTCTTTCATTGCTTGTCTTTATAATATTAAAGGCCTCTGTTCATGGCTCAGCATCCAGCAGATGGATTTAAACAGATTTTTCTTTTTTTACAAGTGCTTAAACGTCTTAAAAACTCTCATAAGCTTCTAGAAATTGCTTGACTGAAGTCTAGATTAGAAAGGATTAGGGCTTTAAGCACAGTTCTTAACCCTGGAGATATGATAGTTGAAGGGAATTGAAATATTATATTGCTGTAATTTAGAAATGACATTAATGTAGTGTTTAAAAGAAGAAATGTTTTAGTTATTAACTAGAACTTTCCAGGGTTCACACTATATTAAAATTGACAATTCTGATCCTATAGATGGCTTACTGAAAGAAAGTAAATAGGAAAATATTTGATTGTATTTTATGTAATCAAATTTCAGAAAGAATAATTGAGTTGAAAAGTAAACCTGCTTTGTAGTATGTTAGTTTTTTGAGCTTCTTTCTGTGTAAACAACACTCTTTTTAGTAAACTATTGAGATGAGAAAGGAATCCAGAATGACACTTCTGTTTCTGGAATTGAGTGTATATACTTTGTGAGTGGTCAATTTTGCTTCATATGGAATATAATTCAGTTTTCTGACTTCTTTTTTTTAGACAACTCTTGTTGATATCTTTAAAACTTATTCTTCTGCTTTCATACTCTATTTCTGTTCGCTTTTCCATCTTTCAGGTTTCACTACTTTCATTTCACAGTATTTCGTAAACGTAAAATTAGAAGAAATATTTCATGCCAGTATGTATGTGGAAGCAATGAAAATTGTGTAATGTTTCAAGAAGTCACACATTAATTTTGTGGTATCTTTAAAAAAGAGTGTTGATATGGAATCATTCCTTACTGTTCTAAACATATGTGTTAATATACTTGCCAAATCTTCCTTTGAAATTAGAAAAAGCTTTACTATGAGAAGTCCTCTCCTGAGGAGGAATAAGCAGAGTTAGGCACAGATTTAATGTCTGTAGGTGTGAGGCACATGTTGATATTGTCATAGCTGTCACTGATGCATAAGCATGTTTTCTTTCCCGCTGATTGTTGCCACATACTTAACATTTTATGTAACATGGTTGCTGTATCTGTGCATACCATTCAGTTGTGTGTAGTGCTGATGTAATAGAAGAGCAAAGGATGAAATAAAATATAATTTTTTGTGTATTCTAATATTTTGAGTTATTGGTTATGGGTATCAATGTCTTCCAGTGCATCAGAAGAAAATCTTCTAAAAACTTAAACAAGTCCTAGTAGTCCAATTTTAGTGATATCTTTCTAGTCTCATTGGGGAGTGGAGTTCTAAGGCAATCTTGAATGAGTAAGAGGGGAATTTTGGGAGTTAGATTTAGAAATATTATGTTAAATGTTATGGAAATATATAACTGAAAAATGTTTCCTAACCTTCTGATCTCATATAAACCAGGACTACTGCAAAAACCCAACAAGGCTGTAGAAGCTCTTCAGATATCTTGTCTCCTGCTGCCACCAGAAAATAGGAAAAGACTACAGCTGTTGGTGAGAATGATGGCAAGAATTAGTCTAAACCAGGATATGCCACGTCTTTCTGAATCAGTGAGGACCAGAACTTTGGTACGTATAAGTGTAAGCTAAAAGGTTGGACAGACTTTCGGAGGAGCACAGGTTAAAGATTCTTACTGGAGAGTATGAACAAAATACAGTTTTCTTGTTTAAGGAACTGCTTTGTCTGTCCCAGCTATTTGGAAAGCTAATCTGGATTTGAATAAAGTGGGATTTTATGGCAATTAGTGAGCACACAAAGAACTTGCTCAGAATTTAGAGGTTCCCTTATCTTTCAAAGTCAAATCACCACTGATTTCTCTAATGAGTAGGAAAAAAGCAACCCCCAAAAACAAATGAGCAAAATCAACCAAAAAAGAAAAGCAGATGAGGTCTCTGTTGTTCTTTATCACTGCAGACAGTGTGAATGAAAAAGACTGCCCGTTTCAAACAGTCATAGTAAAAATATGGAGCTGAATGTTCTGATTGACCTGTTTTCAGCCATTCAAAAAAATTAAAATCCCAACTGTTTATTTCAGTCGTTGGTTTTTTTCACTACACACAGAAGTCTCTTAAAGTAAGCTCCAGTTTTTGCTGATTCTTTTTCTGTAGGAGCTTATGTAGTGATATCACTACACTGATGTTTCCAACAACACCTTATTACAAAGTTATTCGGTATAACTTAACTGTTCTGACTAGCTAACAACATGTATTTATTTTGGTTAATTTAAAAGTCTTTGAAAATTAAGTGCAATGGAAAACTAAGCTGCAGAGCCATTCTGTAAAAATCCTACAGCAGCATGCACAAATATAAATGTGCTCCACAGCAATTAAGTTTTTAGTGAACTCTGAATAGTATTTGATTAAAATAATTAATTTTTTTACTGCCAAGGTTATAATTTAATTAACTGTTAAGTGGTCTTTCATTAAAATTTTTGTTGCAATTCAAATGTTGTTTTTAGAAGTGAATCCTTACAGTCTGAGTGTTTTGTGCTGTTTTAATTCAGCAATGTAATGTATGGTACATGACAGAAATCTTTATTGCCTTCTGTGATTTTAATGTTACAAACAAAAAATCTTGTAACTGAGTGCTTGAGCATAAGACTACCTGAAGTTAGCTGAACCTGAAACTTGATTTGATGATTTCAGAATAGTGGTTTCAAGTTTTCCCTGTGGTACCTAATTTCTATTAAATTTCCGTGTTATTTTAAAAAAGTCTAAATATATATGCCCTCTTTAAATAGCCTTGTAAAGTGGCTATTTGACAAAGCCTTGAGAATAAAATGGAATTAATTTATTCCATAACTAAAGTCAGGAGTGGATTATCACTATGAGGCAGGAGCAATCTTTAGTGCACTCACATAATGTCCACTGTACATAATACATTTTTTAAAAAATTGGTATGTTTGAAGTACAGTAAGTATTGTGATGTTAAAATATTTGTTCTAAAAGATCACTTTTAAAATGTAGCCTGATTCTTTACTCCTCACTCCCAAACAGAAAAATACATTATAATGGTGTGGGATTTTTTCCTCAGATGGTTCAGGCGTTTTCCCGTTGTATTCTCTGCTCAAAGGACGAAATAGACTTGGATGAACTTCTTGCTGCTAAACTAGTATCTTTTCTCATGGATAATTATCAAGAGATCTTAAGTGTTCCTTCTGCTTTAAAGACTTCCATAGAGGATCATGTTGCACATCTCCAAAGAGTCCAAGTAAGTATCTAGTGAAAAAACCTCTTCTGTCTCTCTGTTTCTAGATTGAATTTATCCTTTGTTCGCTGAAGATCAACAGTTCTTAAAAGACTTTGTTCTGTCTCTGTTAGCTCTGTTAGCTCTGTTCTGACTCTGTTCTGTCTCTGTGAGAGCTAATTAATTTTGACTACTGACATTCAGCCATAACTACGTGTTTAAATGAAACTAAAAAACTACTCATTTGTTTAGAGACAAGAACTCTCAAATATGTTTTCCTGTTTGGCAGCACTGTCTTCCCCTGAAATGGGCAAATTATGTTTGTGGTAGTGAAGAAAATGGAATTATTAAGTGTTTTTTCATTAATGTTCCAATTTTTTTTCTTTAGAGCCATCCTTACTTGCTCAGTTTTTTCATCTTTTTCCTGATACCATATTTTGTTTTTGTTCAAAGATGATTTTTAGTTCTTTTGTCTATTTTCCACAAGAAAAGTAACTTTTAAACATATTTCAAGAGCTGAACGTGCTTCCTATGTGTTATGCTTTTTGACTTACTGGAACTCACTCAGGGCGGGAGATAAAAATTACAGTTTAGGGTCTCTATTCAGTATTTCTTCTGTTAATGTCTTGGGGTGATCAATTGATTAAGCCAATTTATGCAAGTGTTTTGTAAAAAACATAGCTTTTTTTTTTTTTTTTTTTACTGTATCTTCAGATAAAATATGCTGGAGCTGATAGTGATGCAACACTTCCTCCTCCATCATTTTGTCACCAAATCACTACAGGTGAATTTGAATACCAAAGGGCAACTGGCTCTCAAGAACCACTGGCAGCTTTGTTGGAAGAAATTGTAATGAATAAAGAAATATCTGTGAAAGATAAAAAGAAGAAGCTCAAGCAAGTAAATAAAAATTTCTCCACAGTTTCTAATTTCAATTTGAAAAGATTTATCAAGTCTTAGACATGTATTCTTCTAGAGAAATACTGAAATTGGAAATAGTGGTCACACATGGGAATTTCAAGATTTACAATAGTTTAGAACAAGTATGCTGAGATGAATCAACCCAAATCAGAAATACTGCCTAATTTTCTATATAGCATTGTAGAAAGTCCATTAGAGATATAATTTCCCTGTTCCAGAAATGCAAGCTTCACTTTAATAGTTTATTGTACATGTTTGAACAAATTCTTAATTTGAATTAATGTACTTTTCTAGTTTCAGAAATCTTACCCTGAAGTGTACAGAGTACGATTTCCTAGCCCTGAAACCGAAGCGATGGTATTTCCTGAAAAAACTAAACAGAAACCACCAATACTGATGTGGGCCTTAAAAAAGCCTTTTCAACCATTTCACAGAACCAGAAGCTTTCGGATGTAAATGGTTTGAAATGTATCGGCAAACAAACAGAGACACACTGTATTGTCAATGGATCTTATGCAAAAGGAGCCTGAGCACCACGTGGTTATTCAAAAAAACTACTGGGGATACTGCTGAGATCATAGAAAATGTTGAAAGAAGAGGAGAATATTGAGGTTGTAGTAATGTGAACCATTATCAGTATTTTTGTAAAGCATTATTTTTTTAAATGTCTGTTACTTTAAAACAAGCAACAAAAAACGAACAAAAATACCTAAACAAACAAACCCACCACACACTCAAGGGGATTATTCTATATATGGGTGATAATGTATACTTGCTGTGGTTTGGTTTGACTATCATTTTAAGGCCTAAATGTATTTGTATGTAATGTATTCTTTGCAACTAGTCAACAGCATTTTTTCCTCCCTGAAAATGAGTGTCTTGCATAAACTAGGCTGTATTTCTGCACATATAGTGTGAGGAATTAACTTACTGTACATGCTTGAGTAAGTATGAAACACTGGATTTTGCTTTGCGTTTTGTGAGAGAATAATATTAAAACTTAATGATGCAACCAGTCGGCTGTTTGCACCCCTCAGCCACAGGGCAAGGGGAGTGTTTTTGGGTATGTGGTTATGCAACTTCTAGGTCTGCCCAGGTGCAGAGAGGATGAGCACTCATCACCAGAGGATGACCATGACAAACCCACCTTTGTGTAGCACCAAGCTGGGGTTTGAGACAGGTAAGGGAAAACACCTCTGAGAAGCAGACCCTGCAATGTGGGATGCTGGTTTTAAACATGCCCATTTCCTCCCTTACACAACTGGCTCAGGTAGAAGATTCTCTCCCATCCTGAGAGAGATTCAGGGACATTGACACGTAGGCCTGAGGATATTTATCCCTTCTGTTAAGGCAGAACTGGCTCAACTAAGCTGGCATGACAAACATGGTACTTGTCTTTGCCTCCCAACTTATTTCTTGGGCCTGCCACCAGAGGACTGCACATGATCCACAGTGTTACAAGAGACATTGTAAACCTTGTTCCTGAGGAGAAGTATCTGGGCATTCTCACCTGAACCTATGGAACCCGTTGGACTTTGGGTTTCAGGGATTTCCCCTGGCCCTGATGTGTTGAAATTGTAACTTACTTCAAACACTGGACATCTAAATTGCAAAAATCACGTCTCATAGGGTGGTGGTGTCTTTCCTCTTCACTATCTGATCTTATCCTTTCTTATTTTTTCCTTGTATATTTTCTCAAGTGTAATCATTTTACTTTTATATTGCTCTATTTCTATAGATAATATTACTGAGTCTGCTACATACTTTCTTTCCATTTTAACCAAATTATTCCAAAACCAACCTATTATCTGTCTGTCTATCTATGTGTCTACCTATCTATTTTATTTATAAAAACCCCACCATTCATTCAGTGTTGTGTCACTCTAGTCTGCTGTGAGGGATCTATTAACAAGAACCTCAGTTAACCTGCCTCAGGGGCAGGTTGTAACATTGCTGACCCTAACATGGCAGATTTCTTTTTGAAAACTAATTCTCAATTTTCTGATTCATATGGTGCATTACAACTTGAGTGAACTTCCTTTGCAATTCCATTAACTTTATATAATGCTGACCTATTCTGACAGGCAACACAGCCTTTTCCCCCTATTTTCTTACTGCATATTGTACAAAGCTGGGTGCTTGACAATAGAATATACTTTATCAGAAAATTTTAAAGCCCTGAAGTTCCTCTAAAAATGGAATTCAAATATTGAAGTGGCTTTGTAGCATACATGCATTTAGTGATTTGATTCATTTTGCATTATGAAACTTAGTGTGCCTATAATCTGACTGTACATATTACATAGTTGATTCTGAGACCACTTTTTTATCTATTAAAGCAATGCTCTTTTCCTCTATATACCTAGAGTCGTGATTTCATGCTATTCATTAGAGATTTGAAAAACAGCATTTCATAGCATATTGAATGTCAGGGTAGTCTATGCTGGAGAGAAGACAGCTGACATCTCAACAAATTTCTGAAATTTTAGTAGAAAATCTAATGCAATATCAACAGCATTTGTACCTTGCTAACTTCCTAACCAGTCAATAAGTTTCATTATGTACATTACAAGGTGGTTGCTTTAATAGACTGGATTATTTCTAGGGCAGTATGATATTGAACAGAACATGTTTTCATGTACTCATGTTCTCACAGAGATACTTGGACTTCATAGCAATAATCTTAAGCAAATTTGATACAGAAAGATACACTTTTCAAGTATTAAGAAAATATAAAAATTACTTTCAAAAATGGTCTGAGGCTATTTCTAACCTTTTGTGCTAGGTCTTCAAGGGTGAGAAAATCTTAGATGTATTAGTATTCTCTGTATGTTTACGTACTGTCAAACTTTGACTGTAACTAGACTACTCACATATATTTTGTTACTTCACTAATCCATGAAGTATGATAATTAGTAAGACTGGTTGCAAGCAAGTCTTGCATAAAGTGGAAGGCCATCCTAAGGCATCTCTGCTATCACTTCCTAAATTGCAGAGAAGTTGAAGCCAATCTATCTGTCCTTTGAAATTATCTTAATGCCTGCCAATAAGGCTTCTGCTGTCCTCTTGAAATTTTCCCTATTATCCCTTAAAAAAATATGTAGCTTTCCTGAGTCTATTTTAAACAGCAATTAAGGTTTACTAATTAGTTTTCATGATGAGAAGTTGAAGATAAGACATATGTTTTTATGAATTGATTGTTCTTTTTTTTCAGAGATCCATGACTGTGATAGAAAAACCCAAAAAAAGTCAGTTTGCTCACAATTTCCAAGGCTGTGAAAAATACAAAATATCTTCGAAAAACTTGAAGGAACTGTAGGGAGAAAATTTTATTTGAGATCATAATCTCACAGACTGAATTTTAACTGTGCTCATGTCTTGGGAGACACTTTAGAGAAGTTATGTGAGTATGGCTCCTTATTACAGCTGAACCAAGTGCAAATATGCAAGATTAATAGGGTAGGAACACAAAAGTAAGGTTAGCTAGGTAAATTTGCCTATTCCTTTCAGGGTGCAGGTTATAAAAAGTAAGCTTGAAACCTAATTCAGGGAAGACTGTAAGCTTGGTAAAATATCTCAGAAAAAAACAGAGATTCTCTAACCCTAAACTGTAGGCAATAGAAACTTCACTTTTGATATTAACTTTCTCATGAATTTAGCATTTACTTCTGTGTTAAAGCCCTGCAATGCCTTGATATTGCCAAGGCTGAACATCATGGTGTCCCCTGGGTTTATTTCCCTTGAACCATGAGGCCTACAAGCCAAACTTTGTTTTGCTTCTTACTAGTGTCTGTTCTGAAGAGCCTCACTAAATGGAGGACAAGCTGATATTTTTTAAAAGCACATCAGGAGGAAGACTCAAAAAAGGCAGATGTTGCTGCTTTTTTGGTCTGGTTAAACCTATGTTTGTCATCTAAGTGGAGCGTGTGGTGAAGTCTTGTATGTAAGTAGGAGCTAATTCTTCTTAAATTTGGATAATATTTAACTTGTAGTACTGAAGCTTCTAGTGTAATGCCACTAGTTGTCAAGGTAGTATTAGGCATTTTGAGCAAGATCTTTCAGCAGAAACATTGTATGGGAGGGGTTTTTTGCGTGTGGTGTTGTTGTTGTTGGTTTTTTTTTTGTTTGTTTGTTTTGGTTTGGTTTTTGTGGGTTTTTTTTTGATTGGTTGGTTTTGTTTTGGTTTTTTTGCTGTGTTTTTTGCCTTCTGCAGGGCAATCTTTTTTCTCTCACCCTCTACTCCACCTTGAGCATAACATCTCTCCTGACCTACTGGTTATTAATGACACATCTGTGACAGTTTTGCTCCAGCACTTATCAAAGAGGAAATAATGGTATTTATCTTCCTTTCTTGAGAGGGAAGCCGAGTCTTTGCTTAGCATTGCTCTTTCTCCTTACACAAACACAGCGTGTTGCAGCTCCTAAATTAACAATCAGCCATCTGCAAAATGCTTTAGTCTAGTCCTGTGCTTTTGATTGAGTAATAGCTGCCATTCTTATTTGCTAATATGTAAGGATTATTTAATCACTCATATTTTATGAGAGGTCTCTAACTCCTCGTTGATGTGCCAGGATTGTGATATCAGCTGTTTACACTCATGACTACAGAGAATGATTGATGACTAATGTTATTTTCTGAAATTATTTTCAGATGTTACTTCACTTTATATCACAGGAAGCTTAGGCAAAATCTATGTGATCTTGCCTTCATAGTCTGCTAAATGGAAGTGGGAACTAAAGTGAAGTAGACAGTGTGTTAATATACCACACTTTTTAATTTATTGTGGTGATATGTCATAGCCTTTTTTGCCCTCTTTTATATGAAGATGTTTTACATTGTAAGAGCATCTCTTTCACAGAGTCTGTGCTAACTCAAATAACTGGCTTTATTTCTTCACAATTTTTAGGGTTTCCTGTTGCCTGAGAACCTAGGATTCTAGCTCTAGAAAAACCTCATATCTTAGATTTAAAATCCATAAACTCACAGATACAACTCTGTAGGTATTTTATTGCTTTGGAACTTTTGGTGTACTTTGTAATAGCTCTCATGCATTAACACTACTATTTTCATGAATTCATTAGTCTTGAAGCAGAAGTGGGAGGAGAGAAGCTTTTCAGAAAAATAAAATTTATAAAATGGGTTTTACTGCAAATCCATTTCCAAAGATTTGCAAATCTTTGGAAATAAATTTGCAGTATGATATTTTTTAACCAACATCTCCTGTATTAGATGTCAGTTTAGAGGTTTGATATTTTTCTGTATAATCTCAGATTTTAGAATAGTTGTGCATCTAGGACATCTTCTCTTTCCATATAAATCATGTTTTTGAATTGAGTGTTGCATTCTACTGACTAAAAGGAATTGGCAGATTTACTAAATATAATTGTTTAAAATTATGTGCCATAACTTCCTTTACATGAGTTCTTGTTTATGTGTTTAACTCACATTTAATATTGCCAAGCTAATTAAATAACAAAGAGAAGATCTAGTGTGTCTTTAAAAAGAAGGAAGCTGGTATATATTTGTGAAGTCCTTTTTAAAAGTAATTAAAAGAGGCAGGATATTTAAAAAGTGTTCACTCCAGACAGTAATTTTCAATTTCAGTACTTTTTTTTTAACTTGTGGTGTCTAAAGCTGAACAAAATCTCTTGATTGTCCTGAAAAAGTCAGAATAATAGGAGAACAGTGTCAAATACAACATTTTTCAAGACAATAATTGAAAATGAGCCTAATAGCCAATAGTAAATGAGTCTGATGGCAAAGCTGGGCAATAAGGTGAAAAAATGATTCAGAATTTTGGTGGGAAAACAAAGTGCAATAGTAGTGCTAAAGTCTATTAAATGCATTGTTTTAATTGTTTATAAAGAACATACTCTTGTGTGAAAAACTTGCTTTCCTTAGCCATAGCGCTTGCACTTTTATAATGTTTGTTGGATTTTGCTGAAAATTTAATGAATATGGGTAATTTATATAGAAAATTTAGGTAAATTAACAACAGACTTAGCTCTTGTCTGTTTTTTATTAATTCCCTGGAAGGACTGATGGAGCCAACAATATGGTCAAATATTGTGGATAAAATAAGCTCATTATAGCATTTCATTTAGTAGCATCTGATAAAATTATTCCTGGATAATAAGTCAGTAAGTGTTTAATGATTAAGAACTGCCTAAATGTACAGATAAGGATAATGTTGGAGAGATGCCCTATGGGTTTTTGCATCAAATCAATATGTTTTCCTATCAGTTGGTTCTCTTTGTGGATGTGAAAATAAAAATCTGTTAGCATAGTTAGCTAATCGTATCAGTGTTTTCAGACTGTTCAGTAACAAGAGAGGCATTAATATGGAACAGCGCAGGTTGAAAATAAATTCTAACATGGTCACTTCTAACTTAAATGTCTGACAAAAAGATATGTCGGTCATGTAAGAAATCAAAAAAAAAGGAAGGAAAGACTGTGTTCTGGAAAATCACAGTTCTGTAAAAAGTTTCTTTTACAGTCAACAAGGCTTCCTGACATAATGCTGAGGCAAAGGAGCTAATGTGGTTTTTGACAGTCTGAATTGGAGATTGTTATATAAAATCAGATGACTCATCTCATGGGACCTCTACACTCAGTACTGTCTGACATTAGAGAATTGCATTTTTTGCAGCTTTTATAAAACTGTAGATTATGCAAGGTATTTGGATCTATCTCCTTCAACTGCGAATTCACATTACATCAGTCTTTCCCATTTATCAGAAAAAAAACCCCCAGAATCATAGATCATTTCTTGAACTCTGTCAACCTTGTTCAGGAATTCAGTGGATTATCTTGTGGGGTACATTACAATAAAGCAGTACTTGATAAGCAGCAGATTTGAGTTGAGAAGGGCGTATAATACTCTTTGGGTAGAAGATGGAGCTGGATGTGTTTTGGGATTTTTTTTTATGTTCAGGCTACTGAATGATGGGATATGGTGAGTTTTAACTCTTCCTTGTGTCTACAGGAGACATTTTTGGTAGATATTTACTGCAACTCATGTCACTGAGCTCAAGGCATAGTGAGAAAAGGGTAAGTATAATGACTCATCATCTGTAGAAGGCTGGACAAAAATCTCACGGCTCTTCAGTCTGCATGCTATAGATTTTCATATGTGAGTCACACATATGAACACTTAAGTTCATTAACTTCAGTCAGTGGCTTGATATTTAGTGGGTGATTGGAAACAGTTTATTTTTTCATTCCTCACCTGATTTTTTAGGCAACTAAAGAAAACAACTACTTTTTGTTCTTCAGTCAAACCCCAGTGTTTATGGCAAATAGGGGTCACATTTTGAGTTGCCATGGCATGACTAATTCTGAAGACAATGGAAATTATCTCTGCTCTGCTCGTAGTCTGGTCGAGGAGGGTAAGGTATGGCTCTGGTATGCTGCAGCTTCGTTACCTGGGGTTGAGGCAGAGAATAAGACACATAGAAGCGTGATCTGGTGGCTGGTATGAATTATAGTAACAGAGATGCTAATTTAAGCCTCTCTAAGGCTTTGTACTACTGCTTCTTTTTGAGAATTTTTTACACTTTGTAACTGTGATTTGAAATCGCTTTAAGGTTTTCTGAAACTTCAGTGGTGACTGAGAGAGAAGCTTCTGGGAATAATTGGTGGGCTTTCCTGCTGAATAGAGGAAGAACTGACCTTGATACTTCTAGGCAGACTCCAAAGGTGAATACAAGGCACAATGTAATGTATTTATAGCTTTTATGTTTTTTCTCCCCTTTTTTTAACCTGAGCACTTATTCATGTGAGGATCTGGCCTTGTGAATGACTAAGACTTGTGTGATTTCAAGGATATTTAGAGTGCTAACTTTTAAACTTAATTTCATAAAAATCAGTAGTTCTGAGTACTTTAGCTGTTTTCATATTCAAATACTGGTGAGCAAATAAGTAGTGGGATCATTATTTTCTTGTTTATTATAATGTCTCGCAGCATATTAATTTCTTGTGAGGGACTGTGAAGAACAACATGTCCTTTTTATGTTGAGATCTATGTAAAATATTTTGGGACACTAAAAAATTCCTGCTTTTTCTTATGCTCAATAAATTTTTAATATTTGTGTTCCACTTCAGATTCTTGATAATTTATGACCCAGCAGAGGTCAGCCTTGTGGCATTTTTCAAAACAAATGCTCAAAGAAATTAAGTTGAGCCAAAGTTCTTATTATGATAAGTCTTTAGAATTTTATTTTATAAAATACATTTCTGTAAATTAGAGTTAATGTGATATTCCTATGTTGTAACTAGATGTATGACTTAAACATCTCAGTGAAACTTCCATTTATGTAATAGGGATATTAATAGTTTTATAAAATTGTTACAAAGAGCTTAAAATATTTCCCTTTTTGGTATTCTGAAATACCTACTAACACAGCATTTTTTCTTTTGTGATGCTTAAAAAATTTAAGGAGTTGAGGGAAAACAGTACCTTACTCCAGCTCAAAAACACCAATGATTTGTTTACATTGTAAAATGCTATTGCCATTTTGTATCTCAGTGATCAGTGGTGGCTTCTTTAATACTAATAAGGGTCTAATTTTTTAAAACTTGATGACTCAGATCATAATCCTCCTCTAGAACAGTGGCTGTCCTGTCTTAAATTGGATTACTGGTTTGTAAGTTCTGCTTCAATAGGCAGTCTCAGGAGTGCCTGATTTAATTGCTCTTTGCTCTGCTTGAGCATAATCTCTGTACCTTGAACTAACACCAAAGTAGTTTTATCCAGGTAAACAGTAGAACTGAACAAGCAATAACACCATTGTCAAGGCTACAGCTGAGTTTTCTGCAATAGAAGATGACTAAATGACTTGAGCATGACATTGGGAACTGGGAAAACTTGTTGTTGCCTTTTGTTTAACCAGTTCACTTTCTGAACTGCTCAAAGATGTTTTACTCCTTTATTGTTACTACATTTTTTGTGTACTCTGAAGTGGGTTTTCAGATGTTAGGCACCCTGTGATAGGAATAATATTGCGAGGCTTTGGAGTGCCTGACAACATATCCCGTGTCTGTTGCAGCAGCTAGTTGGCATGTGAAAATCAGTCTCAAGGAATAAACACTGCTTTGCAATGCTTGCCTTTCTTTAAGAACCTCTTCCACTCTTCTTTTTTTTTTTTTTTTTTTTTTTTTTTTTTTTTTTTTTTTTTTGTTTTTTTTTTGTTTTTTGTTTTTTTTGGGTTTTTTTTTGTTTTTGTTTTGTTTTGTTTTTTATTTGCCATCAGGGAGTCAAGGTCAGCTTCGAGCAAGAGCAGCTACTATGTTCATCTTCTGCAAAGGCAACCGAAAAACTGTCAGTCAGAGCATTATCTTACAAAAATCTTCTCCAATTAGAGAGAGAAAATAAGAATTTTAAACCAAAATATTTTATTAATTTACTGTGACTAGAATACTGGAATACATTATTTTTGAATGTGCTTTTTTGCTGGAGATTAGAAAACCACAGTATTAAGACAAAGAATCCTATTTCCGGTTAATCAGAAACAGTGATGTTGTTCTTGTGCCTGTCCACTCTGTTGAAATGAAAATAGTGTTGAATGCTTTGAGCAGCCTGTGCACTTAACAGTCTGTGCTTTTGTAGTTAAGCCCTAACCTTAATGGGTGTGCAAAAGAAAGGATATTGTGAAATAATTTTTGTGTGAATAACTATAATTTCATGTGCTTCCTAGCTCTTGACTCGAGTAGCTTAATATGTTGTCTTTTGTCCATAGCGCAGTGACTGTTGTCCAGCACTTCTGTTGTTATATAACCCTCAGGTTTGTGAGAAACTCTTCATTTTAATAAGCCGTTCTCCAGCAAAAAGAAGCAGAAGTAGGTTCAGGAGCAGGTGCTCTTGACTTAGCTTGCATCCAGGTGAACTAAAATTAACACAATTGAACTTAGACTGTCTAAGCAGAAAAGCACTGAGACATGTGCACCGTGCTGCCCTCCACACCTTTGCAGAACACAAGGCAGAAATGCATGGTATGTTTTGGAGTGAGGGGCCTGCTTCTCAAGGTGTCACACCAGTGTGTAATCCTCAGCTAGCAACCTCTTCAATCTGCATCCAGAAAGGCTGTGCAAACTTACCTCATCCATACACTTACTTAAAAAAAATTTGTGTGAATGGAAATACACAGCTATCTTTAGGTTATTCTGGGATGCTGTCAACCAAGCTCATCCTAAATCTTCAAAAAATCTAAATGCTTTTACCCAGTATGTGTTTCTGAATTTCCACACATAGAATTAAACAGAGAAAACATCAAGCCATTTCTGTTCTTAGCAACAGAGCATGGTAGATTGTGAGGCAGATAAACAAAATGGCTCTTTTTCTGGCAAAATCCAGTTTCTTTTTTCCTACTTTGGGTCAAGAAGAGGATGTAGTTGGTTGACCCTGCCTGGCTGGCAGATGCCCACCACAGCTGCACGTTTTTTCTCTCCCTCTCTCTCTCTCTGTCTTCTCTACTGGCCAGGGCAGAGAACATACACCAAAGGGCTCATCAATCAAAATAAGGCTGGGGACAGATAATTCATAAATTACTGCCATAGGCAAATGAGTCAAGAAAATTTATTTAATTTATTACCCAATCAAATCTAAGTAGGATAACAAGAAAAATAAAACCCAAAACTTGAAACACCTTTCCCCCATCCCTCCCTTTTTTTCAGACTCAACTTTACTCTTAATTTTTCTACCCACTCTTTCCCAGTGGCGCAAGGTGATGGACAATGGGAGTTACACTCTGTTCATCATGTTATCTCTGGCACTCCTTCCTGTTCTCACTCTTCCCCTGCTCCTTTTCCACCCATGGGAAAGGGTCCTCCATGAATTTCTCCATGGTGGGTTTCTCCTATGGTGATACAGCATTCCACAAACTGCTCTAGTGTGTGTCCCTCCCACAGGGTCCAGTTCTGCAGAGCTGCCCGCTTCAGCGTGGCTCCTCCACAATTCCTGCCAGGAGACCTGCTGCAGAATGGGCTCCTCTCTCTGTGGGGCCACAGTCCTGCCAGAAGCCCACTCCCGTATGGGTTTCCCATTCACACTCTCCTTCAGGCATCCACCTGCTCTGGAGTGGGGTCCTACCGGAGCTGCAGGTTCATGTTGAGTTGTGTTTTTTTCTCTAGCCAGCTAATTTGTGATGATGTGCAGCTGCTTACTGTGGTAGTAGTCACTTTCTTAGGAAAGAAAAAGGAGCGAGTCAAGGTTTGAGCCAGGCATCATGCTTTACTGCCTGATTTCCCAAACTATTCTGCATACTTGTTTGTGTTTGATTATACTCACAACATTTGCAAAATAGTAACTGATATAAAATAACTAATGTTTTAATCTAGATTACCTGTATGCTTATTTTACAGGTATTTAAGAGCATAAATAAAAAAAAAAAAATTGGCAGGTTTTATCTGCCTTCATGTCAGGAAATTGAACCAAAGGAAAAGGAGAGTTTTAGTGAATTTCAATGTCAAATGGGTAAGGAAAGACCAAAATAGACTTGGCTGATAACACCAGAATAAGTTTTCTTTCTATAAGGCTTTATTTATTTTCACAGATAGAAGACAAAGACACAAATGTGAATCATCCCTTTTTATAACTATAGGAAGAGCTTTGGATTATTTTTTGAGCATATATTCTCCAAGGTGTATACTTTTGGTGGGGAGGGTTTTTCAACATATGTAACTGTCTTTGCTTGGGGAACAAAGTTTTTTTGTTTGTAACCACAAACTTCTGTCACTTCAGGCTTTAAGAAATTGGAAATTGCCTAACCCCATAGCATTGCAGTGTTTAATTGCATAGCATTCACATTTTTTTCTGATGCTGATATATCGAAGAGTTAGATGTGCTCTGTTACCAGAATAAGGACCAGACTCTGTGTATGACCTCTATAATTCCATCTCCTAACTTGTTTCTCATGAATCAATTCTCTAAGTGTGATTCTGTGATTGCATTTTGTTGCCTTCCAGAGTAACAAGACTATTAGCCTCTGTATGTAGAGTGTTAGCTTGAAACATTGCACAAGACCATAGGTCAACAGCTGGAGAAAGGTCTAGAAAGTGAGTCCTGTGAGAAGGAACTGGGGGTGTTTATCCTGGAGAAAAGGAGGCTCAGGGGAACATTATGGCCCTCTATAACTGCCTGAAAGCGGGTTGTGGCCGGATGACGGTCAGGTTCTTTTCACAGGCAACAACTGCCACAATGGGAGGGCACATCCTCAAGCTGTGCCAGGAGGTGTTTAGACTGGACATAGGGAAGAATTTCTTCCTTGGAAGGGTGGTCAAGCATTGGAATAAGCTGCCCAGGGAGGTGATGGAGTCACCATCCCTGAATGTGTTCATGAAATGACTGGACATGGCGCTTAGTGTTGTGTTATAGATGACAATGTGGTGTTTGGCCAAAGGTTGCACTTAGTAGTTTTGGAGATCTTTTCCATCATTAATTATTCTGGTGTTATGCAAGTTTGGAAGAATAAGTGAAACTGTTGAGGTTAATGCAAAGAGAGGACGGGGGAAAACAGGTGGATGTAGAAAGGTGAGGCATAAGAGTAGATATTGCTTGGACCAAATAAATGGAGTAATATTGGAAGGAGCTGAGCCTTTTCTCACTGTCAAGATGTCTGTTATAATTATGTGGGAATTCTCTGGCACTGTTAGTATGGTTTTATTCAGCATTATACATGAAGGTATGAAAAACAGAAATTAAAATAATACACAAGAGGGTAATCAAAAAGACTCAGTAATGAGACTAGCTGAGTTTGATATTCTTTTAATGAATATTAAAGTAAGAGAAAACCTGCAAAGCAGAGATGTTTACCTGTGGGTAGCTAGGGATTTACCAGGGAAGAGGAAAGCCCATTATCTTGTACCTCTTTTCACAGGTCTCTTTGAAGGCCAGCAGTTGGCTGGGTAGTTTTCACCTGGGAACATGTTTCTGTCTTCGCCAAAATGAAATATAAAACTGTGGGAGGGAAAAGGTGTCCAAGAGTTCTTTGTGAAGAACTACTGAAAGCTAACATGTGCTCTGGAGTCATCTTTCATGCAACTTTTTAAAGGACTGTTAATTTGTGATAAAAAATTATAGTACCATGCGGTGCTCTGTTACCAGAAAAACCCTTGCAAGTTTACTTGCGAGAAGTAAAAAAAAAAACCTACTAAACATTTTCAGGAACAAAGCTGAAGCTATGAATGGTTCTGTGTTACCTGTTAGGATTAGAGGCATATCTCCACTGTTTCAACCTTTCCAGTATGACAGGCATTTCCATATCTAAAGAATGGGGAAGTTGCAAAAATATGCCAGCAAGAGTGCTTTTAATCTTGTATTTGCCTTTCTATACATTGCAGAAAATATTTTCTGTAAGGGGGCTTGCTTTGCAATACTGTGCTGTAATATAAATTGTGTTTGACTGCTGTGGGTTTCAAGAAAGAGATTGATAGGTAGTCTGCATCTGCAAAATCTCCATGAGCAGAGATTCTTTTATATTTTGGATCCCATTTTAGAAATCTTTGTAGCAGTAGGACTGTTATTTCCTCAGATTGCCTCAAAAGCTTAACAGGTGCTAATTGATATGTTGTTTTTGTGAAAGCTTTTTTGGGAGATACAAACTGGTGGGTTAAATTAGGAACTTTTTCACCACTTATTTTTCATAGTCACCTATCCGTGTCTGTGGGGAATATTTTGCTGTTACTCTACATTTGCTCTACATGCTGTTACTCTGCCTCAAAAATATATGGAGAATAGGTATGCTATCATCTAAGTAATATGTAGTAGGTTTTGTGTTCCTGGAGCCTTAATCAGGGCAATATCTTTGCTCAAGAGATCTAAGGATTTTGACACTCATAATTGTAACTGATGGTTGCAAATTCTTGTAAAAAACCAAAAATCAGTCCAGGTTCTGATTGCCATTCTTTTGCAGAGAATAGGTGAGAATGCTGTTTTATTACAGGTAGAAGTTCAAGCTATATGACAATAACAGCAATTTTTGTTTCATTTTTTATCAAAGAAGTATCTCTAGGATGATCTGTATATGAATAACAAACTGCACAGGATTTGTTCATATGTTTTATTTCTTTAAAATATGCTCTATTATTCCTGTAGCCTATACAATCTTTTAGTATTGTGTATTTTATTTTCCTTTTAATACATGCTATTCCAACTTCTCTTTCTCTCATACCTCAGAGATGCATCTTGCAATGAGCCTGTGTCATTGCCTGCACTTTGGGAGGGTCTTAGAAAGATTCTGATACTTTGTGCAATTCTAGTCTTTTCAATGATGCTGAATTCAATCTTATGTTTGGAATTCTATTTTGTTTCATCTTCTTTTTTCAGGGGAGTTTTGAATGTGCCTCTTTTGGAGGATCACTGTATCTTTGAGGGATTGGCAAAGGCACTGTAGATCTGGGAAAACAATCATTTTGCTGCAGGCTGTCCTGATTTTACAGGAAGTTCTCAGGCAAGAGATGGTAAAGAAGATGGTAAAGAAGCAAAATGTTTTCTATTTTTTTTAATCTTACACACACACACTGCTAGTAGTGCTTGAAATGCCTCACATTAATCATTCTTTGGATTTTTACTGAGACATGGGGTTTCCTTTGCTTGGAGCAGTTGCCTGTGACTCTCACTGATTTGCACCATGCATTTGCCTTTGCAGGGCTGCCAGCCCTCCAGTGTGTGCCACGCCTTTGAAAAAGCACAACAACATATTTCAAAGTTCTGTTTCCAACTGCATTTCTTTCAGTTAATAGGTAAGCTTTTATCCAGAGCTTCACACCAGTGAGATTCTTCAGGCTAATGTCCAAGCATCAAAACTTACATCAGCTGCTGCTATTCAGCATTAACCCCAGTGTGCTACATCTCTCTCCTTGCAACAAGTCTTTTGCTCCCCTGCCTCCCCATGGACTCTTTGCCTCCCCCATCTTAAAAACACAAACTGACTTTTCTTCTCTGACTACAACCTCTTGAATTATTTCTCTCTTCCTCTTTCTTGTGAATACTTCTGTTTTTAGTGACTGTATTTCTTTATAACTGTTTCCTAGTTGCTGCCTAACCAGTTGCTGCTGGTTAACTCCTTTCTTGGTAAACAACTATAGGAATCCTAACAAACTGCCTTGGGTAAGGGCTGTCACATTTACACAGTCACAAATTTTTTGACCTCAATCTGGGTAGCTTGTCCTAAAGATTTAAGTGTGTGTTCTCTAAGCTGAAGTTTCAAAAAAAAGGCTTCTCTCCTGTACTATCTAAAAGTTGAGAATTTTCATCTAGCATGCCTAAATGTCATTATTTCTTTCTAGATATGTCCTTTTAATTTATTGTGTATTTTGTAATGATGTTCCTAACAAAAAATCTGCATAATATTCAGAGTATTTCAAGAGACAGCTGCATCATTATGACGAGAGAAATTTTAGTAACAGTATCTCATTGTCTAAGAGATGAAGCGTAGCAAACTAAGTCAATTAGAAATCGAACCCTGATAAATCTGGATTAGAGTTTAGGAACCAATTATTTTTTATAGTAGTGGAAAAAGGTAACTACTGAAAATGCTTACAAAGGTGTTGAATCTTAAACAACACCTTAAACAAAAGAATCTTAAAATCAGTATGAAGCAGTACTTGAAAAGTTTATAAAGTTTCTGTCTTTTTTCCCAAAGCTCAACTTTTTCCTGTTCTGGGTCAGCCAGCCATTATTCTTAATTAAAACAAGATTTGTTTTACCTACGTTAGGTGTTACCTTCTATACTGGACTACCTAGGTCCCTCACATTAATGAAACAGCCTTTCTTGTTTTCTATTGCATGGCTCATTAATAAGATTCAATTTCAAATGTCTCTCACATTGGATAAATCATTCAACAATTAAGATATTGACTAATACACTCACTAGAAGCATTTAAGACTTTCTCTCTGAAGCTTGTAGAAAATTTTCATAGAACAATTTCTTTATTTATAAATAAAATTAAGTATGAATAAGTATCTCTTTATTTAGGCCTCCTACAATATTAATTATGTAGATGTTATTGATCTAAAAACCCTGTCTCAAATGCATGCTTCCACAGGCTTATCAGGGCAAGACAGGTTCTAGATGTTAAGTTCTTTTGAGATAAATGTAGTAGATTCAAAAAGGTACTTTCTCCAGTCCACTTTTAACCTAGGAGAATGAGGAACTCCTTTGTGCTGATGTTTGCTGGCATTAAGGTGAGACTCAGGAAACTCGGTAAATGGAAAGCTGTGGTTCAGCCATTGATAAAGGCTACTTTTGTAAGGCTGTGGTTTGGCACTGTGGGTTGTATTTTTTTTGTTTGTTTGGCTTTGGGGTTTTTTTGTTTCAATTTTTTTGTTTTGTTGGGGTTTTTTTGGGGGGGAATCTTGGTGTGTGTTTGTTTGTTTGATTTTGGTTTTTTTTTCCTTCAGTAGCTCCTGAACTTCATCATATGTATTACAGAAACAGGAATTATGCAAGAATGTGTCTAGTGCCAAATCTATACATATTGAAAAGTGCCTGATAGTCAAGTAAATATGTTCTAAAGGTCAGTTGGCTAGAATACACTGTCTAACATTTTTGTTGCCAAGGAACTTGAACAATATCTTTTAAAGAGGAAAAGATACTGTGCTCTTCCATTGTGACACCTAAAAAGGTTACAGTATAAATTACATATAAATATCTAGACACATTTCAACACTGATGATTTTGTCTCATTTTTTTAAAAAAAACCAATTAATACCAGTGAAAAAAACTTTTATTCTCTACCAGAAGTGAAACATGCTTCTAAAGGAACTCGCAATCCTAGTCATTACATTGTGGTTTATCTGCAAAAAAAAACAAAACTCTTTCTCCTTGGCATATTTCCTGAAGAGCTATTTTCTCAAATATGAAAAATGGAAAGTTATTTAAACTTTTACATTGGATATAGAATAATTTTATTTACATTTATACATCCTTAAGTATGTTTGGATTGGGGAATAAGAAGCTGGAAGGATGAGCTGTGGAAAGGGACCTGAGGGTTGAACATGAGCCAGCAGTGCCCTGGCAGCCAGGAGGGCCAAGCGTGTCCTGGGGGCATCAGGGACATCATTGCTCCCAGCCGGGCAAGGGAGGGGATTGTCCTGCTCTGCTCTGAGCTGGGGCAGCCTGACCTCGAGTGCTGGGGGCGCTTCTGGGTGCCACAGTGTAAGAAAGTCATTAAACCATCAGAGAGCACCCAAAGAAGGGCAGGCACTGATCTCTTTTCTGGTGAGCAGTGACAGGACCCAAGGGAATGGCCTGAATTTGTGTCAGGGGAGGTTTAGGCTGGGTGTCTGGAAAATGTTCTTCCCCCAGAGGGTGGTTGGGCACTGGAACAGGCTCCCCAGGGAGCAAGCAAGCCTGACAGAATTCAAGCAGTGTTTGAACAATGTCCTCAGGCCTATGATGAGACTCTTGGGGTGTCCTGTGCACGGTCAGGACTTGGACTTGATGATTCTCTGTGTCCCTTCCAAATCCCAATGAGTTCCTAACAGCTTCTGTGATTCTAAGCACTTAACTCTGAATATGTAATAACAAACCACAAACCAACTTTTTGAGTTTGTTGCCTTATAATTTTAGTACATGTCCTCTGGTTCTGGGGTCAGTTTTTTTGGGGAAAATATGTTTTCTGTTATCCAAAGGGAGCTTATCACTTATACATAGGGTTCTCAGCACCTCTAAACTCTATGGTAGCTCTCTCCTACTTCCCATTTATGATGTATCTCCTTGATTACTGAGTGGTCAGAACTGAAGAGATGAGAAAATAAAGTGGCACTGTAAATCTCAGTTCTTACCCTGTCCTTTCCCAAAAGCAATTTAATGTTCTTTCTGACACTTGGCAGCTTGCACATTTTGTGCCAATTTTTTCTTTATGTTGTCACGTTGCTAGATTTTTAGGTTACGCAGATGTGACAACAAACTGGTTTTGACTCATGACTGGCTGAGCCTATGGAATGCAGTTGGTGCAACATACTGCTCTCCATTTGAATAAGGTGATTTGCTTACTTTCATTGCTGGCTGTATATGCAAAGAGGTTCTTGTGGCTGCTTGCAAGCCCTTACTTGTGGCTTGCAATATACTTTATGGGCAATGTGATCTCCAGGGAACCATCAGCCACTTTGAACTCTAATAACAAATTCGTCATTGTTATCAATTTGTATACTTTTCTCAAATTATCATAAAACCTAATCTGGTTCAACAGTATTTATCAGAGTTCCTCTGTAAATATAGCTTTCTTAGAAACATAGGATAATGAATTAAAGTTCTCTTTTTAATATCTGTGTGTTTCAAAAATTGCCAATTTTTTTTTTTTCTGTTGGCTCAGAGGACAGACAATAGCTGCCTAAGACTACCCACTTGTCATTTCTTGCCTTGTCAGTCAAATCTTTGTGAATCTGTTTAAAAATCAAGGTCATACAGTTTTTCTATGTGATATCTATAGCTTTCTTTTCTATAGATATTTGGGGTTTTTGTGTGGTTGTTTTTTTGTTTGTTTTAATCTCTCAACCCTTCCTCCTGACCCTGGTTACTGTAGCTGAGGTGCTTAAGGCACAGCCTGAGGATAATTGAACAACTTTCTGCTTACTGTATCAATTTATTTTGGGAGTCTATAGCAACAGTCTTCTGTTTTCCCTTGCTACTATAAAAAACAGGCCACAGAAAGATGGTTGAAATTTTCAGTGATTACAGAAATTGGTCTTCTGTAGTATAAGGTAATTAACATTCATGAATTAGTATGAAAATTTTTCCTCATATTGACAGAAATTACAGTATCTTATTTCTGTGTCTGTACGTATGTAGTAACATGTTTCCTCTGTTAGGAGGAAAGATAAGGATCCACTCAAGACCATATGGCTTCTGCTCATCTTATGTGCACAATCTTCAGAATAAGTTATTTTCTGTTGCTTTATATAGTTCTCCAGTGTAGTGGGTTGACCCTGGTTGGATGCCAGGTTCCCCTCAAAGCTTCTCTGTCACACCCCTCCTCAACTGTATGAGGGAGAGGAAATATAACTAAAGTTTCATGGATTGAGATAAGATCAGGAGAGATAACTCAGCAATTACGCTCACAGACAAAATCGACTAGACTCGAGCAAATCAATTTAATTTATTACCAAAGTAGTGTAATGAGAAACAAAAACAAACTTTAAAATATCTTCCTTCCCAACCCTCTCTTCTTCCTGGATTTGACTTCACTCCAGAATTCTCTACCTTCTCCCTCGTAGCAATGCACCAGGAATGGGCAATGGGAATTATGGTCAGGAGCTCTGCAGCTCCTTCATCCTCACACTCTCCCCCTATTTCCCATGTGCATCCCTCCTGTGGGGCTGCAGCTTTTCATGGACAGTTCCAGCATGTGTTCCTCCAGCTAGGTGCAGTCCATCATTACCAGCTTGCTCCAGAGTGGTTTCCCTGAAGAGTCACAAGTCCTGACAGCAAACCTGCTGCAGCATGGGCTCCTCTCTCCACAGGGCCACAGGTGCTGCTGGGAGCCTGTTCCAGAAATGGCTTTCCATTGAGTAACTGTCTCCTTTGGGCATCCACCTGCTCTGGTTTGGAGCCCTCCATGGGCTGCAGGGTGGATCTCAGCTCCACCACGAATCTACATGTGTTGGGGGGTATCTTCACTCTGACACCTGGAGCACCTCTTTCCCCTCCTTCTCCACTGACCCTTACGTCTGCAGGGCACTTTCTCCCTCATGTCTTTCTTCTCTCTCCCTGCTGCTGTTGTGCAGGTTTTTTCTCTCTTCTTAATTGTGTTATCCCAGAAATGCTGCCACCATTGCTCATGAACTGAGCCTTGGCCAGCAGCAGTTCTGTGTTGGTGCTGGTGGGTAGTGGATTTCTGGGACACAGGGGAAGTTTCCAGCATCTTCTTATGGAAACCACCCCTGTAGTCTTTCACTACTACAACCTGTCCCTGAAAAGCAGTACATTCAAAAACTTTAGATCTCCTAAAAGACCACGTTAAATCTTTGTTTGCAACTTTACACTGGGCTTAATTTGTAATCTGTTGTTCTTCCATGTTCACTGACTAAATATCTGTTTCACAGATATGTGAATGACAGCTGCAGGGCACTGATGAACTGCTTTTAAATACTGGCCCTAAAATATATTTTAGCCTGGAAGACAACTGATTTTACTTTGCTAACACAAATTTATCAGTTACATTGTTCTCAAATGTTTAAATAAGTTGTGTGTTGAGAGGAATTGTCTCAGAATGGAAAATCTAAAAAAAGTTCAGAATATTATTGGTATTATGATAATTTATGAAAATTGAGATTTCTTCCTATTCTCCATCTCCAAGTAACCACTGCAGGAAAACATGAAATTGGAATATACACTTTGTGTTCTAAGATGTTTGATCTTTGCTTCAGAGATCTGGCAGAACATAATCAGGAACAATGTCATGGGAATTTTTTTAAGCACTTTTATCACATGAAGCTGAAAGATGTATAAAAGGAAATGATTGCTATTCCAAATGTGCCATAATTTTTAAGGAAGAGAAATTATTTACATATATTTACCAAGGAGAGAGAATTTGCAATGGAGAGATACCATCTTAAATAGGTCAGCCAGATATATGATCTTAAAGGCCAAAGAACCGTTTTTAGTGGCAGTTGTTTCTTAAAAAACAGTTTAGAATTTTTTAATTAATTGTGTATGAATTTATGTTCTTAAATTGAATTGACTTCTTTGTGTTAGTTATGTGAAATTGAAAGGGTTTTCATCACATCCCTCAGCTTGTTTGTCCTTCAACTTCAAGTAACAGTTTGAACTAGTAATTTTTGAACTCATCCAACTCTATAAAGATCAGACTGGTGCCTGCACTTTCAGTGTCTACTGTCAAATAGCTTATCATGCTATGTGAAACAGGGTTAAAGGTTTAGTACCAGACTTAAACAATGGTCTTCCTTCCTGCTAAAGCTTCAAATTTCATTTAGGGGCTGATTACACAGATACCCTGAAGACTAATTTCTCCCACTCAACCTGTGTTCAAATGCAAAGGTCAGGTTTTCATTGTATGTGACAATAAAACAAAACTAGTCATTATTCTGTCTCCCAAGTGGGATGAACAGATTTCAGTTCCAACAGCAACTGAGGAATCTCAGAGAATACAACAGTTTTGCAAGACTTTAGCTAGTATACTCTCTCTAAAAATGAACAACACTGAATCCAGGAACTTAATAACCTTTGATGAATTTAATAATGTCTAAAAAACCAGTTTATCACAAGGATGATTGAGAAACTGATAGCACAAGGAAGACAACTATTAAGACTGCTGTCTTGCCTGCCAAAGCAACTTACACTAACAGGGAGAAATAATAAAAGTGCTGAAAAAGATCTACCAAAAATATCAGATTCAGCAACATTAACAGTAGTGATGTAGCTGGCAAATTACTTATTCCAAGCTTAAAAAGAGAAATACATGGAATTTCTGGAAGTGACCTTCAGTTAGAAATAAATGTCCTCCTATCTGTGATTCAGATTGCTGGTCCTTTAGTGTAAATCAAAAATTCTGGCAGATACAGTGTGGCAAGAGGTTTTTCTGTTATTTTATTACAGAAGAAGTGGCCATCCTGCTCTGATATAAGTGGGAAGAGAATGAGGATGGATGAGAAACTTTTTCAGTTCTACAAAGTGTACAGATAGATGTAAATTGTTTGATGGATAGGATATTTTTTTCCTTCAGTATAAGACATATAGCAATTCACTATGAAAAGAATATTATTATGCCAATGTAGAAGTTGGTAGTGTAACCATATAGAGAATATTGGTATGGCTTCCACATGAGAAATGACTAAAGAGACCAGCAATTGTCAGGAGAATAGATAGTAGAGGAATAGAACTGATGTCTACAATATAATGAGAGAGAATAAGAATAAGGAATAATTATTAGTTACATCTTCAAACAGAAAAACTGGGAATCATCAACTGACCTTTGGGTGAGGTATTGGATCTGGAATTAAAAGATATAGGTTTTAATAGGCTCTAGTTAAACTGTGGTCTTCTTTCTAGGAAATTCTGGTAAGTGCTTAAGACTTATGTGTATTTAAAGTGTGACAATAAAATAATGGAAGAAAATAAGTAACTGGCAGTTAATGACACTTTGTCTCAGTGCATTGCTGATCCACCACTTGCTGAAGTGCTCAAATGCATTCTGGAGAGATGTTTTTCACCTGTTCACTATTTTATTAGAATTTTCTACTTGCCCATGCGAGAGAGGATCCCAAATTCTTTGAAACTTAAGTCTAATATGTGGCCATTCTTACCACATAGCTGTCCACTGCTATGGAAACTAATGAAGTTTCAGTCTAATGTGATTTCAAAGCCTTTACCTTCTGCAGAATATAATAGAACTGACGTTCCAGTTGGAAGGAACCTACAACTTTAATGTGGCTAGTGGTGTCTGCTAGGGCTTAGCGTTGTACCCAGTCCTCTTCAATGCATTTATTGATGATTTGGATGGTGAAAGGATTGAGTAAATTAGTAACTTCACAGACAGCACCAAGTGTGGCAGGGGTGTTGATCTGCTGAAGAGTAGGAAGGCTCTGCAAGCGGGGGTTGGAGAAGTGAGATAGATATGGAAAGATGTAGGGATAGATAGGGCAAGATGTGCAGTGTAAGGTGATGTTGCCCTGATTTTTTAAGATTTTCTAAGCCTTCTGATGTTTGCATTCTTGTAGCAAACTTTCTCACACACTCTCTTACACTTTTTGTAAACAACTTATTGTTTGCATTCTTTTATGGAGAAGGAGAAATTTGATGGACTGTTGTCATTGGAGAGGCAGCACTATCACTTTCCAATCCACTGTCACCTTTAGAAATCTATAGAATCAGAAATAAACTTCCCTTTTCTACCTTGAGACCAGCAGCGCGTTCATGTTGTGTTGTTTCATGTCCCATAGCGACAAGGTTCAACAAGACCAAGTGATAAGTCCAATACTTTGGCCACAACTAGGCCAGGCAGCACTACAGGCAGGGGGAAGAGTGGCAGGAAAGCTGCCCAGCAGAAAATGACCTGGAGGTCCTTGCTGACAGTGGCTGAACATGACCCAGCGTGTGCCCAAGGGGCCAGCTGGGCTAGTGGCATCCTGACTTGGATCAGCAATAGTGTGGCAAGCAGGACTAGGGAAGAAATTTTCCTGCTGTACTTGACACTGGTCAAGCCACACTTTGACCCCTGTTCTGGGCCCCTCAGTTCAGGAAGGACAATGAGATACTGGAATGAGTCCAGAGAAAGGTAACAGAGCTATGGAAGGGTCTGGAGAGAGTCCTGTGAGGAGCAGCTGAGGGAGCTGGGGCTGTTTATCCTGGAGAAAAGGAGGCTCAGGAGAGACCTTATCATTCTCTACAACTGCCTGAACAAAATGGGTGGGGCCAGGTGGGGATTGGTCTCTTCTCCCAGGCAGCCAGTGACAGGAAGAGAGGACATAGCCTTAAGCTGTGCCAGGGGATGTTCAGGCTGGACGTGAGGAAGAATTTCTTCACAGAAAGGGTCATTAAGCACTGCAATGGGCTGCACAGGTAGCTGATGGAGTCACTGTCCATGGAGATGTTAAACGAAAGACTCAGTGCCATGGTCTAGTTGACAATGTGGTGGTTTTCAGTGGGACTTGATGATTCCAGAGGTCTTTTTCAATATAAATGGCTCTGTCATTTTGTGAACAATCATCCAGTCCCACTGTCTGACCACTTCAGGGTTGACAAAAAGCTGCAGCTTATTTGTAGTGCTTTATCTAAATGCCTCTTAAACACTGACAGGCTGGGGGCATCAACTAATTCTCCAAGAAGCCTATTCCACGATTTGAACAATCTCTTACTGATGAAATGCTTGCCAATGTAGTCTAAACCTGTTCTGGATCAACTCTGAAGCATTCTCACAATTCACAGAATCACAGAAGGGGTAAGATTCAAAGGCAACACTGGAGATCAACTAGTACCCTCTCTTCTCAAGCAGGATCCCCCAGGACACGTTACCCAGGAGTGTATTCAGATGTTTTTGAATATCTCCAAAGAGGGAGACTCCACAGCCTTTCTGCACACCAGGGAGAAGAGATCAGTGCCTGTGTCTCAGGTTCCTCTTCTCAGGAAGAGTAGACAACAATGAGGTTATCCCTCAATCTCCTTGAATCTAAACTGGAGGGCCTTGCTGACAGTGGCTGAACATGACCCAGCGTGTGCCCAAGGGGCCAGCTGGGCTAGTGGCATCCTGACTTGGATCAGCAATAGTGTGGCAAGCAGGACTAGGGAAGAAATTTTCCTGCTGTACTTGACACTGGTCAAGCCACACTTTGACCCCTGTTCTGGGCCCCTCAGTTCAGGAAGGACAATGAGATACTGGAATGAGTCCAGAGAAAGGTAACAGAGCTATGGAAGGGTCTGGAGAGAGTCCTGTGAGGAGCAGCTGAGGGAGCTGGGGCTGTTTATCCTGGAGAAAAGGAGGCTCAGGAGAGACCTTATCATTCTCTACAACTGCCTGAACAAAATGGGTGGGGCCAGGTGGGGATTGGTCTCTTCTCCCAGGCAGCCAGTGACAGGAAGAGAGGACATAGCCTTAAGCTGTGCCAGGGGATGTTCAGGCTGGACGTGAGGAAGAATTTCTTCACAGAAAGGGTCATTAAGCACTGCAATGGGCTGCACAGGTAGCTGATGGAGTCACTGTCCATGGAGATGTTAAACGAAAGACTCAGTGCCATGGTCTAGTTGACAATGTGGTGGTTTTCAGTGGGACTTGATGATTCCAGAGGTCTTTTTCAATATAAATGGCTCTGTCATTTTGTGAACAATCATCCAGTCCCACTGTCTGACCACTTCAGGGTTGACAAAAAGCTGCAGCTTATTTGTAGTGCTTTATCTAAATGCCTCTTAAACACTGACAGGCTGGGGGCATCAACTAATTCTCCAAGAAGCCTATTCCACGATTTGAACAATCTCTTACTGATGAAATGCTTGCCAATGTAGTCTAAACCTGTTCTGGATCAACTCTGAAGCATTCTCACAATTCACAGAATCACAGAAGGGGTAAGATTCAAAGGCAACACTGGAGATCAACTAGTACCCTCTCTTCTCAAGCAGGATCCCCCAGGACACGTTACCCAGGAGTGTATTCAGATGTTTTTGAATATCTCCAAAGAGGGAGACTCCACAGCCTTTCTGCACACCAGGGAGAAGAGATCAGTGCCTGTGTCTCAGGTTCCTCTTCTCAGGAAGAGTAGACAACAATGAGGTTATCCCTCAATCTCCTTGAATCTAAACTAGACAAGCTGGAAGTCCTCAGCTTCTCCTTGTAAGACATTCTTTCCAGCCCTCTCACTAGCCTTCTTGCTTTCCTCTGGATGCATTTGAGTACTTTAATGTTCTTAAGCTGTGGGGCCCAGAACCACACACAGCATTCAAGGTGATGATATTTACAAATTTATTGAAACTTAATTCTGAAGACATTGCATCTGTTAGGGATAAGGTTAAGAAGACACAGGATGTTCAAGTGTTCTCCAAAGTTTTCAACTCTATATGGGTTTAAAACCTCGAGAAAAGGCTGTGTATGATCTATGTCTAGACAGGGAATACGCTGTGATTGCTTTAAAGAAGGATGAATTGAGCAGAATGTGCTTTAAACCATAACTCAGCTTGCAGGCTATTGCTTTTTATGAGCAGAGCATGAAAGAAGAAAGGTTGAAAGGAAGAGCCACCATTGCTTTGCCTGTCACAGACTTATACAATTTGATTGTAGGTTAAAGATGACACTGGTAGTTCTTAAAAACTATTTCGTGCTCTTCAGACAATTATTTTCAGTTACTGTTTTGCAACCAGTGGTGTGACCTGCTCTGCTTACAACTTGATTGCCTAATATTTTCCCACCAGAGAGAAAACTCTTAAATCTCTTACAACCTTGTTTGCAACATTTGTTTGAGATAAAGAATTCCAGGACTGAGAGAACTGTTTTGTTTAGGGCTTTTTTGTCTCTACTCCCTCAAATCTTATCCAGAGCTAGCTGAGCTATCCAAAGTATTTAATTGCCAGGGGTTTTTTTGAGAAGAAAGAAAAAGGCAATGTGCTGAAATAACTGAACACGAGAACTCAGTGAGCTGGGTTCACACTGCTTTTGCCAGAGTGACAGCTGCTTCTTCACTGAGAATATCTGAGACTGCCAGAGTGGGTGAAAAGAAAGACTGGGGCAATAGTCCAGCCCCTTACAAATTTGTCACTACCATTGAGCTTGTGGGGCTCCCAAAAAAGGTAAAGTGCAGACTGTTTGTTATTCCCCTCTTCTCCTTTGACTTGTAACTTTATTTCTTCCTGACAGACTTGAACTTCTCCCTTCTCTCTCACAGTGACTTGGTGGGGGTCTCAGAAAGTATTTCTTTATTTCCCTTCTGCTAATATGACTCTGCATGCATCTCCTGACTCATACCACCTCTGGGAATTGCACTAGGCAGAAAACATGCTGGTTTAATCTTCCCCGTTCTTTTGTACCTGGTTCTATTTATAGATCAACATAAAACAAGTGGTTCAAATATTTCTATTTTACCCAAATGGAAGCAAGGAAAGAAAAGCCTGATATTCCCAGTTTAAGATAGGGGGAGAGATAATGGCAGGGTTCATTCTTTAGTATTCAGTCCTTGAGTGCCAGTGCTTGGCCTCAGTGATCCATCCATGCCAATCCATCCAGGCTACCAAGTTCCTGGTCTTGTCAGTAGTATTTTTAAATGGTAACTGTGCTTTTGTGCTTACTCTGCTGTGTAGACCAACAACTGTCAGAGGTCCCTAACCATCATGGAAATTTTAGACTGGCAGATGTAGTGCACAGTGTTTTTTTTCTGAGTATAAACTTAGGAAGTTATGTACAAATCACTTTTCTCCTATCTAGAAAAGCCTCCTCTGAATATCCTGTACAAAATACTACAGTTTCTGAAGTCCAGTCTCAGAAGTTGGAAAGGACAGATTTTACAGTTTTATAGCTAGTTTCTAACACTGCTGCAATCCCTTCCCAAAGGACTCCAAACTTCCTTCCTTCTGGGACTTGAAAGCATCAATTTTTTGCATAACTGTACAGCTGCCATTTTTAAATTTTCTAGCGCCTAGATCGGATGTCAATGCAAACAAGTTCTAGTACAATCAGATTTTTCTGGGAGTAAGAAAGTAGAAGCTTTGTAGGGCTTCCCCAGCTGGATATTTACAAGGTTTGTCAACAGCGTGGCAAACAGATTGGGTCTGCTATGTTCTGAACTTCAGTTAGCTGCTTTCATAGCTTATCTGGCATATGTCTGAGCATAAGGTTTATAATTCTTTTAAAGGCATGCTGTCTTAGTATCTTGGAGACAGCTTCTTCATTCCTGACCAGATGTTACTAGTTACTATGGAGAAAATTAGTCCTCTGGATTATGGAGTTTCTCTTCACCTCTTTATCTTTATTTCTTACTATTGTGGGAGAAAGGATATGTCTAAGTGAAAACATTTTTTTTTTTTTTTTTACATATGTCTTCCGTGAGCCTGTCGCTTGAATTGAGCTTACTGTGGATCTGTATGAGTCTGTTTGTCTGTAGCTAATGGGACTTCTAATGCTGTCCCCATACCTTCTCTTTCTGGAATAGTTTTATTACTTTACTCCCTTCATGTACCAGCCTTTGTGGGTGAACTGATTTTCCTTGCCTCCAGCCTGTCATTAGTCTAAATGCGACTGCTTTCCAGCAGACAAATGAGATTTAACAGTCTTTCATCATTGCTACTCTGGGATATAGGTAATACAACTTTGAAAGCATAAGGCAGATCCTACACATGCAGGATGTTCAGTCCTACAGAAGCAGTTTATACAATCTCATGGCGTCCGAGGTAGTTTTTAAGCTATAACTTGCTGCAGTATGTCGGAATGGAGATGGCTGTCTTGTGGCTTAAATTCTGGAGTAAGAGTCAGAAGATGGAATTCACTTCCAGAGTCAGTGATCATGGGAAAAGTTGCTTAATATTGTGTCTCCCTCAACACATGTTAAACTGAGAGGAATTCTACACTACTATAATTTTTAATAGTTGTAGTATGGACTGTGTGTGTTTCCAGTCTCTATATGTGAAATTAATTTTATATCTAGGATTTATTAAAAGAAAAGGGATGTTTATAATAAAACCTATTTGCTTTCTTTTTTATTCTTTTCTATCTGTTCTTTTCTATTTCTTGGAGATGTTGGACATGTCTTCCACTAAGTATCCCATGTAGCTCACTTTCAAATCTGGGCCACTGGGTTGAATTAGTCAGTCTGACTTAGGGCAACTGTTCTATTAACAAAATCAGTAATAACTTGTGGGTTGAGCTACTGAAATAAGAATATTTACTAAATACCAAGTTGGTTTAGAATTTCTTTGGGGTCTTAAATGTCTCCATTCTGAGCAAAACACAAGCACATGTGTATAATACAACATATTTTATGCAGGCTTAAGGTGTGCTAGTAATACAGCCAAACTGTACAACTCTGTTCTCCCTTTATGCGGAACTCAAAATTGCTTATATTTTTTTTGTATTGAATTTGCCAGTTAACTGGGCCTCTAGTAGCAACTTTAGCACTGGCTGAGCTTTTTCATGTGCATGTGAACCAGTAGGACAGATGAATACCTGTTTCCTAAATGAATTTATGTATATTTTAATTAACTTTTTATTTATTTATTTACACAAAAATTTGCTATGTTTTGTGCAGTGTTTCTTCAGCTTGTTTTTTGTAGACACATAACATAACCTGAACTGAAGGTTGTTCTTGTTTACTGTAAGCAGGAGTTTCACATTCTTTTGTATACTGTCTTACTAAATCTTTATAGAGTTACACGCTGGATGAAGTCCTTCTGCTTTTGACGTAGGATGTGTATTCATGGATCATATGTTCCATTCCTTGCATATTTTCCATGTTTCTTTGTGTGCAGTTCAAATTATTTCCTTCACAAAACTGCCATAAAGAGTACAAAATTATTGTACGATCTGGTGTTAGTTGGCATTGCTGCTGTATCAAATAAAATCAGCATCTGGAGACATGAACAACTTGTTTATTAAACTACTGTATGCTTGCTTATACATCATTCAGAACACAGTGTTTGTTCCCAAATAGTATCAGAGCAACCTTATTCTTCATGTAATATTCACTAGCAGATTATAACTGCTGATTAATCAGGTGAATAAACAGTCACAATTTCTCTTGTATCCTGCCTGTAGATCTCTACTTCCATTGTTCATATCTACAATTACTAATATGCCCTAGCGTGTAGGGTTTTTCTGCTGTTTTTAGAGCAGGGTGTGATAGCAATATGCCTATCTGTCCATATATTTTATGTGTGCATTGCAAGGGGCAATTTTTTAACTTATATATTTAGCCCACAGAGATAAACTGGTAACAACTACTTCTGTATGAACTTCACAGATTGCAAGCAACCTTAGGAGAGTCAAGCACAAATGCACTTTTTGAGAGCAAGTACATCTGCAGATGTTTAAGCTTGCAAATACCTTGTCATCAATAAGACACTTTTAGAGCTGCAGGAATAAAGGCATGTGAAACCTAAGGGATGAGCAGCAAAATTCACAGTGGGGTTGAAAGTGGGTTGAGAAAATGTATATATATGGGAATGTAATTTTTATGGCTTAACAGCAGCTGGTAACTAAGCTTGGTCACTCACCTCCCACTAAGATGTGGGGAGAAAATCAGAACAGCAAAAGAGAGAAAACTTGTGGATTGACACAAAGGCAATGTAACAGGGAAAGCCACTTTCCAAGGGTAGACAGGCATTCAGCCATCTCAGAAGAGTGCAGCCCCATCATGTTTACCAGTGATTTATGAAAACAAACACCCCCACTCCAGTCATCCTCCTCCTTCCACCTACTTTCCCCAGCTTTATGTGCTGAGCACAATGCCATATGCAATGGGATATCTTGTGAGTCAGTGGAGGTCAGCCTTCCCAGCTGTGTCTGTCCTGTAACTCCTTGTGCCCCCCAACCTCCTGGCTGGCGAGGTGGGTGAATAGCAGAAACATTTTTGATGCTGCATGGGCCCTGCTCAGCAATAGCTGATATATATCTGCGTTATCAAGACTCTTTCCAGTGAAAACTGCACATATAAACACATGCCAGCTATTATGGAGAAAATTGAACCCAGTCAAAACCATCACGTTAACTTAGTTGTGCATTTTTCTTTTGGAGAACCTAATTACCACTGACAAAAGTAGCCCATTTTTCACAGGTGCCAGGTTAGCTAGGAGAGATGAAGAGTGAAGTGCCTCATATCAGCATTTTTCCATAAAAATAGCTGTAGCTACCAACCTACCTCACTCATCTCTCAGCTGTGCCTGCCTCTTCTAGCCAGATCATTCTACTATGCCCAGACATTTTTTTAATGTATGAAAATGGGATTCCCCTTTGGTTTGCCAGAAATATTAACCTCCAGGCAAATGAGTGCTGAAGTTCCTGCTTGCTGTTTTCTCTTTAAGCTGTATGCTATAGCATCTAAAAAAGTTTTCAGCTAACAAAATAATTTCAAACATTGGCAAGGAAAAATAATTTGTGGATGAGACATTTAAAAAAACTGTAACTGGCAGAAGAATGCATGATTTTTAAGGGTGCTGACTTTAGTAGTTGATGTGAAGTTGATATCAGTGTGGCAGACTCAGAAACACAATAAATCAGGGAGTTCTGAAAGGCAGCCAAGTACAGAAAGAATGAATTACATGCAGAAAACTCCTATTATGGAGATGAGTAATTTAACAAGATAAAAAAAGAGGATAAGTTATCTTAAGTATTGAAGGCTTAACTGTATTACTTTACCTCAGACAATCCTGTTATTCAGTGAAGACTTTTCTCAAGTGCAGATATTATTTCAGTTATTTGATTTTAAATTGAACTACAGTAAACTGGCAATCCAGTGTGATACAATCCACAGTTATACAGCAAATAAGGGAATGGTACCAATTTCTTATGGTACTCGGTGGATTTTTTTTTCAAAACACTGAATGTGAGTATCAGGTTCCATGTAAAATCCTGTGCCAGTGGAAATGGTAGTAGTTAATACTCTTTGTGATCTTGAGAAGCAAAACGAGAGACTGCCACTCTTTGAAGACATATCTGAGAGTTGTGGTAGGTTTCTTTGTTGAATGACTTAGAGCTAGCACATTGCATTTTATTTGGGAAAGTTATTAAAAGAAGCAAAAGGTGTAAAAAAGATGTTTTTGACACGGATGTGGGGGAGGCATGCCCCCTCCTAACCAAAGCCTTTTATGAAGTCAGTGTATGGTGGGATAGAAGGGGCAATTCTGAAGCCTGTTTGAGGGGAAAGATAGACTGCTACTTGAATTAATCTGAGAAAAAGCACTTTAGCAGGTGTGTATATATATTCACTTGCCTCTTTCATTAGCAAATACTTTTCTTTGGAGGAGGTTATTCCTCAGTTATCATGGAAAGAAAGCAGCTGGTAGCTGCTTTATTTTCCTTAGATTTGGAAAGCAAGGAGCTGAAATTGAAAACTATAGGGTTTTCACTTTCAGATCAGAGACATGGCTTGCAAAGATAACTAACTCAAGTTCCAAATCTGTAAAACCATTTTGTTAGTCAAATAGCATATGGGCTAGTGGCAGGGTTGCCAATGAAAATAGATATCTGAAGGTGTGACTGATACCCATAGGTGTGACTGGAATATTTTCAAATTAATAGGTTAAATTGTATAATATTATTCCTTTAAAAATTATTTTTATGCTATAAATTCACCTTTGCCCTTTGGTTTACAAATGCTGTTTTTTACTGGTGGAATTGTAAAATCTTGGAATAAAGTTATTCCTTTCACACGTTGCTCAAGAATCTGTGGAACACTGAGAAATTTTTCTAATTAATAGAAAAAATGTAACTGAATAGTATTTTCAGTGTCTGTTACAAATTGTTCACATTCAGCATACTGTTTTTTTTTTCTTTTTGCATTGTAAGTGTTCGTCAAGATGTATTTAAAAGGATGCAATGCTGAAAAACTTCATGATTACTACAGTAGACTGTAAACCTGGGCAGGGAGGAGCCTGCCTTTGCCTAGGTTTTCAAAAAGACATGATTCATGAGATTAAAGGCTTTTGTCTCCCTAATTCAAGTTATGGTGCCCAGCAGGACAAAGAGGTTCAAGTGGTCATGTGTAGCTACTAGCTGTCTTCTGGGAAAGAATTTAAAACTACAAAATATCTGTAGAATCTGTTGAATATGGTATCATGACAGCAAATACAAGCTTGTGTTTTATGGAATGCATTTTATCCAGGAAATTGCAGAAATTATTATGGTATGGATTGCAAGAGGAAGAAGAAAATAATATCTAGGGAAGAATAACTCTATCTAAAAAGGATTTAAGGATGGACAAACCAAACCTCCATGATTTCCATTCTTGTCAAATTCATGCTAAGTCACCCAGGTTATCCATGTTTTCATTCAGTATCACTAGGATTTCTGTATAAACAGACCAACAGCTCATTTCAAAAACTGTAGCTTTTTATGTATTAAGGATAACTTATCTTTTTAGTAGTAGAAATTTTATCAACACAGAATTCAGTGGACATACTTATAGTAAGATCATTCAGTAAGGTCCAAATTTTTATCTTGACAGATTTCTCTGTATTTTTCATTAGATGAAAGTATGCATTTTATTTTACACTGCTTTATGAAATAAACCATAATAATAAATAATAAATATCAATGTTTATTTAATATTAAATATCTAATATTAATTTAAAAAATAAATTACTTTCTCTTAATCCAAAGCACTTCATTAGGGTTATTTACCAGAAAAAATCAAAGTAACGTTAGTTTCAAATTGGTCAAACCCAGATTTTGAAACCATGGAATGTCCCAGGAAGAACAACTTTGGCTCCATATGCTGTAATATGAAATTTCTGGTCTATTCACATTATTTAAAATGTTTTTATGTTGCTTATTAATTGAAGACACATTCTCTTGTGCCTCTTGCTTGTAAATGATGGTCTTTTAAATCCTAAATCCTAGGACCATGCAGATGGCTTTCCAGGAAGTATGGCTTGTTAATGCACTGAAGCCACCTGCCATCTGTAAAAAGAATAATCTTACTCTAATCAGATTTTATGGAAGGATGTTTCACATTTAGATGTAGCATTAAATTAACAACAGCAGAACCGTGAAACAATTGCATAAGAAATGTAAATCCAGTTTTGTAGCTTTTTGTCAGTATTGTGAAAAATAATCATTGCTAAGGGAGATGGTGGTCTTCTGAATTGTTTTAGCAGATGCTACAAATGTTTTACTACAGTACTAGCCATCTGACTGCAATGGAGGATTTTCATGTTGACTGGAATTTATTCTGTTCTTTTTACAATGAAACTGTGATTTTTTCTTTTTTCCCCTCTCCTTTTTACATGCTTCCCTCTCTCTACACAGAAGGCAATCCTAGATAAGCAGATTAATATGTGGGATAGCTCCTCTTCATTGTTCTGTGCAGCACTTCCAGCTTTTCATAGCCAGTTGGACTTGTTAGGAGAAGCTGAGCGATTGGTTGTTTCCTGGGCTCCGTTTCATAAATTATAGCCCAGCATGCATGAGCATGATTCCTACGGTTGCAGTAATCCAGAGGCCTGTCAGTTCCTGACTTTATGCATGTTTATTTCTACTCGTTCTATAATATTGCACTGGAATTTCCTGTCTTAGATAGTTTGCTATTGCATCGCCAGGACTCTGTGAGTAATTTTGACTTTTTCTACTCTGTTAATTACATACCGTAAACAAGAATGCTTGTGTTTAGGAAGTAGTTCACTGGCAGCTAACATTTTGAGATTCTGTGCTGTTTAAGATCAGGTAAGTAACCTTTGTAGCTCTTCTCTTGCTAGGTTTAAAACATGATGTTACATGTGGTCAGTGCGTTTGGTGTTCACACACGTCTGAAATAGACTGTGTTGTCCCATAGCTTTTATTCTTCTACAATAAAATATAGTGGTGTTGCATTACACCTCATTTGTGCCTAATTAATGCATGTGGCATGGTCACATTTTCAAGTATACTGTATACTAGCAACTGAGGTAGAACTAGTGAAGAAATGCACACAATTCTGAGCTTGCAATATGATAGAGAATCCCCACTCCTTTCATACTCCCCCCTTTTCCTCTAAATAAGAACAGATATCAGTAAAAGGCAGGATAGTATTAACAGCTACTTTGTTAAACAACTGCAAGGTTTGACACTCTCCCCTGTCCCGTCCCCCCCTTCCCCCCCACCTCCTTTTAAGTGCTGCGATGTTGTCCTTAATTTGTAGAGATTTTTTTTTTGTGGTAAGCAAAATGACAGCATGTTGGAGTTCAGACTTCTAAAAGCAAAATCTACCCACAGTGAACTAGAAACCTGTGGGAAATGCTGTACAGGACCTGTGGTTTAATCAGATGGAGTTATCACAGTGAATCCCTTGTTGGTTTCCTAAGATTATCAAATGTTACCTCTGCACAACTCAGGTTTAAAACAATAGAGCAACAGATTGAAGTCAGAAATTAGAAAGCTACTAGAGGTAACACTCTACACTTCTCTCATAATTGCTATAAGATCCTATTCATTGCTATAAATACATATCTACGCAAAGAACTTTCCAGGTTGTTTTTTTTTTTTCCACTGGAAATGTCACTTTGCTGTGTAGTGTAATAAAGCTAGTGTTTGCTGGCAAATAGCTTGGGTTATACGAAGGAGCACAGACATTCTGCTAGCAATATATATGCCTATGCTCTTTCCTATTAGTTTTCTTTTTTGACTTAGCTTTTCAGATAGAATTGTGTGACTAAATATTTTAAATAGTAAATATTCTTCAGACAGCTGCCTTGCTCTTTCTAATATATAGTACTGCTCCTGGGTATATAAAATACCCTTTTAAAACTTCTCTAGATATCTTTTTTTGTTAGGAAAGAAATTAATTTTTGACCCTGACATAAAAAACCAGAAATGTAATTTTAGCAATATTGCTGCTTGCATGTCTTGCATCACAAGCTGAAATTGAAATGGTGGATTCTGTCCTAAATATTTTTGTTAGATGTGGATCAGCAAAGTGAATAGCTTAGCTCCTCTAAATGGCTTTATGAAGTTTAACAAGGGGTTTGCTTGCACAGATAATATTTGAGGTAACTTTTGCAAACTTTACCATGATGGTCATATAAAGCAAGTAGATATGCTACTCGGTTTGGTCATATTAAACTTAAAGCACAGTGAAATCAGTTTGACTGAAATGACATGCATTAAATGAGATTATGAACTACATTATAAATTAATAATGCCTGTGATATTTATGGAATAAGAAATAAGAATCCAAAGTTCTCTTAGACATGTAATCTGGTTTCAGCAGAGTTCCTCCGATGTACGTGAAGCACAAGGAATTAGGTTGGTGAGACATCAAACTTGGAGAATGTGGTATTGTAGTCTGAACAGCCACGTGACTTGTCATGTCTCATCTAAATGGAAGTTATTTCTGCCAGGATAATTTTTTTCATAAAGTCAGGCTATTTAGCTCTGAACATTGCTACTTTACTTTTGTGCTCAAAAAAAAAAAAGATGGACTGTGGAAAAAAACTTGCAAGTTTAAGTGAATTTCTTATGATGCTGTGTTTGCTGTGATCCTAAGATGGAGCAACATGCTGTAGCTGAGCACATGGACTGCTAACAATTCTGTTAATATCATGTTTCCAGCTGAAACTGTTGAGACAGAATTCTATATGTGCTACTTGGAATCTAATATATCACAAGCAGTGCCTTCAGGCTGGATCAAAGTCCTATTGTGCTGGATGCTGTTCAAACAAATAGTGAAAGGAAGTCCATGCCCTTATGAGATTATAAGATAAACAGGGTGGTAGGGACAGGATGGGAATGTGCACAACTTAAACATAACCTTGGGCAAGTCAGAGCAAGTCGGCAGCTAAAGAAGGAATGAAATTCTGGAATATATTTGCAATATGGTGTTGTATTATTCATATCTGTAGCAAAGGCCTGAGGCAGTGAAGGTCCACATTAGGACACCTATTTGATCCAAGAAGCAGAATAGGTGCATTGTGCCAAAGCTAATTAGACCAGAATTAGCTTGCACTGAACATTTTACTGCTTCTTGTCTACAGGCTCCCATAATTCATAGCTCAGGGCCTCTGATGCTACTTAAAAGAAACTTTTTGTCTTCTCTTAAGTGAAATGATTCTTGCAATATTTTACATATACTTTAGGAAGGCTAGATATCTAGAATTTTAGAACTCCTTGGAAAAGTGTTCTCAGGTGTTTAGAAGAGAGTTTCAGATTTGCAGCCTTGTTTAAAACATGCCAGAAGTTCTTCTTTATAAATACAAGGGAGTTTCACTTCAAAAGGAAGACAGCAGTAGTTATAGCTTTTACATACTTCCTACCTTGTGAACTTCTGTCTTTTTTGTTTGTATTGGTGTTTAGCTGAAGCAAGTAAAATTAATGTGTGTTAGTCTCCTTAAATTTGAGGTTGATATTAAGAAATACTTTACATAAGTTGAAAGAACGCGTAAAAATAAACTCCCCCTTAACCTTGAAGATCCAGTTTTCAGTGTGAGTGCAGGTGTCCATGTCAGCAACAGTTAGCCCATATTCAATAATTCATAGCAGCCTTGGAACTGCCTAACTGGTCAGAGTTAGTAGAGAATCAGACAGAGCCTTCTGTTGCTATTGCTATAGTTATGTAATTTTTTTTGAAAATATTGAGTGACTTTGTGTGTAGCACTGGTGGTCTTTGAAACAAATATTTTTGCATACCTCAGTTTTACAGATTTAAAATACTTTTGTTTAAAGAAGAATGTATTTATGTGACTGTATTGTCATGGTTCTATGTTGTAACCTGTTGTACAAAACCTTATAGAAATTTTGGATTCACAAGAAAAGATAAAGAATTTTGCTTGGCCAAATGTGTACCAATCTATTTCTTCTCTCATTTACAGTGGTCTCTTAGAATTTCTAAATTAACTATGCACTCTATAAAGATTATTCCAGAGCTTGCAAAACAAATAAATAAGTTAAGAATAAAAAATAAATTATTTTTTTCTTTTCTTTTTTGCTGGAAAATGTTTTGCCCTCTTTCTGGATGATCATTAAGCATTTGAATGGTCTTGGAAACCAGCAAGAAAGGAATCATGTCAGTACAATAATGCCTTGTAGCCCCTTAAAACAGCATAAACCTACATCTTTGATGTCTGTATGTTCTGGTAGGTCATCCAGCAGATTGAAAAGTATGAAGAGGGCAGAAAGAGAGAGGAAAGAAGGAGAACTAGAAGGAAAAACAAGTGAGTTCCTAACACATTTGGAAGAAACCAAAGGGAGTAACAGGGAATATTGAAATTAAAATTAGCTGTTCCAACCAGTACCTTAAACGTTTCTTGAAAATGTCAATTTATAATATTAAAGTATGTGATGCAATGCGAGGGGGAAAAAGTCTCTAAGTCATGTTAACAAACCAGCTCTTGGCTTCCTTCTGTAATCTTTTCTTTGTAGTCACTTTCTGTATGATAGTTATGCAGTGAACTTGAAATATACCTCAAAGATGAATGTGTGGATGTTCATAGCAGGTGAGAATTTACATTTGTATAGACATGGAAAAGCCTTATTATTTGCAGGTATTTGCATTCTCAGGATGAAGGACAGAATTGCTTTGGTTTTGTTGTGTCAAGATTTGAGTTTTGTGCATCTGGAAAAGTAATTCTCTGTTCCTGTGTCCCCGCTTGCTCTACTTGAATGAAAGTATTGTTACCCGAAGTAGAATACAGATGTATTTATAATTTCAGGCAGTAACACAAACATTCTGCCCAAGTAGCATAGCTCCTGGCTTGTGTGCAGAGAACATGCTGTTCACTCAGGGCTCGCTGGAACTTGCTGTTCTCTGCATGAGAAATGATGGTGTCTTTTACATTAAATAATTTGCTAGCAAGTTTTACCTGTCATGATGATTTGGAGAGCTAGCAAAACTCAACCTTGATGTCGCCTGGAATCTGAATTTCAGCCTGTAGACAGTCTGTTAGTTTTCTTGATGCATCATATTCTAAATACAATCTCATTTATATCTCCAGTTCTGATAAAGCAGACCAAATATTTTTAAATATTTGTGGTCATAGGCTCTTGAGTAAGGACTGTAAGTATATATTTTATTTGCCAAAATAAAAAATGAAATTATTTTATTTTAGTAATGGATTTGAAAAACTAAAGGGAGACAAGCAGCTTTTTGTGTATTATATGTATTATATGTCCAAAATTAGCTGTGTATAAAATTTTTATTAAAGTGCAGATGACAAAAATTGTGTTTGATATGTGTTTGGATGTGGTCTGAAGGGAAGATAGGAACTGAAGTGGAAGAAGGTGGAAGGTGATTTTATGGCCTATGACAGAAAAGGATATAGATGGAATAAAGGGACTCTGATGTATAAATTGAGCTGACAAAGCTTGAAAGCTGTTTTATACTCCATTTCACTGGTAAACCAGAATTTTGAGAACATGAGGGATATGCATGCTGTGAAGTGTGATTAATCAAATCTATGTTTGTCTGCGTTGTAGTTATCCTGAGCAGTTCTCCCAAATCTTTTCTGGTTAGTTAAGAAAAATTGCATTTGACTCCAGTCCATAAATGTCTGACACAGTAGGCGAAAGCAATTCACAGCTGATCTTGCTATGAAGAATTTCAATATGTGACTCAATCAGTATTTGGTGATAATGATATTTCCCCTAAGGTACCACATTTGGCAAATGCAATTAAAAAATAAAAGTTTTTTGTTAATTTTATCTTGGAAATTTGAACACATAGGCCCTTTTTTAACATTAAGTGCCTTAACATATTTCTTTTTACATTGTTTAAAGTACTGCATGTGATAATTTATGATGATTAACCCCCAAGCCAGAGTTAGCATGTGGCTATACATGTACAACAATTTACGTGCACAATTAAAAATTGTATTTTTTAATGCTGATTTTGCTTGCTGTTTTAAAACCTTGCATATAAAATTTCATTCAATCCGAATAAAAAAAATTTAAATTTTTCTTTAAAATGAATATCTAACAGTTAAGATATTCAAATGTAGTCTGTTTATTCCTTACCTTATTATCTAGGGATCTTCTCCCTAAACTCTTTGAGTTCTGGGCAAACCAAAGTTTGTGGTTTTATTAAGTTATAGCCAAGGAGTCTGCACTGATTCCTATCTTTCTGTCTCTTCTTTCTGGCTTCATGAGTAAATTGATATAAAAAAGAAGGTATGTTTGTATGAGAATGAATCTTCTACTTTCTTTACACTCAGTACCTGCATACATTGATATAAAATTAGTGCGGTGATTAGATATTTATGAGCACAAACCATCACTTACACAAAGAAAATCTATAAAATGAAAATTATACTTGAAAAGCCTCTTAAAAATTAAATCAAGGGCTGAATTCTTTAATATTTGCACTTTTCAGAATCTGAATACTGTATGCAACTTCTGGACTCAGCTCATGTGGAGGTTTGAACATCTGTGGCTCATCCATGCAAACAGATGGTGAGATCTGTGATGTCCCAGGCACTTGTGGTGAAACGTGGTGTCTGACGTAAATGTATTTGTACATTCACCTATTTCTGACCATTAAAATGACTGACTGGCCTTGCTCCAGCCTTTTTGTATATGAAATTTCTAGAAGTGTGCAGCCCTTGATCTTCAGGAACATACAGTTATTTGCCTCTGGTATCTCCATATGGACACTTCCTATCAAGATATTTAATTACGAAGAGAGGGGAAGTTGCTAATCACTAACCTTTTTTATAATAGATTCCCAGTTAGTGGATATAGCATAGCATGTGTTTATACAGTGAATTAAATAATTAGCTAAGACCTGAAAACACCAGTTATCAATATGCTTTGAATGCAACTAAAATTAAAATTTATAGGAACATATACCTAATGCTCTGTTAATTGATATTGTGGGGTATTTTTATTTAAACGTAAATCTCTTCTTTGAAAAAGCATTTGTTACTCTGAATAATCTCTTCAAGTTTATTTTGGTTGAAGACAGTTACTTCCAATGGCAAAACAAAATCTGAAACGATAAATTTTGGTCATTACAATAATTTCCTGTAGTCTTCTCACAGAAATAACGCTAAGGTCCTTTATTCAATATTCAGATTGAATTGCTTTTTTGTGTGCATAGCTGTGGGAATACTAATGTATAGATAACCCATAGGAAAATATGGTCATAATACTGGTGTTCGCAAAAAATGCTGTACAGAATGATCAGCAATCTAGTGATTTTTCTGTGCAAGAGAATAATGAAAGGTGACTTTTAAAATACAGGGAAAATAGCACTAGAAAAGAGTTACATTACTGCAATGGGGTGAATATATTCTCCTATGTCCATGTTTGCAGTACAATAGGAAAATTCAGCAAGAGTAGAAAGGAAAAAAGTCTCCTGCAGACTGTTTAGCAACATTCATTGGCATACTTAGTAGGGTAGGAAAAGAATAGGGTAAAAGGTAGAAAATAAACTAGGAAATGTCTACTTTTGCAATGTGTTAGACTGAGAAATTTGAAGGTGATGTTTATGGATAAAAGACCTTTTTTATCTTCTTTCTGAATGGGCTGTTTCAACAAAGGAAGAATTGCTTATTTCCTCTAGCTTCAGCTACTGATTCTTAATTCTGCCTCTAAGTGAGTCATATTGCAGCTAAGAGCAAAATATCACCTTCAAACTCTGTTATTAACATGTGATAAAGTCATTCTAAGTACTTCCCAGTCCTTGCTAAGATTCTAAACATTTTAATATTATCCCTGGGTTTAGATACTCTTGATCTATCTAAACTATGTTGAGCCTTATTTTAAATAGTCATCTCTTCATTGAGGATGCTCTTCAAACTTAGAAGGTTTTCATGGCTCATTGAAGTTTCTGCTTTCAGAGATACTGAGTAATATAGCATGTCAGTTGTATTAGTGTTAGGATGGCCTGTTCTGGGAAAAGAACCCATACTTATGCTCTCTGGAATTTGCTCTTTCATGGTCATGTTTTGCTGCAAGTGGACCACTTAGAGTTATAACGGTACTTTGCTGATAGAAAACAAAGTCTGTTTTGCTCTTGTGACTTTTTTTTTTTTTTCTTATTAAAGCTGAGATTTGTTTGCAGAGCTGCAAGGTTAGAATCCTTAATAATTCAGGTATGAATTTCCCTATGAACTTAGAGCCATGCACTCACCCATGTTATGCAGCTCTGAGTCGTATGGTCCTAAACCAGTTCAGGCTTCATTTGCTTATTTATCTCTCTCTCCACTCCCCATATCCCCCTCCCTCATGAAGAGTATCTAAAATTATTTTGAAAATTATGCTTCTGTGCAGAAAATTTCTTGCATGTGAAGTAAGAGTCGTATGAAATCTGATACATCCAGTATGCTCTGGAGTTTGATGAGGGTACTTAAAGGTCAAACAACAGCCTAGGACAGTAAGAGCTGGGGGAGACAGACACAGTGAATACTTGTGTGTTCTTCCAGCTGGGAACAGGTCTCACCATGTCCTACCTTCCAGACCATGCTAGCTGGCAGGGCTAGTACAGTGCCAGGAAACATGTTTGTAGGTCCTGTAGTGGATCATATGTCCAGTGTTCAAACTTGCGCCCCAGCCACACTTTGCTTGGCTTTTGGGAGTTCAGGTCTGTCCAGTGTGTTTACTTATAAAGCTGCTGTGTTGCCTTTTTTCTGGGTAACTTCTCAGACTGCTTCCTACACCAGCTGACCAGCTTCCTGGTCAGCTGCTCTTTGCTTGCTTGGAAAGGCAGGTCCTCTCCAGCCAACAGTCCTCTAGTTGTCCAAAGAACTGCATGTCCATGAAGAAAACCCCACAGGTAAGAGGACATGCTCTCTACAGAGCAGGAGCTGCACATGCAGGATGCACACTGCCAGGGGAACCCACTGCATGCTTTGTACAAAATTTGAGTGCTTTGCGTGCAGTCTGCAGCTGACCTGAGAGTCCCCAGAGGTGTGGCTCCAGAACAGCTCCCTCTCTGCTTCAGCTAGCTTGGTGCAAGTTTGCTCTGGGAGTTTTGTATAAAAAGATTTAAGAAAACTGTGAGTTAAACACTGGATTTTGCATGGGAAGCCGTATATGAACTCACATGTTATGTTTACAACATATAGAGACAGCCAAAAAGGAAATGGCACAAAATATTTTAAAGTTTAAACAAGAAGTTAAGCTAGTGGCTTTCAGGAGAATTGTCTCCTTGGAATTAGGTACTAGTATAGTTCCTTGCTGTTTTGGGTTAATAATGCATTTCGGATACTCAGTAAAAAGTTTGAAGAATGCATTGTTTGCCTGCTTTTGTACCTTGCTGTATATTTATATTGAAGCCTGCAGGTTTTTGTCTGTTCACCATAGGGATAATTCATGGCAACTTAATGTTCATGAATTTTTTCAGCACTTTATATTTTCTTAGTCTGTTATTGTTTTGATTTACACCATTATATGTCTAACTATTCAATATTACATATGTACTTTAGTTTGGATAAAGTTGTTCTCTCATGTGGGAAAAAATATTTTCATTCTGCTTCAGGGAGTTTTTTGACATATGCATTAAATAAAAATTTAAAAATTTGGATTGGTGATTTCTTGGGAGATCTGAAATTATGTTGTTTGAAAGAGTTATTCCATGAACAGACAGACTCTAAAAATATAAATACATACACACAAACATGCAACACACAGATATATCACTGGGTGAGAAAAATCTGAACCCAAATCTGAACCCTACTATTGAAGAAACAAACCTTACAGGTACCAATTTATGTGCAAATTCTTGGTGAAAATGACTGAAAATGTTTCAAAGTAAGCTGTACTCTGTCATGATCAAATATTCACTAGTAACTGAATTTAAGGACAACCGATTTGGAAGGCATACTATGACAGAATGGCAATTTATAGTAACTTATAGGTTTTCTTATTATTATTACTTTTCCCTTAGTTTGTACTTAAACTCATTTTCTCATCATTCGGATTTCTAAGTCATCCACTGTCAAATAGTAATTTTGGAATTCAATTATACTTTTACTAATAAAATTCAGTGAAAGAGCTTATACAAAACCATACAAATTACCAAACTGCAAATAGCCTACTTTAAAAGTAGCATAACACTAAAATAATTTGTAATATCAATCCATTCATGAAATAACTTGATAATTCTAAATGTTTAAATCAAACCAGTTACATGACATGATTTTACATGAATCTAGATTTGAAGAAGTATAAACCAGCATTGGATTTTGACACGTTGCACAGCCAGCCCATGCTAATTTAAATTTAAATCTTTGAAAGCAAAATGCAGGTAAAACATGAGACTGCAGCAAAATTTTAGGACTCCTGCTGTAAGTTACTCCTGTGCAGATGATTCACGAAGGGAAAAGAAGGGAAAGAAAGTAGATACGATCAGCAGTTCACCTGCGTTTGCTGCCTTCAGACAGTGTCAATGGGTTTATTTTCAGGTTTTCTGGTGTATTATTGTTCGGCCTGGAGAAGTCTCTTCGGAGAACCTTTTATTATTTAGCAATATTTGCAGAGGTGGTTAAAAGCACATTCCTACGTGCTTCTCTTATGGAAATTTTCTTGTTGCTTTCTCCATATTAACTGAACTCTTTGGCTAACCTGTATCCCAAAAATTCAGTTTGAAGTACACTTCTATTAAGGGAAACTTCAAACAAATGAAGCTTCACAAAATTTACCAGCAACTGAAAATATGTTTGTATAAGGAGAAGAGTAAAGGAATTTTTATATAAGAAGTGTAGCCGGAGGGTGCTTATCAGTCCTTATCACATGAGCCTTCTGTGGCTGTACCCATAAGGATGACAAGGCAGCAGTCTCTTCAGAGAGCAGTGGGGAAGGGGAGCCTTTGGTGCAGCCCAAAGTCACAGTGGAGTTGGGGAAGATGGCAGCAGCTTCAGAGTGAGGAACCACAGCACTGCAGCAGCGGCTGTGTCAGTATTTGCTGCTCTGCTGCCTTCTGTACTGGGAAATACTTCACACACTCACCCCTGAACCAGGACAGGCATGTGTTTGTTGTTGTCTGACAAAGCATATCTGTGTACCAGCATTAGCCAGGCTTGAGATGCAGCTGACCATCTGGACCCTGAATTTCTAAAGGATTCTTTCCAAATCAGGCTTAGCATTCCCCTCTGCTCCACATTCATCTGGTTTTAATTCTGTTTCTTGGGAAATATGTTGCTGATACATACTGGGCAGATCCTGTACAGCAGGAAGTTTTCACCTTCATGTTTAAAGAGCAAATAATAATTTTGAATCTAAATGTTTGCAGATTTTTAAGAGATTTTTTTAGACAAACTTCAGTAAAAATATGGTTGCAATTTAAAAGCTTTGCACAGGGTTTTCAGAGGAAATTAAAGTTTTAAATTGAATTTATGGGATTAATTCCTCACAGCCATTCTTTTATATGTGAATGATTACATTATTAAAATGATGCAAATATTAAGTACCACTATTATGATACTTGTATTAATTTTGTTTAAAAACCACTGAGAAAAATACAAAATAATACTTTATTTTTCCTGCTTAAATACTGGGTGAATTATGAAAGGAAACTGTATATATAGTTTGGCCAAATGAAGACAGATTTATGAAGACAGTTCTCTAGATCAAACTTCTCCTTTCCAAAGCAAAGTCAGGAATTAATCCTCCTGTAGAAATAAATGCCAAAGCTACTGAAAGATAGATAAAATGGATAGGGTTCCTTTAGTTCCTTAAGAGAATTTATGTATTGTTGAGCAACTGACTAATGCTTACAACAATTTAAGTTGCATGTGCAACCTAAAATCATACTTTCTTTTTATCATATTTTGTGCCTAACAATCTCCTGTTTGCTTTTAAATACAATAGAGAGAATCACAGAGTAGCCCTGGCTGTATGGTTTATCTGGAGGTCATTTAGCCCAATCCCTTTGGTTACCTAGACTGGGTTGGCCAGATAAATGTCCAGTCCCTTAACATTTCTGAGTACTTTAGTTTCTTTTGCTTTTTTTTTTTTTTTTTTTAATCAAGATATTTTTCCAAATTAAGTTCAGCACACAATAGTGCCCGTCATAGTCTGTTTGCCTAGACCAGACTTTTTTGGTGGAAAAATAACTTTCAGAAGATTTTTCTCTAAAAAAATATGTTCTTCTTTCACATCAGGAACACAAAAAACTCTCAAACTATGGTAACGGGAAAGTCTGAAAATTCTTTTAAAAGAAAATTTGGAATGAGAGAATTACCTCGAGGCTCACTCTGTTATCACAAACACAGAACTATGTCTACAAAATAATCAAGGTTATCTACAACAAATAACAGGGAATCTTGACTAAGGAAGCAAAAACTGGGGAAAACAGGAAAGAAAAAGAACCTGTATCCAAGTTTGTTCCAAAACAGTCTGTAGATTAAAGGTTTTTTTCATTAAGGCATGTATTTGTGTAAGGAGCAGAGTTGCTATTTGTTGAAAAAAGATAAAAGGCCTTCAGGTCTTTCTATGTATTTCTATAGTAAAAATACACATTGACAAATTGAGAAGAATGGAGCAGTAAATACTTGGATATTTACCTATGGTGGAGTGTAAGCACCACCTATCCTAGTTTGTTCTTTGCTTGTGTTCTTCTTCCTTTACTGAATGTTTGTGTATTGCACAGATGCTGGCATTTCTAACTTTCAGGTTAATCTCAATGTGCCCTTTGTCTAATTCTTTGTCAATGCAATGGAATGGGAATCTAGAGGTAGAAACGCATGGGATAAATCTCTTGTACAGTAACAGGTAATGTAAATAGAGTATTTTTTGTGTGTTTACCTTAGAAGTTACAGGCACTTGGAATCTGCTATAGTGTAAAATAGAAAATCAAATGAAAGACTGAGCATCATGATCTCTTTAGATGTCTTTGTCATGAAAAGAACTCAATAGTCGGGAGGAAATCCATGCCCTTCAAGGATGCCTCATATCATCAGCTAATCTCTTCTAAAGCTTATGAGTTAATCCATAAATATTTTGGCACTGTCTGTGCTTCAGCTGAATTTTGCCATACAGTTTTGCAGGATTTTTTCTTTTACGTTAGGCCACTTCTTTCACTGCCAAAATGTCTCAGAGAGCTTGCTGTACTGCTATCACAATGATAAGTAGGATTGTTTTTGTGCTTAGATGTATTTGGGCTGATGCTCCCCTAGCAGAATAGTGTTCACAATCTCTCTGGGCCATCTGTGCTGGTGAACAGCCATCCTTATAGTGTGCCTGCTGCCCCTTGTTGGTACTGGCTGTGGCAACAGAGCTGCTCTGCTCCTGAGCCTCCTTGGCACCCCCACCATGTTGTACCAAAAGATGCAAAGTGACTGTCTGAACTTTCCTCGCATCAGAGGCAAAAATGCAAAGAAAGTCTATGAGGGCAGTGTGAGATGGGAGGTAAGGGCCTCCCGAGGGCGTCCTTGAAGGTTGAAAAGTCACCAGCCAGCCCTAAAGGGCTGTCTCCCCTGCCTCTATCATCCCACTACCCTGGAGAGTCAGCATGACTTGGTGACTTGATGATGCATGGGGTACCTGCATCAGGGGTTAGGGAAAGCAGAGCAGGCCAGACGTGCCACTGATGCCCACAGGTTTGGGATAGCCACCGTGAGGAACCACAGCCCTACTCAGCCAATGTTTTCCTCAAATGCAACACTCCTAGTGTAGGACCACAGGAACACATCCTTGCTTTGTGTGTGCCTACCAGGGCTCTGGACTAAAAACCACACTAAGAGCAGAGAGGGCAGTGCCATGGCAGACAATTCCCAGAGATGACACAGGGCTCAGGTGAGGACAGCAGATACTACAAAGTTGGAAAGACCCTGCTTCAGAGGACCTTGTCCTCTTTTTGTGGTCTGGTGGGGATGGTTTACCTCAGGTCAGATTCTGTGGGGAGAGGCCAGTGACTGAACACAAGGGCCTGGCGCTGGGGCAGTGGGATCATGCACGTGGGGAACCCTGCCAACTTCCTTGGTGCAAAGAGGAGCCTTGACTCAGCTTCTCTGAGGGCTGTCATGGGAGAAGGGCTCACTATGATGTCTACTGGGAAACCCCCACAGAACACAGAGAATGATTGATTCTAGAAAGGTTCTGTAGAGGTCACCTTGTGCAACCTGCTCAGGCAGGGCCGCCTAGAGCCCAAGAGCATGAACAGAGCCTTTCCAAGCATGTGCAAGGAAGGAAACTCCACAGATTCTCTGGGCAACTTGTACCTAACATTCAGAGGCAGCCATCTGTATTTCAGTTCTTATCCCTTGGCCCTTCTCTTGTCACTGCGTAACACTGGTTGACTATTCCTTCAGCTTTTCCTCCTATGTGGATAGTCCATTCCCTGGAGCTCAACCAGTCCATCTTATTGACTCACTAGGGGAGACTTTTGAGTATTTCCTTGCATTTTTTTCTTCATAAAATGTTTTCAAATTACCATTTCAAAGATGTTTGAAGTTTTTGTAAAGTGTCAAATAACAGTAAAGGAAATCAAATTTAGTCCCCATGACCTAATAAAGATATTTGATAGGATTGGAGTAATGAAGTAAATTTGCTGAACGATGTGACTAGTATAACACTATTAAGAAGCAGTAATGTTTCAGGCTGTGACTATAATTTGAATCATTAGTTCTTCCTCTTCTTTCATAACCCCTTCCAGCCCTCCCCTTTAAATATTTAGGAAAGTATGTTTCTTTGACCTGTGCCAGCAGTAGGCCTCAAACTATATTTATTAAATTCTTTGAAGGGTCACAACCTACAGGATGCAATAAAGAGCTGTGTAATATTGTGCTGCAGTGCAACTCTTACAGCTTCCTGTGAGTCCTCTTGAAGGGTGAAACTATCTTAGCTGGTATTTATTTAGCAACAAAAGCACCTGTAGAAATGAAACCAGGATCTAGCAGAACTGAGAATTATGGAAGTGTTTGCCTTGGATGACAGATTCCATCGAGGCAGAAATTAATTTTCGCTTTATATATGGAGTGTTTTTGTGAACTGATTCTCAGTATTATATTTTTTAAAAATATATAAATGTATCTTAAATATTTTTTGCTATAGGCAACACCATTGATCCTGGCTGTATTCTATTGGAGGTTTTTACCATTTTATTCTTGTCAGTTTCAATAAGGAATGTGAGTCAGAATTTTCTCCTTCTCTCCAGGGTCCACATAAGGCTTCATTTCTGTGATCCTTTGGGTAAAACAGATATGCCTGAGAGAAAGAAGCAGAGCATATTGTCCTTTTTCTATTAGTGGGACATTTCTGAAAAATGAAGGCATTGTTGCTTTGGGAGAAATTTGTTAGAGAAGAATGTTCCTGCTTTTTCAGATTACTCAGTGCTAATCAGTACAACAAAAGTAACACTATTTGTGAGAAAATTTTATAGCATTTAAATGAGCTAAACATAGAGCTCTGAGGGGATGGTGAATACTTCTTTCGAGGGTTTGTCATCAAAATTGTCAGATATAGGTTTTGCTGCTGGGCAAATAGAGGGTTCCAAGCCTCACAGGCCCTGGTAAATGTATTGGCTGGGGTTGAGTGGGGTCATCTGCTAAAGCCATGCACTGTAGTGTCTGGGAATTCTAGACATTAATTCATCTATGTGTGATCACCTCACTTATGAAGTAGCTTCCAAAGTCATTCAAATGCTCTCAGAATCAATTTTTTTTTTCCACTATTGCCTTCTACTATAATGTAGTGAGAAGGAAAAACACTCAAATAAATTGTTTGACAGAATCATTCTTATTTTCCCCTTCTTTACGTATTTAGACTTACACTTGGATAATATATTCTTAGAAACAACATGTCTGAAATGATTCCTTGGTAAATTTTCTATTTTCATCCTGCAACCTGACCTTAAAGACAGCTCCTGTATGACAGCCTGAGGAGAGAGGTGGAAACTAGACAAAGTGCATGAGGGATGAAGAGCTAATGCTACAATGTGGAAAATGAGACAACCGTATTTCAGTTGGAAATGTGGATTTCAAGGTGATTCTTCTGTTGACTGAGAATTGAATGAGGGTTTTGTGCTTCTGTAAAATGCAGTGAAAATGACAGTGAGTTCAGGAAGGTGGGCAATAGGTTCTTTCTGAGAAGTGAGTGAGTAGTGTGAGTACACACACATACAGGAATTTATGTTTAATATATAGTGTAAACATGTTATAGATATGTGTGCAGGGCTTCTTCTGATGCTGTCCTTAAAAGCTGTGTCCAAGTAATTGTGGTAAATAGCCAAAAGTGAGAAGTGAAGGTAGTGCTGCAGAGAGATCCATGAGGACACATCAGTAATGGCCCAAATAAATTTTGCAAAAGCAATGTAAAACCAGTAGTAGAAAATATCCGGAACAGTACATTTGAACTGAGTGAGAGTATTTGAGAAGATGAAAGATACAGTACAAAAAATCAGAGATTTTTAACCTGTGAGCAGTAGTTGATTACATGGAGAAAACTTTCAGAAAACAAGGAATCAGTAAGTAAGAAACTGAGTATGCCTTTCCAAGATGCAAAAAGGACCTGCAAATGCAATTCAGACATCAAGCAGCATGCATAATTGTAATGAAGCTGAGCGGCAATAACGCCTTTAAATATGCCTCTAAAATAAAAAAGACCCTTTTTTTTTTACTTTTTTTCTTCTTTTTTTTTTTGACTTTCAGTATGAGTAAATTAAACGAAGCAGGGAATGAAAACAAAAATTGTCGCAAATTAATTGCAAGGTAGAAATCAAATATGACTCATCAGCTAGTAAAGATGACTCAGTTGCCAGTTTCGACACTTTCAAAGAAAGGGTGACGTTTGCACTAAAACATAGCTGTGGATTTTGTTGACCAAAAATGAGAATGGGGAGGTTTGAGTGGTGGCAACTTGCAGTTTGCAAAGTCTGTGTTCCCTGACTGCCTTTCTTACTTTAGCTACGCTTCATCCAGGAAATTTTATTATGAGTGGGCATGCCTGCCAGGATGGTGCCATTTAGGGTTAAACAAGAGAGCCTGGTGTATAAAGTTGCTCAAGCACACTAATGTTTCATGCTGATTTATGTTCTTAATGGGGCAAGTTTTCTAAACTTGGCTTTAGCTAAGTACTGAAGGATGATTTGAAATGTCTAAACATAGAGACCCACACAAGAAAATTTTAGGCAAACTTCTATACACTTCAAGGTATCTGAAGATTAAAACTACAAAGGGAATTTATGCTCCTGTTTCTTTTGAAAAACTTATTAGTTGTGTATTTACACAAGTAAGTACCTAGCTAAATTTTAAATGTGTTTTTATTATGACAGTCATTATGCATGTTGGGAAAAGACATGCAAGAAGCTAAATAGGAAAAGTGTTCTTAAATTGAAGATATTTCTCTTTTTGACAGTTCAAAATTTTTGTTATGCATCTTTCACAGGAACACCCCTGAAATTTATTAATAATTCATCTTCCAGTGTGTCTGGGTTAGCTAGCGTTGCTCACTGACTTTTTAATGTATCAGACATGAATAAGAATAGTTCAAGTCAACTTGGCATCCTGCAGAGAAAATTTGAAAATATTTATTTAGTTTCATGTGCTACCCTTCACACAAAATGGAGTGCAAATACCAATAACAAAATGATTTACTGCGGGAGACTGGAAAAATTACACTTAATCTTCTGTTTTTCCTCAAAGGAACTTAAAATTGGCATTTTTCAGAGAATATGCTCAAGCTGTTTATGGCCAAGTATGACAAATCTCACAAAATGGTAGAACATATCTTCAAATAAAGCATAATCTTATATTCCAGTAGAAAATTAAACCACTATTTAGAGTAATAATTTAATTAAATAAATATTGTGTCTTTCTGAATGGAAGAGCTCTACAATAAATGACATAATCAACAAAAATAAGATTGTTCACTTATAAAGTTTTCTTAAGGTTGTTTTATGATTTGAAAGCAATTAATCTTCATTAGGTATCCTGTCCCTACACATATTTTATTAGTCCTAAATTAACCAAATTGAGGCACATCATAGTTAAATTATTTGCCTGAGTTAAGAAAAAACCTTTCATTTATATAATAATCATAGATTGTATATTTCAAGCCTTTTGAGGCTGTACAGTAAAATTATTTGGGTCCCTTTGTGTTTTTGTTTGGGCGTCTGAGGCCAGTACTTGGGAAAATAAGCAAGAACACCATATGGCATTAGAGATCAGAGTGTTTTCTCCCCTTTCCTCTGTAACAAGAGTGAAGGTCCTCAGTTTGTCACAGGAATGGTAGGGCATGAAACTGGTGTTGCACCCAAAAGGTTCCCTACTGCTCTATGGGAGACACATGGTTAAGGTAGAGTAAAGGTGATTGTCCACATTGAAATTCAGTGGTAGAGGTAAATTTCTGATAAAAACTTGATGCTCACAGGGGGACCACTGTGTTTAAATGAAAAAGTAAGAACAAATACTTTTTCATTTAAACATACTACTTTTGGTGCAATGTAGAGATGTAGAAAAGAAGAAATCAGCATTTCTAATCTTAGATACTAAGTTTATCCTCTCGTGTCATTATTTCTTGTGTCAGTAGAGTCCTTTATTCACTGTAAAATGGGACAGAAACAGATTTTAGATGTTTTGGCAGTCTGACATTATCTGATGCTTATTTACTTTTTCTACTTCTCCTAAGAGCAGTTTGGGTCCTTATGATTTAAGACTTGTCATAATTAGGGATTTTGTACTTTCCTGCCTGGAAAGTCCAGTGCATACTGTATATGGCATTTTCAGGCATCTGATAAGAATCAATGGAGATGCAGGGCAGAGGACTGCTTTATTTAGAAGTGTGTGTAAAAGGAAATGCCCTAAGAAAGTTGCTTAGCTGGAACAAGATTTTTAAAAGTAAACATGTTAGTTCATTTTAAAAAAGTAACCTTGATAATATACATGTGTACATAAAGACATTGAAGCATCATTTTAAATTATGATCTCTCACACTGTCCGTTTAAGAGCTTGAATAAACTTTTTTTTCCTTTTTTTTTTCTTTTTTAAATTTAAACAGTTTCTTCTCAGAAGCTAATGTTTAGTAGTAACACTTAAAAGTATCACTATGAACACCCTTGTTATTGGTAAAACACCACCCAATTTTGCTGGACAAAAACAAGATTCTGCTTTAATTTGGATGATATATGTGAAATGGCATTCCCTAGATGTATAGGAATGCAATAATGAAAGTTCCTCCTTTAATTTTGTTGTGGTTTTGAGGGGTTTCTGGCTTTTAGATCCAGAGTTCTCGCCCTGGAGTGGCCTAGTGCAGAGTTCTGCAGTCAGAACTGCAGATATTGAATTTGGTTTTCTAAAGGGACTGGAAAAAAGGCTTTTTGCTGTCCTTCTCAATGGCAGAATTGCAGTTTCATTTTGTAACAGTTGCTTTCTGAGATTTTTGCTCCACTAGTTGTTGGGTAAATTTTGCCTGGATCTGTATTGTTTGACCCCTTTGCATGAGCTGATATTAGCTTTTGTCCAAGTACTCAGAGTTCAACAGAGATGCAGACCATTTCTCAGAACATCATTGTCTGTCTCTCAGAAAGGTTATGAGTTTCTTGAAGCTGGTCATGACATTCTTCCATCCACCCCCTCAGGGTCCACAGGGTAGTAAGGAACTGCAAAGTTTGACAAACTAGATAAATATATGTCTCAAAGCAAAGCAGCTGTTCAACTTCCTCCTTCGCCCTCACTGTGCAGTTCTGGGAGTGCAACATTCCCATCACTATATTCCCACACTTCAGTGGTCAGTATCATCCTGACTTGCAGTCCTCTCTTCTAAGGATTGATTTTTACTGTTTATTTATTTTCTGGGCAAAAATGTCAGCTGCTGCCTTACTTCAGAACAGACAAGAAGGGCAGTTTCCTTTCTTTTCTGTGATGGAAGCAGACCCATGATGGACATGGAAAGCAAGCTGTAGTTTTCCAGAGTTTAATCATGTGCTTAATGTGTTCCATTACAGAAATGTGCTCCATGTGTTCCACCCTAGCAGGGAGGAGCTGACCCCTTTGAGAGCCTGTGAAACACTGGAGCACATTGACATCTGTCAGCATGTGCAGCAGCTACCTGTTGTCAAAGCTGCTGGCACAGCCTCTATCTTAGGACAGCTTTAACACTGAGCATCTTTTACTGCCTTGTGTTGTTCAGATGCCCATCATTCTTCCAATCTGATGTGGAAAGAAAAGCGATCATCTAGCTGCCTAGGAGTTGAAAAAGCATTCAGAAACAACAGCTGTGTAATCAAACCAGAAGTGTTTAGGAGAGTTCATAAGCAACAAGTACTGCAATACTGCAATCTGCTTGGCCATAAATATTGAACATACCTCAAACCTTCCAGAGACTTTTCCCATCTCCCCCACTCTGCATTAGTATTCTTTTTATTCTTTTGAGAACAGATGAAAGGAAGCAAGTAGCAAGGTGCATTTGTAAAGCAAATGCCCTTTTCTTCAGAAAGTACAGGCAAATAGGCAGCAGTTTGTGTAGGTATAGAAGTCCAGTATGGCTCTGTTGTGTTGCTGGAATAAGGGCAGGTATTATTAAGGCTGTTTGGAGTATTGCCTTGTACCAATGTACACGAGCTCAGTTTGGCTACAGGATGTGAGCAATACAAGGAATCATTTCCGGGCCATTTCTGGTCACAGTTACGTCTGAATGTTCAAGTGGTCCTGAGGATTTGGCTCCATGGGCTTTTTTTCAAGTTCTTTTTTCCACCAAGGTTTTTCCTAGTAGCTGTTGTCCTTATTGCTTTAGCTCCTTCTAGGGTACTAGTTTCCTTTTGGCTTTGCTGGGAATTAAAGCTCCTGCTTGCCAAGAATCATGTGCATCTATACCTTCCTGATTTTCTTACAGTTTTCACCTTTAAAAGATGTTTTTGTCAGCTGGAAACTTTACTTTATGTTTAGGAATTTTCCATTCCCTTGATCTGCCTCTTTTCTTCCCATCAGTAAAATAGAGAAGAATGGATTTACCAAGATATAACTTGCATTTTATTTCAGGCCAAGACTCTGCACTAAAAGTCTTTCTGTCACTAAATTTCCTTATTTGGAGTAGGTATGCATAGGCTAGCATCCTTGTCTCTTAAATTCCAGGAATGTTTCTGGCAAAACACAGTCTTGAAAACAAATACCTAGAAATTACTGTGAACTGTCACATTAAATCACATTTTTTTATAGACTCAGTTCACACATTCATAATGCTTTTTGCATGTTTTACTGAAGGAGTTAAATTCAAGTTAACCATTATTTTCCAGAAACCTGAAATATCACAGATGTTAGGTACTGTAAGAGAAATGTAAACAAAAGAAAAACAATAGTCTTGTATATGGGTAAGCAAATGGCACAGCATTTTGCTTCAGTAATTCATGTGAACCACAGCTGTTTCATAAATTCTGAGCCAGAGTTACTTTATTGTCTGCAGTCTGACCTGTGGCTACCCCTGTGGCCATGAATGCAAGTGAGTAGCACGTACTTAGGATCTTTCTTCTAATATATGCCATGTCTTGATAAAGCAGTATTAAATGTCTGTTTCTTTCTGCATCCTCTGGAAAGCAAGAGGGGATCCTTAATGCTTGGAGTACTGGCATTGGTTATAATATTTGCAGCTTCCCTCATCAGTATATTTTGGCACAATAAAGACTTGAACTATGTGGGATCTTGGTTTTTATCTGCAAATCCACAGTTAGAAAAAGGTCATGTCTGTCACCAAATCTAATGAAAACAATATGTTTCAGTGTTCTCAGTGAAACAAACTCTGGAAACTCCTTTCAGGTGACATGAGATGTTTTGTTTCTGTTTTAATGATAATTCTATGTTCTCTAAAACTATAACAATACGAGTTCTGTTGAATGGCAGATAAAAATGTTCCTTTTCTAAAAAGGTCAAAGCAATTCTTCAGCTATATGAAAGTGTAGTTTAGCTCTGAAAATGTCTTTCTGAAGCAAACTTACTTTGAAATGAATAAATTTCCACACAGTCAATTTTTCTTGATGAAATACCACCTTGAAAATTTTTTGACTAGTTTAGTTAGTACCTAAAGAAATGCCTCAGTAATAGCTCATGCTTCTTAGGCCTCTGGATGGAAGCTGTTTTCATCTGTAACTACATTCTCCTCAGGTTTGCACTCCTGGGTGTTTCAGTGATGAGAATAAAAATGTATTTTTCCCTTCAGGTTCATTTTTTCATACGGTTGTGTGATGTGTTGCCAACAGTTTCACCCAGTCTGGACTAAGACTTACAAGGACCCAAGTGGGGTGTCCTCTGTGCAAAGCAGCCAAGCATCTGTGTCAGACAAGTAAAACCACAGGCCACAGGGATAACCAAGAAATTTTCTGTGCAGCAGCAAACACAGTCAGAAGTTTACAAACTAGGCTGGCAGCAGTCTTAGAGCATTTTGATGAAGAAGAGAAGAAAGTCAAGCATGGCTGTTAAGCCATTCTGGTTCCAATGCAGGTAAAGGTTTAGCTTCATGCTCAAAAGAAAAGGGTGGAGTTAATTTGTAATTGGTAAGAGAATTTTGTAATGAAATTTGCTGTCTTCAGCTGAAGATTTAAAGTGCATTCTAAATAAGGAAGGAAACTGAGGCATGATAGTATCCAGTTTGGAAAAGTATGGTGATTCTTGATATTGAAGTCTCTTGGTGGAAGTATGCAACAGGAAATGCAGGGGAAAAAATCAACAGTCAATAAGTAAATGTGGAACTGAGAGTAGATCTACTACAACACGAGGTTCTGAAAGAAAAAGAAAACCTTTACGTACAATGTCTTATAGTAGTTGTCACATTTAAAAATTCCAGAACAAAATTAGCAGTCTTTCTTTCCAGAAGAAAATTATGCAAAATTAGCATAATATTGCTAAGCTGGACTGCCAGGCCTATGGGTCTCTCACTCCTTATTTCCAAGTGATTGACTCTAATTCTTTTGATCAACTGAAGCATATCTAGCAGATGATTCAATTTGCCATAGTGTAATGGTAGAAGCAATAATTGTCTCTATAAATATTTTTTACATTTAATTGAAATTGGAAATGATGGACATGGTTCTTTAGAATTTTAAACGGTAGTTTAAATTGGCAGTTTTAAAATGTAGCTGCAGATGTTACCTTAAATATCTGGTTTGAAATTGCTTCATTATAGAACTGTAAGATACATGTAGGGAAATGGCAGATGAAATTAATGCATATGAACAATCACCCACATGCGTACTGATTCCCTACTTTAATTTCACTTTTCCTGTGTGCTGATGAGGTAGTTACTTTGTTTTGATCTTTGAAAGCTCATTAAGAACACTCATTAAGCCTCAGAATACTCAGTGAAGTATAGCTTCTGCTGTTACATGCAGGGTACAGTTCAATAACCTTTTCAGATTGTAACACTTTGGAGGTAATCAGGAATAGCACCCCAGAGACTGAGTTACTGAAACATGATATAGATAAAAACAAACATAGAGATGTCAGGCTGATGTGTTGTCTAAGCTGGCACCACCATCATATTTTAAGATGCTCAAAGTTAATCTTTGTCACAAATAGATTGGAAACCAAATGAAAAGTACTGACACTTCATCTGTACTTGGGCAAATTGGTTATTTTAATATCATTCTCCTTACTGCTCTTTCATTCTTGTTAACTTGAATTCCTTTGCACATTTATTAAGTTCTAAATTTTATCAGTGTTGCTGTCTATCCCTTCCTGCTCTCCAGGGAGGAAATCTTTTAGGCCCTTTTCTAAGCTCTGCCCAAACTTCCTGAAGTTTTAGTAATGTGTGCCACATCACTGCTGCCAGCATCCTTAGATTCTTCCTATGAGACTGGGGATCTGTTCCTTTTAAAAAGATAAAATATTGCACTTAACTGTATGACAGCTCACAGAGCACTTAGAAAACAACAAGAGAAGGAGCGCACAAGCGAGCTTCAGTTTTGCTGAGGGTTGAAGCTCATACAAAATTCTGTAGAGTTAAGTTCCTTGTTCCTGTGTTAAGGAAAATCATGCTTATCACTAAATGAGGAATGTAAAACTTTACATAAGTTATTAGCTGAGAATTATCATCTGCAACTTTTCTTGCACATAATTGACCCTTTCCTTTTCGTTCAGTCTTGTCTCTCAGTCCATTGCTATCATGCTCATGAGGCATCAATTGCTCATGAGGCATCAGTCCCTTTTCCCCATGATGCTCACTCTGCTGTGGGCAATTTTCTTAATTTCATAGGTTTCATGCAGTTTGGCTCATTCTGCAATTAAGATGGCTCCTGTCTCTGCCATCCTTTGCCCTCCCTGCTCCCTCCCTTCTCTAAATGTACTCAACAGCTATTTGCTTTCTCTGTTGCACATTTGATTGTCTGACTCATGTGTCAATAAAATAACCTGCCACAGATGAATGGGAGCAAAGCTGTGACATTTCTCAAAATGATTGCTTTTAAAAGTCTGCTTGCTTCATTACACCTGTGTCACCTGGAGGGTGTGACAAGGCAGTCCAGTGACTGGATGAGGAAGACAGGAAGCAAGGGCATTGGGACTTTCTGTCTGCTGTAGCCTAGGGAGATTCAGAGGGAGACTGTTCAGTTCTGGTCCTTGGGTTGGGCAAGGAAGAAGGAAGTGCCCTATTCTGTTAGCAATTCTCTGTCGTCAGAACAGGGAATTGAGTGAAATGGAGGCATAAATAGGGACATGGCTGAGTCTTAGTGTCAGCTGAGCACATGGTTTACTGAGTCTGCTAGCTAAACTATAAGGAGTCTCCCTTTTTGGCAGTATGGAACTAAAACATCAGCTGAGGTTTTATCTCTGATTTAGCCTTTCAAAGCAGCTATTTCATTAATCTGGGGCAAGTATATCTCACAGAATTGTTGCTGGGGCTCCATTTCATCTTTGAGCCAGCAACACTCAGAGCCCAAGGGCAAATGAGTCACCTAAGGAGGCAGGAACTGTGGCAGAGCTGGGCTTGAGCAGGAGGCAATCACAGGACATCTCTATCTGATGCAGATAGACTTTCCTTAACCTTAAACAGAAGACCTGGCAGACCAGTGGCATGATGCTACAAGAATTATCTTAAGTATTATTAGGCACTACCCAAGGGCAGTGAATAAAAGGCTCCTATATAGTTGTGAATCAATTAATTAGGAAAAAAAATGGTTTTGCTATCTTTGCAAGCATAATGTTATTATTTTACCACTGGTAATTATTTTTCCAATTTAGAAAAATAAGTAATTAATTTAAAAATAATTATATTCAACCTCAGCTATAATGGAATTAACTTTTGTTAATTGCCAAAAGAAATAAAATTTTGGTAGTCAGCATGGCTTTTGAGGGGAATGAGAGACCATCAAAGTAAATCAAATTAGGAGCACAATTGGGAAATGAAGGCTTTTCAGCATACAGATAATTTCAATATTCCACATGTTTATTATTTGAGGATATTCTATTTCAGATTCAGAATAATCTAAGTCTTTAATATCAGATCAATTCCATATTAAACCAGGTTTTCCTAGATGTTTGAGTTATTGTGTTTCCACTTATTAGATTACATCTTTACATGACCTCTACCTTGCGATGACCGCTCCTTAATTTAGCATGTCAGTGTCAAAAAGGATTATGTTGCACCACAGAAGGCCATTTAGAAGAGAAATCTGATTCACCCCAGATAGGATTCTCTAGAGAAATAAGTATAACTTCAGCAGGCAATTCAGATGCTGGAATTTTGTTGAATTATTGGCAGTGGCAAAGGTCAAAAGCCCATTTTTCCCTGTATCATAGGATCATAAAATGTTTTGGGTTGGAAGAGACCTTAAGATCAACTAGCTCCAAAACCCCTGCCATGGGCTGGGAACCTTTTATGAGACCAGGTTACTTAGAGCCCCATTCAGCTCAGTCTTGAGCACCTCCAAGGATAGGGAGTCTGCTGCCTTCCTGGACAACCTGTTCCAGTACCTCAACACATTTATAGCTAAGAATTTCTTCCTGATATCTAATCTAATCCAATCCCACCCTCCTTCAGCTTCTCCTGTGTCCTATCCCTACATGCTGTTCTCTAGCCTTTCTGTAAGCCCTGTTTAAATACTGGAAGGTGCTGTAAAGGTCTCCCTGAAGACTTCTCTTCCTCAGTCTGAAAAACCCTAGATTTCTCAGTCTCACACAGGGAATGTACTCCAGCCCTATGACCACCTCAGTTGCTCTTGTCTTCAGTGATTCCTACAGGTCCATGTCTTTCTTGTGTGGGGGACCCCAGAGCTGGACACAGCATTGTGGGTGGGGTCTCACCAGAGCAGAATAGAGGGGGAGAATCCCCTCCCTTGATCTGCTGGCCACACTGCTTTTGATGCAGCCCAGGATGCAGTTGGCTTCCTGGGCTGCAAGTGCACATTGCTGCCTCATACTGAGCTTTTCATCTTCAAACACCAAATCTGTGCTGCCAGGCTTAGTCTCAGCCCATTGTCTGCCCAGTCTGTATTTGTGCTTGGGACTGCCCTGACCCAGGTGCAGGATCTTATGCTTGCCCTTGTTAAACTTTATGAGGTTTGCACAGTCTCACCTCTCAAGCCTGTAAGGTACCTTTGGATGGGATCCCTCTTTCAGTGTGTTAGCTGCATCTCACAGCCTTGCTGTCATTGGCAATTTGCTGAGGTTGAATTTAATCCCACAGTCCAAATTGCTGGCAAAGATGTTGGAAGGAGCTGGTCCCAATACTGACCCCTGGGGAATGATACATGTCACTGTCCTCCACTTGGACAGCAAGGTGTTGATTGCAGCTCTTTGTGATCATCCACCCAATTTTTCATTTCATCCATCAAAATCTGTGTTTCTCTAGTTCAAAGGCAATGATGTTATGCAGAACAGTGTCAAGTGCTTTCTCAAGTCCAGGTAGATGACATTTGTTTGCATTTCTCTCATCCACTACTGCTATAACCTCATCACAAAAAGCCAATTTTGTTGGGAATGATTTGCCTTCAGTTGGCTGTCAGCAGTCACCTCATTATTTCCCATGCGCTTTAGGGTAGTTCCCAGGAAGATCTGCTCCTAGATCCTGCCAGGCACTGAGGTGAGACTGGCTGACCTATAGTTCCCTGGGTCTTCCTTATCTCCCCTTTCAAAAATGGGGGTTATGTTTCCCCTTTTCCAGTCAATGGGAACTTCACCAAGCTGCCATGACTTAAGTATGACAGTGTGGCATAGTCACTTCTTTGGCCAGTTCCCTCAGGATCCACAGATGTATCTCCTCTCACTTGTTTACTTTCAGTTTCCTTAGATGTTCTGCATTCTCTAAGTCCCTGTTTTCAACTTCTGCAACTTTAGCAGTGTGGCTGGAACACTGCTGGTAAACCCTGAGGCAAAAATATCATGGACTACCTTGGCATTCTTCCTGTCCTGTGTACCCAGGTCTCCTATATCCTTCCTGAGAGGAACACATTTTCCCTAGTCTTTTTTTATCAGTGATACACCCAAAGAAGCTTTTTTGTTACTCTTGATATCCTTGGCCAGGTTTACTTCTGCCAGTGCTTTAGCTATCCTAGCAATCTTTCTGATGTTTGGGCTATTTTTCTGTATTTGTCCCTGTCCCTTCTATCAGCCTTTTCTCATCCAGGAGCTCCTTGTACATCCATGCAAGCTTCCTGGACCTCTTCCCTGATTTCTTCTTCATAGGGTTGCATTGTTTCTGAGCCTGGAGGAGAAAATCTTCCAGCTTGAATATCACCCAGCTCTCTTGGGTTCCTCTTTCTTCCAGGACACTATCCCATGACACTCTACCAGGAGACCCTTGAAGAGACCAAAGTCTGTTCTCCTTGGAGTCCAGGATACTGGATCCCTCCTCACTGCCCTAAGGATCTCAAACTCCACCACTTCATGGTCACTGCAGTCCAGGCTGGGTTTGAGCTTCATATTCCCCACCAGCCCCTCCTGGCTGGTTACAAAAAGGTCCAGTCCAAAACCTCTCTTCATTGGCTACTCTATCACTTGGCAAAGGAAGTTGTTATCAGCTTGTTCCAAGAACTCTCTAGATTGTCTATGCCTGGGTGTGTTGTCCCTCCCACAGATGTTGAGGTGGTTGAAGTTCCCCATGGGAACCAGGATATGTGAGTATGAGGCCACTCCTCTCTACCTGTAGAAGACCTCATCAGCTTGCCCTTTCTGTTCAGGCAGCCTCAGAGACCTACTATTGAATCACTTGTCCCTGCTCTCACTTTAATCCTCACCCACAAACTCTCATTCAGCTCATCATCTATCCCCAGCTGGAGTTCCAAGCACTCTTTTATCATAGAGGGCATCACCACCTTCTCATCTCCCCTGCCTATCCCTCCTGAAGAGCTCATATCTTTCCATTCCAACACTCCATGAGTTCTGTGATGCCAATAAGATCAGAGCCCTGAGTCAAGTGCAAATCTCTAGTTCCACCAGGGGAAACCCAAGCTGAGTGCATTATGACTTTCTGTCTGGAGTGTTTGGAATTCCTTGGTGCTGTGCTTCATGTGTTTTCCTCTGGACCTGCACAACCTCTACAGACTCGAGACATCTCTTGCTGTCTCTGGCTCACTGGTATGAGTGGATGGCCTGTCATCCCATGCCTTATCACTGTTAAACCTGATGATAACCACCTCTCCCATCATATCTCATTTAGCGCCATAGAAACACATCTTGGCACAAGATGATCTTTCTCTTTTGAGAGAGGTGAATCCTTTCTGAACTCAGCAAGTCTGGTGCCATGTAGGCTATCCCATGATCAAAGATCACCAAATTTTTGTGGGGAAAGGTCGTTTATTAGTAGACTGAGTCCACCTGTTTTCTGTCTATGCTGTCACCTGCAGCTGGAGGACCAGAAATAAGAATAACCTGAGGTTCTGATTCCCTCAAAAACTGTCCCAGTGCCTTGAAGTCTCTTTTGGTCACATTTCTGCTATGTCTTCCATTTTTATGGTGGTGCATACGGAGGACCAGCAACAAGTAATTGCTGAAAAAAAGAAAAGGAAAATTCCTGAAATCTGAATCTTAGGTTCCCGTCTGAATTTTGATGGAAGAGTGTCTGAGAAGGATGCAGAACTAGAAGAAGCATACATGATGCTTTCCCTTAATGTTCTTCCAGCTTGCAACACACTCCAAGATGTCCCTATGCTGAAATAGATGTAGAATTTCCTGACTCAGACATGTTTTCTGTTTGGGTCAGAATCATACAGATCAATTTTTTGTGTGAAAACACATCTGTTACAAGCTTTGTCTTACCCATCTCCTTCTGCAAGCAGAACTTCCACTGGCAATGAATGCAAAATTAAATTTAATACTGGACTGTTTTAAAAGAAATGTTTTTCCTCTTTCCAGTTCTTCCAGAATATGCTGTGTTTGTTCAAATCAACCAGAACTAAAGAAACTAAATACCTATCTTTAGTGCTTTTTTTTTTTTTTTCATTTTAAGATTGAATTTTATGCTTTGTGGAAATAGAAAAGAAAATCTTCAGTAAAGAAAATCTTAGTTATCTGCTATCCTCCTGTTGAAAACACTGCCAAAAAAAGAGAAAGTAGTGATTTTTCAGTAACCAATTCCGAGTTTCAAATAATAAATCAATAATCCTTGAGCAAGATTGAAGTAATTTTGTTCTTTGTTATGCTGGTTTGTCACAACTTGTTAGGAGGATTTATTTCCCTTTGGGACTGTGACACTGCTGCCATGACAACAGTAATTCACAAAGCCAGATTCATCCCGTGATATGTAAAATTATGGAAACTGTCTAGGGTGTTGCTAAGTATTATATATTTTCTTTTCTTTTGTTAGTAATTTATCTTGGTGGGTGGATAATAACACCACCAAGTTTGGAAGCTTTCAGATGCCTATTTGCCTATTTCATTCTATATGGAAGTTTTCTTGCAGAAAGTTCCAAATGTAATACAAAATCTGTTTTGCACATGATGAGCCCCTGGTAAGATGCAACAGCATTAGCCGAAGTCCAGGTAATTCAACTGCGTAGATTTATGTGTGTGATCTTCATAGCTATTTTTTATGACTCAAGGTAATTTTCTATTACATTTTGGGCAGAAAGGGAACATTAGCACAATTTATTCACCATCATATGCTTGTTCTCAGGCTATATTACAAATAGAGTCTATTTCCTAGGCATTACAAGGGGCTTTCAGCAGTAGAAAAGTCTGCTTTGAGCTCAGGAAGCATCAAAACAATTCCCATCCAAGTTTTCTTTCTGAAGGAGAAATACTGCTATTTCCAGTGAAAGCCTGATATCAGCTTGATAAGTAATGATGATTTTGTCAAGCCCTTTCCATCACATCTCTAATTTGTCAAAGCAGAATAAGCATGATTTCCTTGCATTTTATCTGTTCTCATTTTCCACTTAATGATTTCTTTTTATTTTCCAAAAAAAAAAAAAAAGGGTTAAGTGACGCTTGGCAGTGCTGACAGTGTTTCCCAAGTCATTTAAAAAGTAAAAAAAGGAAAAATGTCCCTTCCCATTTCCAAAGTTTTTAATAAGGATTAATTTCACCTTCCAGTGTCTTGTGTAGGATTGACATGTGAAAGCAATGGAGTCCCCAGATTTCTAGTCTCCAGTTTCCACATATTGCCTGCCACAGTGATATGGAGAATCTTTTAACTTTCTCTTTTCACTACTCTGTCCAGACTGTTTGGGTTCTGAGCAGGTACCCATGTGTGGGTTTGTGAGTGGTTAATTGGCTAGTGGTAACACATGTAACCAAGCATCAGTTCTTCCTTACTGATCAGAGAAAAGACTGAGCTGAATGATATTTTTTTCAGCAAGGTGGGTTGGCCCATGTGCTGTCAGTTAGATCATGTTAAAATTAAAACAGCATTTGTGCTCTCTTGCAGTTCTGCTCAAAATCTCCCAGTGGTACTTTGACAGGCTGCAATTAGGTCTGTGAGCTGCATGCCTGAAGTTTTAAGCTCTCTTGGGTTTCGGATCAGCCCCATAGCTATGAAATCCACAGTGACCACTTTCCCCTTGTCCTCTATGAGTGAAGTCTGTTACATCCCTTCCTGAAGTGGGACCAGTGGCAATGAGCATTGTGTTGTTCCTGAAATATGCTTCTATGAGGATAGGTGATGCCACTGAGGTTGTTCTGGTTTGTGTTTTTCAGTAGACTGTTAATGAAATAAAGACTGTGTACTGAAGCAGAGAGATTGATTTAAAATATTTTAGATTCATTTTAGACTGGACAAAATTACATATGTCTGCCATTTCTTGTAGCTATTTGGTTCAAATTTCTGTGTGCCCTTTGGACTTGGAATCAGGATCCTTTCAAATTTTCAGGTCTTTCATGGTCTGTGGAATATTTCTAAAACTTAACATTCTTCTTTTCTTCCTCAGTCTCTGGAATTTACTTTTTCCCTCCAAATTCCTGCATCAGTTTTCTATTTATTTTTGGTGATAGACTTCAGTCATTTCAGGAAAATTCTACTGCACTCCTCCTCCTTCTGTCCCTCTCTGTCCTTACAGGCAAGACAGAACAAACCTGGTTTCATAGATCACAGGTTTTTGGCTTTTCTGTGTTGCGGACATCCCAGGAGCCATTAGGAATGAGCACCCCATGTCTCCATCTTATAGAAATTTTGCAGTCTTTTCTTTTTAACCCTATAGCAAAAGATAGAAAAATTGTATATATCTTGTGATTGGTATTCAGTATTGCAATAACTTCCTTAAATCAACCAGAATTAATAAACTTTTGTGAAATAAATTTCACAATCATTCTGGAGGTGCTATAGAAATCAAAAGTAAAAGACTTTGGATTTCATATCCATGCTTAGAACATATGATTACTTCAATTTTCTCTTAACTATTTACTGCTTCCTTACTTCTACTTCTAAGTAGTTTTCTCTGTGTGGGGTCATGCTGACAATAAGTTAGTACGGCATCTTCCATAATGCCAGGCTAGTGGTGCTCGAAGTGAGATTCAATAGAGATAAATCTGTGGCTGTTTACTGTGGATGTCTTTGAAAACGTTTTTCAAATCTGAGCTTCAATTTTTAATTATTTTTTTTAAATGTTAGATACTTGTGTATCACTTCAGCTCCTCACCCTTTTTCTTGGATGCCTGTGCTGCTTTCTTAAATTTGGTTTTTATCTAACCTCTATGTAACCTGCCTGTGGATAGCACAGCAATCAATCTTTCCCTTCGTCCTTTATAAAGCTGGTACAACAGTGGCAGCAGCAAAGGTTAGTGTTGCGACTCGTCTCCTGAAAAGGAAAAAGCTGGACTTCCTGGTGAGGGTATAATTAATGTTAAATAAAATGTCTCCCCATTCTTTTATATTGTGTGCTTATATGACAATGACTTCTTCCCTTGCTCTTTCTTATAGTTTTCCCCTTTTATTTTTCAGGGAAAGAGAAAAAAAAGCTTGTTTTTCGCTTGAATAAAAGTTATTTTGTTACTTTAGAAACATTGGGAATAGTCAAATTTTCAAACAATTCTAGGCATAACTTTATACTTTGCTTGTTTGATTAACATATGACTTGGATTAGGACACTTTTTTGTCAAATCCTTTACCTACAATTTCTGCTGTAGGCACAAGCTGTTTTCTGGCAGTTTTGAATGGCTCAGTGATCTGAGACTCTCTGGAAGCTGGAAGTAGAGTTTAAGACTACAGAGGCAGTGAATATTTAAGACTCTTGTTTACTGTAACACATATGGTAATATGACAGTCTCCACTTGTTTGCATCTCTTCTAGGGAATCTTATTTAAATTCATTAATTTGCATTCAACAGTGAATATTGAGCATTGCCACTTTTTAATACATGACATGTTGTCTTGCATAACCTCCATTGCTATGTTAGTTAACTTTCAGCTAATTATTTTTTGACTATGACTATTTTTTATCTATGACTATTGCCTTCACATTATTAACATGCAAAGAAAAAGACCTGTTTTTTTTTTTTAACTTTGTGAAAGAAAGAACTATTGTAAGAATTGTTACTGATGGAAGAGAAAGTGGATAAAAATCAATCAATACCATACATTAAAAAAAGTTTTTCCAAAGGAATTCTAGAGACAGAAGTTATTTTGTAACCTGTGTCTGTCTCCTTTCTTCCTACCTCCTGACTGGATATAGCACTGTGATGATTTTATAGCAAGGAGGAGAGAATATTTGTAAGACTCAGGAAGAATATGGAGTAATAAAATTTCACTCACATATTTTTGCTGGATTATTCATGAATCCTATGTGCAACACACAACTGCTGGAACTGAAGTTAATGTTCAACTTGTACTGTTTAGGATTAAGACCTTTGCCCACTGAAGTACCATTTGGGCTGAGTATCAAAATCCTGTGCTCATTATTTGAATATTAAATACCAGCAGTTTCATATGGCAATTACTGTTCAGTTCAGTGCAAGTATGGGAAGGATAAAAGTTTGTGATATCTCTTTCCAAGATAAAGCTCTCTTGTGGTAAAACTTTGTAATGTGAAGCCAGAAAGACATTTCAGAATACAACTTCATTGGAGATCTGAAACTTAAATTCTTTACGTTTCAGATCTTTTTTATAAATTGAAAACTTCATTCATTAAGAATGTTGAATAAGAAGAGTCAAATAATGTTCAGATTAATTTGCTTTAAAAATATAGAAGAAATCGTAGAACAGTGAAAGCATAGCTGTACTCAATTGCACTGGTTGATGTGCCATAGCTTTGATATACATATTCAGAAAACGTACAGAATCCTGTTTGCTTTTGGATTTAGCTTGGTAAGGACTGCATTTTTATCCTTATATCTGGTACTTGTTTTCACTCTTTAGACCAACATGTATTTCTAGGTAAAATCACTGTGAGGTCTGAAATGCACCATGAAATATGTCAACATGTACATCAGTGGATTTTTACTGTGCTTCATGAACAGTCTTTAGTTGCTGCCTTTCACTGAGAACTTTTATCACTTAAGACATTATAAAGGCTGTAAGTCAGCTATTTTGAATACATCCCATTGCCTATTTCTGGCAATTAAAAAAATATTTATTTAGTATTTTATTTTATTTACAAGGTAAAATTATTCTGAAACTTTTCTAAAATTGGGCTGTCTTTTAGATGTGAAAACTGCTGAATTTTTTTTTGCTGGAAAGATGGATTTATTAATCTCTAGTTATTTTATTAAAAATATTTTAGTTGGATGGATGATTTTAAACTGTACTACTTTCATTATACTCCTCATAGTGGATATCAGTATCAGCTCACACTGAAAAGTAGGTGCACAAGGGATGTCTTAACCAGACCGTGTGTGTGGGGAAGGCATATGTGTTTTCTGTAAGAGAAGATAAAAGCTGTTGAACTGCCAGAGGAATGAACTTATTTATTTCCCTGAAGTCTCAGCTCAGATTTCATTAAATATTTGAGCTTCTAAGGTGCTGGTATATATTGGATTTTGAGAGAAGAATGTGGAAGATAGTCTGGGGCAAGTCTGTCCCACACAGGTTATCTTCAGCTGCTCAACTTGACAGAACCAGACACAGATTCAGAGTCATTAAAGTAAAAAGTTTAAATGAATAAGTATAATTTCTTAATAGAACAACTCTTTACTTTTGATACTGGGTTTCTAGCTGTCAGCTCTACATTACATTGAAGTTACTAACCAGCACCTGTCAGCACAGACTCTTGCCACAATTCATGCTGAACTCTTGGTGAAATTGAATTATCACTCTTAACATTACTAGATAACCATGAAAAGCTTTTTCTTTTTCTTTTTCTTTTTCTTTTTCTTTTTCTTTTTCTTTTTCTTTTTCTTTCTTTTTCTTTCTGCCGATGCTGAATTATCACTTTATTTAAATTTAGTTCAACTGAAGAAATTGTGGAGGTAGTTTTTTTATTACTCTGTTTTCTTCTTGTGTTTTCATTACTTCAGGCTTGACATAAGCATGGTGCAATACCAAATGGCTCCTGAACTACTTGCCAGGCATTTATTTTCTTCTATTTGTCTGCCTTGTCTCAATGCACCTGTGGTTCCCATTCTTCCTGGCATAGTCCTGAAGGTCAGTGTTCAGAGGAACATGAGTACCTAGGACATGTGAAAAGTCTCTATCAGGTGCTTCTCAGTCATTAAAGATTACATAAAATACTTCTGTTCTAGTGTGAATGGTTGTGAAGGATCAAAGGTTTAAATGTAAGAGCCACAAGATATGCACATATGGATACAAACAGTGTGAGCTAGTATAGTAAGTCCAACTATTCCTAGATGTATCTGTACTTGAACATGCATTTTTTTGACTTCTCTTTCATCATTCTTCTGTTTGATGAAGAATTGTTACTTGTGTAATGACATTTGGTAGCGTAATTTCATGGCTGACAAAGGAGTGAGCCAAAAAGCAAATTTAATTCTATAGAAGATACTCAGTTTGCTGTTGAGTGAATGTAATATAACAGAACCTAACCTAGATAAGGATAGTGAAGTTATATTTTGAAACTGTCCATTTCTCCTCTTCATTTGTATAGAATTTATTTGCGACAGAGTGGAAAAACTTCAGCTTTAAACTTGTAGTATTTTATGAAGCTTCACCTAGTTGATAATGTCAACTTCTGGAGGAAGAAAAATCTTAGATGTTCTTCAGTTTTAGTGATGCAAGTGTATGTTCAATATTGACTAGTTCAACTCATCATGAAAGGTAGTTTTGTGGAATCCATGAAGAACTCCAGGAATAAAAATAATCAATATTGATTTATTTTCCTGGTCATTCCTTCTTATATTGCTTTTTACTCGTTTGTGATTTCCCTCTTTTCTCCTGTGTCAGTGGTGCTACCTGTTAAGCATAAAAATCTCAGTCACCCTAAAACTCTGCTGACTGCTGTATCCTGACAGTGGCCTGAAGTGGATGTTTACAGAGGAGTACAAGAGGGCATGTACAGAGCAGTGCTTTCTCTGACATTGCCTCCCAGCTTCTGATATAGGATATGCATTGCAAATTAAGCTAGGAGTTTGTATTCCAAATAAGTGATTTGTTTTGGGTTCATTCCAGAAAAGCCCAAACAAGGGAAATCATAAATCATAAATGAGTAGATTTTTCCAATTCTAAATATAAAACTGTCCCCACCATTTGATGAATAAAGGACTGTTGCTTTGCAGGCACTATTAACTGCTCCTTAATATGTTGTGAATATCCTTTCACTCCATGTTTCAGCAAGATACTATCTTCAGGAGAATATATATATTTATATATTTTTATATATATAAAATTATATATAATCTTTATATTTTTTAAGAGTAAAATGTGTTTTAGTGCTTTATGGTTTGTTGAATAACTTCCCAGTTGCTTCATGTAATTAGAATTTTGAATGCAGTATGAACAATAGAGTCTTTATTTCTGACGGATGAAAGTAACGTGATTTGTTATACTAATTAAAATATAGAATTTCATGCCGCTTATTATCTAATATGTATGCTCATGCTATGTTTTTCTTCACTTGTATTTAGAATACAATTAAACATGTACAGTTTTGAGACTTATCATGCATATTTCTTCCCAAAACGTGCAAGAAAACAGCTAAGATACACTAGGGCTAATGGCTTGGAGAAAATATCTGTGTTCCAAACAGGTATAATAACAGCAATTGCTGACATATGCTGCCGTAGCAGTATGCCTGCAGCATATTGTTGGTGGAACTGTGTTTTCCATGTGTCCTAAAATAGTTCCTATAATATCAGCTTTGTGGGTATATTTACTTGAAAATCAATAAAATTCCTGCTAAGAGTAAAATTCCTTGTAATGAATACCTACAGGTATGGTTTTTCCTTATGAATTTGTTAGTAGCTACCTTAAAAATTGGTTTCAAAATCCATGCATGTAGTAACCTGTGTGTGCCCTCATATTTCATATAACCTTCTTTATCTTTGTAGCCTCTAGGTTTGTCTGGACAAGTAGCATGGAATATCTAAGCTTTGGGGATTTTGATTATCACCTTTAGCTCAAAGAATTTAGATGGCTAAACTTGTAAGGAAATGTAAACTTCAGGGACTAGTTTCTGAGTTCTTTTTTTAATATCACTTCTAAGTCTCACCACACACATACACACACAAAAACACCCTGCCTCCTTCACCCCCACCCTCCATCTCCACTCTTTGACAAAGAGCAGATTTTAAAGTGATTTATAATTCTGCACAGTCCTTTGCCTTCAGTGGTCTTGAATGAAAACAAGCTGGCCTTTTTGCCCGCTAGCTAATTTGTGTCAACTCTAAAACCAGAGGATGATGAACTGGATTAAGGTATTCCACACATTTCCTACAGACCACCAAACAGCTTTTATTTGACAGTACAAGAGATGTGAAATACTATGCAGAATTAGACCCTAAAGCCAAGTGACATATAACAAATTTTTCTTACTACGAGATCATTTATCCACCTAGTTCTGCAAAAACTCTTAACACCCCACTTCTCCCCAAAACAGAATGATAATATAATAGCATGAGGAAGAAAGATGTAGGAGTGCAACTAGTTGATTTATACATGGTAACATTTAAAATTGATTTGTTTTTAGCTGTCTTGCTATCACTTTTTATCTAAACTGTTTTAGTATTTATGATATTTACATACTTTTACTAAATTGTTATTTAAAGGAAATATTTTCTATTGTACACCTGAAGGATGGTTAAGCTGAATGAAAATCATTGCTTATTTTCTTGTTTAATTTCTCCTGTATATGAATACGAAAACCTTATTCAGGCAGTTGGTAGCTAATAGTAAAGCAGCCCTGAATTTTTTTTTAATAGTAAAGGAGCCCTGAATTTGTAGTCCAGTCCTCAGTACTGGAGGGTTAAGTCTATGATGTTCCTCTTATCTAACCTGACATATGTCAAACAAACAAGTCAGCTCTAGAGCATAGATTTCCTGTGGGAGAGGATGAGGAATAAGAAGCTTGCATGTGGCTGTGGTTTGTGATGATGGCTTTCTGCTGCAGATGCAGGTTTTGTCCTAGTTTGCTTCTAGCTGGTGTAAGGCTTTCTGTGCCAGCAGGTTCAGTAACTGCTGAAATGAGGAGGAAGGCTCCCAAATGACTAGCAAGCTTATTTGTGTAAGAACCATTCAAAGAGAAGAAGACAAATGTTAAGCATGTATTTTTAAGGTAAAGTAGTGGTATTTCTGTACTATAAAACATCACTTGGTAAGTAGCACCAAATTATTTTCTCCTTAAGTGGTGACAATAATTACTGTTGTTTACTGACTTTTTTTTTTTATAACTGTATGTATGCCTTGCTGTAGAGAAGCTACTTATGTGAAGTTACTTATCACACACTCTAAGTCCTCCTTCATGTGATTTTGTGCTGGTAATACTTGCCTGAATGCAGTCATGACCATACTTTTATTTTTCCTTAGCAATTGGTAGCAGAGCAGCAAGAAGTCCTCTAATGGTTTCTTGTGCCTGAAGATTCATCTTCTTTTTGTCCCTCTAGGGAAGGAAAGTCTTCTCAGCAAAAGGGGGAGAACATATGATTATTCAGGTTTCTCTTCACGTACTTTCAGTTTTGACTGAACGCTCTAAACAAAGGTTAAGAAGGAAATTCTGGTAGTCTATCAATCTGCTGAGTCACTCAGTCTGAGATCAAGGGTATGAAATTCAACAAGCCAAGTGCAGGGTCCTTCACTTCAGTCACAGCAACCCTTCAGTCTTCAACTTCAGTGACAGTGCCATAAGGTGGGATAGAGTGGCAGGAAAGCTGCCCAGTGCAAATGGACCTGGGGTGCTGGTGACAGCAGCTGAACATGAGCCAGGCTGTGCCCAGGTGGCCAAGAAGGCCAATGGCATCCTGGCCTGGATCAGCAATGGTGTGGCCAGCAGGGCCAGGGCAGGGATTGTCCCCTGTGCTGGGCACTGGTGAGGCCACAGCTCCAGTGCTGTGTCCAGTGCTGGGCCCTCACTGCAGGAAAGACACTGAGGAGCTGGAGAGAGTGCAGAGAAGGGCAGTGGGGCTGGGGCAGGGTCTGGAGCACAAGTCCTGTGAGGAGCAGCTGAGGGAGCTGGGGGTGTTTATCCTGGAGAAAAGGAGGCTCAGGGGTGACCTTGTCACTCTCTACACCTGCCTGAAAGGAGACTGTGGCCAGGTGGGGTTGTTCTGTTCTCCTGGGCAGGAGACAGGAGACACATGACAGGACAAGAGGAAATGGCATCAAGCTGCACCAGGAGAGGTTCAGGTTGGACACGAAGAAGAATTTTTCACAGAAAAAGTTGTTAAGCATGGGAAGGGTCTGCCCAGGGAGACAATGGAGTTGCCATCCATGGAGGTGTTCAAGCAATGACTTGATGTGGCACTTGGTGCCATGGTTTAATTGACGTGGTGGCGATCCATCAAAGTTTAGATTTGATTGTAGATGTTTTTTTCAACCTAAATGATTCTGTAGAAACGGAGGGATACGGTTTAAGTAACATAATCAAAGTTCATAATGTAGGGCCTTCAATCTGGTGTCAGCTTACTGCAACCTGTTGCTCATTCTTTTAACAGCCAAGCTGTAAGATGTGCAAGTAATTAGACATTCCAGGGTGTTGAAATAGTGGCTCTTGTACTTCTACAAAATAGACCATAAGGCACATGAGGTAAAACCAAGGTAGGTAAGGTAGTAAGGTCCTGTTATCTACTTGTATCAAAGTAGATAACATTGATATATATTTAATGTAATGATATTTATAAAACAATATATTATGGTCAGTCTTGTAAGGTGGGAAGAAAGGGCTGGTATTTCTTATTTCATTGAGATCCCTGCAGTAGCAAAGTTTGGCCTTGTTAATATAAAATAACAGATGCAGGTTATTGCTCTTTTATTCCTAAAAGATTTTGTAGTTTATATGAAAATTTCTTCTGTCTCTCTAGTTTAGTTTACATGTATTACTTATAATTTTATGTAAATTGTGAGTTTTCTGCTGTATTATAAAATGACTCACATAAAATTAATTGATTCAGCACACCCAGGACTTGTCTGGAACATTGCTTATGTGTGTTTAATATTATTGAGATGACTTTCAACACTTGTTTAAAATCTATGCTTCTATCTTTTCTGGCATCCTTTTTTTACCCTGTCTCTTCATTAGTTTTTTCATTCTTCAAATGTGGACTTGCTAGACTCATGATTGCAGGCCTTATTTTCTTGCTCAGTGGGCCTGAAGCACTGTAATCTTTCTGTATCCATTAGATCAAGAGTATTAAATATTTCCTATGAATACTGATTGAAAATGTGCTGTGTCAAGTGCTCTCTTGATTTCTATAAAATCAGCACTACTGTTCCTGAATATTCACTGTGATAAACATACCAGCCGTTTGCTTTTTGATTTGCTTGACTTGTATATTTCCATACATTCAAAGGAAGCATTCTATGTTGATATCTATATTAGGGTTGTGCATTTTCAAAGTATGTAGAAAAATACATTGTTTGTGAATTTACAAAATTAAATGAAAGATAACACCTTTTTATAACTTTACTGCAAGTGCAGAATAATTTTGGCTATAAATACTTTGAAGTATTTATAAATAAGGATAAAAAAATTACAAAGTGTGCCTTAGTTTAAAAAACTTATATAGCAGAAGAATAAGAAGAATGGATAAGAAGAAGAAAAACTATGGTTTTTATTAACCATAGTATGTCTGGAAATGACTTGTCACATCTGAAAAAGGTCAAATGCACTGGTATGGGGGAAGGGGAGAAGCAGGTTACCTCAGGGATGGGGAGGGGGGCAGAAATCCCCTTGGTTTACAGGCAGCTAACATTTGATGAAGTGACATAATCAACAGAATAAACATTAATTTTGTAGACAAGAAGTATATAATATAGACTTCAGAAAATTAGCTCTAGCAATTCAGCCTTCTTGTGAAATGATTTTAAGTAAGTCAAGGTGAAGTATCTCAATTTTTGAAAAAGCCAGTGAAGAAGAGAATGGCACCAATTCAGACTCATTTCTCCTCAGTGAAAGGAAGTAATCATTCAGCCAGTCTTTGCAAAGAAAATGGAGGGAGCACTAAGCTGTCTGAAATCAGAAAACACAGCATCTTGGAAAAGAAATACTATTGATCGGAAAAATACAGCTGCAGTTGTATAGGTTACTATTAAAGTGCATTCTTTCTTTTACCTTGTCCTACACTATTTCCAATCTATTTTCACACTGACTTGCTGGTTGCAGAGTGAGATTTTTCCACTGTGTGGCTGCAGAAGAAATACCTGTGTTAGAAAACATCTTCTAAAAGAATAAAAAGTTTCGGAATTGGGGAAAAAAAAAATTGTTGCCTGTCTCCTGACCAAGGTGGCAAGAAAAGTATTTTTATGGATTCTCATGGTCACCATAATTGAAACAACTCAGTATTTTGAGACAGACATTTTTAAATAATGCAAAATTAGTTGAAAATGAGACAGAACTACTCAGTTACATTGTGCTTTTGTGTCTTAATTATTCTCATAGTTTTATAAGCACCTTGTTCTTTATAACTTTAAAGACATTGAGGCATGGAGATGAGTAATGGTTTCCTAAAAGATTGAAGTTGAGAAGCTATTCCAACTAAAAGAAGCTAGCCACAAGAAACAGTTGAAAAACTGCATATTTGTAATCTTTGATCATTTTTAATGGTGACAATTTAGCATCTTGTGAGGAAAATAATTAGCGTGGATCTTCTGCATCGTGGTGCCCTGCATTTGAATTTCTCCTCTTTGGTGAAACAGATGTTACCTCTTCTTAAATGATTCCTTCAAGAAGAGTCTTAATTGGAATAAAGTATGTTCATAAGCCTTACTGAACCAGATAGAAAGTTATTTGTAATTTCTCCCTCTCTCTCCCTCCCCTGCTCTCTCTCCCTCTCTCTTCCCTTCCTGCTCAGAAAGATTTTATTCCTCTTGTCTTTTTTTCTGGCATATTTTTTTTTCTCCTTCTTATTTGTCCTCTGTCTTTTTCCATGCCAAGGGAAAGAAAAAAAAAAAAAAAAGGTGGGGAGAAAGAGACAGTTGAAGGAAACATAAAAACACAGAATATCCATTTTCCTGGATTATTTCCAACCTTGAAAATACTGAAAAGACCCATACTTGTTTCTGTGATGTAGTATGGCAGAATTCACAAAGAATATTAAAGCTCTGCACGCAACCCCATGTCCTGTAAAAGCTAGGCTTCTAGTGAGTTTGTCTGTAGTCTGTGAGATTTCTGGAATACCAATGTAGGCCTTCGGATCCACCTGAAGACAGCCCTGCTGTGTTGCTCATCATCTTGTTTCCTGTACTGATCAACAAGCCTGCCTCTGAATGAAGGATTTGTAAAACTGCTTCTTATATTCCTTCAGGCAGTCAGTTGGGCAAGATTAAGGTGGTGGAGCTACCTTACTTGGCCTGAATGGTGAGTGCCCCATAACCCATCCCTTCCACTGACAAAACCATTGAGAGGTTGTGTTAGATGGATGGTAAAAACCAGCTCAGGGACAGGCAGTACCTTAAGTTGTGATAGATGTTTGCTAAGATGGGTGTTGATTCATTGTGAAATGTTAAACAATTCTTCAGACATTAATAGCTTAATAGCATTTCAACCTGTCCCATGCTCACATCCAGAGGCTGCAGTGTGTAATTTATGTTAGCAAGCACCACTCGTGGTGTCTGCTTTAAGGTCCATTTTAAATTGTACAAAAATAATAAATATACACCACAAGCTGAGACAACAGACAATAATAGCACACAGTCCTTAATTTTTTGCCACATTGCTTTACACAAATTTCACTTTGTGTTCATGCTTATCAACTCTCCATCTGATTGTGATTTTGCTTTTTTTAAAAAAAATGTTCTTTTAATTTGCTGCTATATATATTTGTCCTGTTCTGATTATTAAACATTATAACTAGGATATTGACACTTTCAATCAGTTTTTCCTTTGAATTCAGACAAGTTCATGTTTCTTTACGACATGAACACCTCAATTTCCTACCACTCCTTCTGTGTTAAGTCTTTGAAACACCAGCCTATTTTAGGAGTCTGGTCTACTGCTCCCCATCACAGAATCATAGAATGATTTGGATTGAGAAAGGATTTAAAGGTCATGTCCCATTTTGCTGAAATGGACAGGGACTTCTTAATCTAGATAACAATGCGTTGAGACCCTTTCAGCCTAACCTTAATGAGCCTTGACTCTGAATTCTCTGACCCAGGGGCGGGGCATCCCCATCTTTCTGGGCAACATGTTCCACTATTTCACTACCCTCACCATAAAAATTTCTTCCATATATTTATACTGAATCTAGCTTCTTTTAGTTTAAATCCATTACCCCTTGACAGACCCCATTAAAAAGTCTGTCCCCATGTCCCTATTGGCCCATCCAGTGCACACTGATGGGTCAGGTCCAGTTTTTCATCCACCAGTACCCTGAGACATTTTTGGCAAGGCTGCTCTTGATCAGTTCATCCCTCAGCCTGTGTTAACAGCCTCTGATAACAGAGGTGCCCTGACTCAGATACAGGACCTTGCACCTGGCCTCATTAATCTCCTGAGGTTCACATGGACCTCCTTCTTGAGCTTGTCCTGATCCTTCTGGATGTCGACCTGGACTTCAGGGCTGTCAACAGCACCACTCAGCTTGCGCTCATCTTAAAACTTGCAGAAGTTTTCTTCTCTCAACCTGTCTATGTCAATAATGAAGAAATTAAATAACACTGGTCCCAAGCCCTGGTACAAACCCCTCATGGCACTACTTGTCACTGATATCCACCCAGACACTGAGCTGGTTACCACTACTCCCTGGATGTGACCACCCAGCCAATTTCTCAACCACTAATCCGTTCCATCCACTAGTCCAATGAATAGTCCATTCATTGAAACCATCTCCTCTCTAATTTAGAAAGAAGGATCACGTCCAAGATGTAACAGAAGTGCAGATAAATGACATCTGTGGTCCTTCCCTTGTCTCATGCAGACACTGCATCACAGAAGACCACTGGCTTGGTCAGGACTTGCCCTTGGTGAAGCCATCCTGGCCGTCCCAAATCACCTCCCCGTCCTCCTCAGCGCAGCTTCTGGCGGGGTCTGTTCCATGATCTACCCGGGCACAGAGGGAGGCTGGCAGGTCGGTAGTTCCCAGGGCGCTGCTTTCTAAAGATGGATACAATGGTTCCATTTCCCCAGCCTCTGGGGACTTCACCTGACTGCCATGATTTGTCAAATATCATGGAAAGTTCTTGGCAGCTACATCAGCCAATTCCCTCTGGAATCTGGGATACGATGTTTTTTGTTACTGCTCAGCAGAGCCTTTCAGACTCAGTCAAGCGGCTTTTATAGAGCTGTCTTCGACTGTTTCATCTCTGCCTTAGAAATGTGATGGAGACTTGTGGAGTAAGAGCGTGACAAGGAGAAATAGTTTTAAGAAAGGCTTTTACTACATAAAATGTACCCCTCAGCATAGTGTCTTTCACCAGACTGTTTGTGGTATAAGTTTTGTTTGCTAATGCTCTACCTTATTAGTCCAGACTTTCTAGGAGAGTGTGGCAATACTAACAACTTGTAGTAAACATTGTAAAAAACCAATTTTTACAAGGTTTTTGAGCAAGCACTTGATGCTGCCTAAATTACTAGTTAACCACATTTTCTCCTTTCTGAAGTGGCAAGTAAAAAAAAAGATAGTGCTCGAGGGGACCCATTTCTGACAATCACGGCCAGCATGAGTCAGTCTCTTAACACCAGATGGAGCTGCAGTTATGCAACCCCATGTGTCTATGGGTGAATTAAGGAGCAACCAGAACTCCTTTCCCCCAGGCCTCAAGTCAGGTGCCAACTTGTCTGATGCACTTGGTAGTCCTCTGGAAGTGCTCGATCTAAGAGCATTTGCTTAGTACAGAAGCAGCAGTACTTAAATTAAAAACAAAACAAAACAAAACAAAACAAAACAAAAAACCTTATGAATTGTTTTAAATGGCACCATAAGAACTTGAAAAAAAAAAAAAAAGAAGATATCATATTTTGAGGAGAGGGGAGAACCACTTTTGTCCTCCACTTTTCTCTCCTTTAAGAAAAGGTATCTAGAAAATTCTGGCTGTCATTCTCTGTGCTTTTAGCACAGGGTGGGGGTGGAAGTAAACACAGATTTTCTGCAGGGTAGAAAGGAAAGGCCTTGCAATCTGAAGTTGATGACTGAAGTGACAAAGCATTATAATAGCGCTGCAGCTGTTATCTTGTCATGAAGACAAAAAATTCCTGTTATGAACTCAGTATTTTTTGTTTGGATAGGAAAGCTAGTTCTGCTTATGTATGTCTCCAGGAAATAAAGGCAAACAGCTGTTATCTGAATTTATTTGAATGCCCCAGACCAAAATTTCATTTTATTTACATGCAATCTCAGTGTAAGTAGATAATGATGCAGTTACATTTTGTCAGAAATCATGTTCTAATGAGTCTGTTTCAAGGTGGATGTAAATGAAGAAATATCAGCAAGTAGGCAGTGTTTAATATCTGAGGAGACAAGCAGCTGGCAACGAGACCTTCTTCATCCTCTCCGTAGTCACAGCAAGGTGAGATGGCTAACACCAGGATACCTCTGTCTTAGCATGCCCCTAAGCCTTCAGCATCAAGGAAATACATGACATATAATGATTCCTTCTCGTCCCTGAAAAACTCATTATCTGAGGAGCTGAAGCAATGGTAGTGATTAATTAAAACAAAACAAAACAAAACAAAACAAAACAAAACAAAACAAAAAACAGGTGGTTGTAGTATATTAAAACGCTGTGGGACCCCCTTCTTACTGCTAAAATCCATGTCTGTGGTAGTATCAAAGGATATCTCCCATTTCTTTAACATGAATGACTGCATTTGATGTGAATTCACAGATAATACTGATCCTGCTGAAATTCTTGCTGTTCACTGAAACTTCCTGTTTACTGTAAGATTTCTCTTCATCATGGTAGTGAGGGCCATGAATCTTAATCTCAGTGGCTTAAAGATTTGAAGTGTTTCTATAAATGAACTTGCTCATTCCTTCTAGTTCTCTTTTGCCTAGATTTTTTCTCTTTGGCTGTCACTGTGTTACTCAGATCTGAAAATATTCAAATTCAGGAATTAGACTGCAGTTGAAAGTGTTTTTTATTTTGCACTGACATTTCCTTCAGAGTTCAACAAAATCTTCAAAATGTTCAGGCATCTCTTACCAGCTGATGTGAATTTTTACTTTCCATCCATGACATACATAAGTCTTGGGTTTTGTTGTGGTGTATGTGTCACTTCACTACTCCTTGACTGGTAGATTCAAGAAAGAGTTAAAAGTAAAGATGTGTTTAAAGGGCAGACTCTCACATTTTCTATGTAAAGTGTGTGTAATTTCCATTCTGGATGAATGGAAAGGAAATATAGTTAAAAATACTTTCAGGTTGTGTCTACATACCTTGCCTTATCAAGTAATTTTTATACTCTTGTTCAATAGTAGAGGTATTGAACTTCTTTATGTGGGAATTATTTATTTTATTCAGAACTCACTGAATATTCACAAACAATCCATTCCCTCAATGAGTTTTAGATTTTTCACTAGAATCTCCAGCATTCAGTTCATTTTTTTCTCACGGTTAGTGGAGCAATCCACAAGAAAGTGTTCTTCCTTAAGTCATTCAACCTTGTATCTTGGCAGAATGGGATATAAAACCTTTACTATGAGGATGATTCAGCTCAGAATATGCACATTTGACAGAAAAGACGCCTCTCATTTGAACTGAGAGTGTGCTTGTAAGATTGTGGAAAATTTCCAATGTATTCACTTTAACTTCATGCAGCAGAAGCAAAAATGTGTAGTTTATTTTCTTCTCTATTTGCACTTTTAAAATATGTTGAAACAGTAGCAATAGAATAAAAGATTACAGATTTCAGTGTTTGCATTTAGTGGGAAGCTTTAAACACTGCAGAAATCATCTCCACAGAATGTGTGTCCCTTTACATATAAACCTTCATTTCTGCTAGGTGGAAATTGGAATTTAGTCCAGTTTTAAGCTACTCTGTATTTTTCACTTGTCTGTTTTCAAGTTATCTTTTCCTTTTGGCCATCCATGAGGCCTCTCGGGTGATTTTTCTCTGGCAGCTCCCTGCTGCTCCAAGGCACTCCAGGCTGTAGCAGACAGATACTGGCAGAGCGTGGGTGTAGAGCGGCAAGTGTGCTAATCAGCTGTGTGGCCTTCATTGTGTCACAAGTGACCCTGAGCACACAGCCTCTACCATCTAATCTGAAAAGAGTATAGAATACTTTCTTGAAGGACAAGGATGAAGGGTAAATCTGGAAACACTTTAATGAGTGTTTTTGTAATGTGTGCTTTGCTACTACAGATTGCAGTCACAAAAACCCCTTCAAAAACCCCCACCAAAAAACCCCAAAACCATGTCTAAGTAAAGTGTTCTGTGATATTGCAGACTCTTTTTCCAGGGCCTTCCCTTGCACCAGGCAGCATAAATGTCCAGAAAGCAAATGTGGGTTATATTAGCATTTTGTGGTTTCTTAAGTGTGAAAGAAAAATTGTTATCAGATAATCAGACAATTCTCTTATCACAGATTTAATGAAGCTGGTGTGATCTATATTATATTGAACATGTGTGGTTAAAATTCTATTCTTATTAAGGCTTGTACTAGAGGATAGAAGTATGTATGTGAGTCCTCAAAGTCCAAGACAAATAAATGTACTGGTTGTGTTTCATAACTGAAGTGTCTGTGTTCCCTTTTGCTCCCCTTAAAGATATCACTTTTCGGTTCACCACATCTGGCCACCCAATCTTCTTCATATTTTCCTGTTGCATAGAAATAGAAAGAGGGATTACAGAAATTTCAGAGAAATTTCTTGTCAGTGCAACAGCTCAGGAAAAGATGATGCAATATACTGTTGCAAAAAAAGGTAATAGTTATTTTACTGTGACACAATCCAATAGTTGCACAATATAATTGCCAGCACAGAACTACTTTCACGCCACTTTGAAATTAATTGATAGTTTTACATTTCTGCTTTGAGGTCTCAGTACTGAAAGAAAGTCTAGCAAATGTCTTTCTTTGGGTTTTCTTGTAGCCATTTAATGAAAAACTAAGGAGTGTTGCTCTTTCATCCTCCATGTGCAAAAATGCATCTTTCCTTTTCATTGATTTTGTATACGGGGCAATACCACAGTCAGCCTGAATCTTTGATGTCATATTTTACATAGACTCTGAGCAGGACCTTGGACAGGACTAATATCTCTTAGGTATAGTTGGCATTCTGAGAACAAGAAAACTAATCTTGCTTTGTGATTTTTGGCAAAAGAGATTCAAAGAACCACAAAGATTTGTAAATAAACAACACTGGATACTCTGGAAAAGCATGGGGTATGCTTTTTTGCCAAAGAGATCTAGAGTTTACCTGCCAGAAAAAAGGAAGCCTGCCTTCCTTCAGATGAAATAAATACGAATGGAACTGTTGTCAGCTCCATCCATCTTCTGCTAAAAACTATGGAGCCTTTCCCTCACTAAAAAAGCTCTTTAAGCATTCTAGGCTTATCTGTAGTCAAATTTAGCAGCATGTATCATCAAAGGGGACAGTGTGGTGAGTGTTTCAGAAAGCTGCTAACAGCTGAACTGCGGCTCTTCCCCAAATGTCACACCACAGATAAATCAGAGCAGCCAAGCACATACATCATAAAAAACTAACCAACCAATGAGCCAACCAAATCAATAAAACAAAAAACCCCAAAGCACAACAACAACAACAAATCTCCTCAAAATACCCTGCCCCTCTTTTTCAAAACATTTAGCAGAAGGACTGCATAGTGCAGGTTTCCAGGAGAAAAGCTGTAATTGATTGGTGCAGCAGAGCCACAAAGACTGTGTGGAGAGTGACAGATTGTACTGACCTAGGCACTTCATAGTAAATATTTATTTTTATCCTTAAGATGGAAGAGAAACTAAATTTCACCACAAGCAGCACTCTAGAAGATTGTAATTCTTGAGGGGTGCTGCTCCAAATTCCTCCCGTACTTCTTACTAGTTTTTTTGTTATAGAGATTAAAGATGATTACTCCTACTTAACTATGTCTCTTGCAATACTGGAGTAACAGAATTTGCCTGTGGTATAAGTGATTCTTCATTTAGCCTTGAATAGATTTCTGGATTCTGAATGCAAGATTCCTCTTAGCCTATCCATCCAGGGCACTACAGTATGTCTGGAATACTTAGTACACTCTCATCTAGGTGTAATTTATTTATCTATTCTGTTGCTGTTTCAGTCCCAAGTGTTTCAAAGCATAAAACCATGAAGTTCCTGCTGAGAAAATAATGGTGAAATGAAAGGTCAAACCTTTTAGTACAGTGGCAGGTAAGTGGGGAGTTTTGGCTGCCACCTTCAAAATTGTGGTAGATGTTATTTGTGCTCTTAAATACACTGCTTCATAGCCACCTGCACTCTTTTCTGAGACAGTTTTAAACTGGTTTAGAAGGTGTTTAAGGTGTTTTAGTTATAACTGCTCCCTCTTGTGCTTACACTGCTCTGCTCTATTCTGTTGCATGGACAGACAGATCAGACTCTTGGATTTTGTGCTGAAATGGAGGAGATGCAGTAACTAGCTGGGTCAGAGCTTGGTCTCAGTGATTAAATGTCAGATGATGTGAATCACCATCCAAAGAACAGCATATACAGGGCATTCAGCCTCCCAAAGGACGGCTGACTCACTTCTATGTCCTGCTCATCAGAGGGCTGGAATGAGAGCCAAGGCTGTTTGAACAGTCTGTGAGTTATGGATAATGCTTGGACTGGACAAGGAGCTCTAACTAAGCGTGCAAACCCAGCCTGTTCCTGGGCAGCTCTGCTCAGCTGGCAGCCTGCATGGCAGGCCTTTGCTGTGAGTATTGCAGAGATGTTTGAAAAAAGAAAAAGGAATGCTGCATGGAATGAAGGGTAAAGTGCTGGTTGCATGTGAACTAGAAAGTGCCTTCAGGTGTAGGCAACAGAGTGGGAAGTGAGCAAAGATGAGCAGTGGAATATGCAATGCTCAGAAATTATGGAATTGTACCAGATCATTATGTCAGCATAATTAAATTCCATCTTTGCTCAACTAACATACTTATCTGCCTCTTCACCAAAAGGCAGATCATATGGAGCTTATATAAAGGAAAAGTATGGACTTTAATTTCTATTTACACTTCTGGACTCTCGAAGAACATGCACAATATATGTATGATTAGAATGCAAGGGTTAAAGACTATTGCTAACATCAGTGTATTAGCAGAGGATCAGTTTGAGCTTTGAAAATAATCCTTACCAGGATCAAGAAAACTCCTTCTTACCTCTGAAAACTGCAACAAGGATGCCTGTGCTCAGCTGAGCAGTAGGCATGCAGTCACCTGGGAGTGATTTGTTGTGGTTGGCTGGGGGGAGGGCTGTTTCCTCCCATCCCCTTGTCCACCTTCTTTAAGAACAGATTAAAGGACTGGGATGGGGTTATGTAGGTTTTGGGCATACACCTCGCCTAGAGTGCTGGGAGCAGTTTTGGGCAGCACAATGTCAGAAAGACCTGAAAGTGTTAGAGAGCATCCAAGGGAGGACAACAAAGATATTGAAGGGTCTGGAAGGGAAGTTTTAGGAGGAGCAGCTGAGGTAATTCAGTTTGTTCAGCCTCGAGGAGACCAAGGGGGATTTCATTGTTGCTTTCAGCCTTCTCCCAAGGGGAAGCAGAGGGGCAGGCACTGATCTCTTCGATGGAGAGCAGTGACAGGATGAAGGGCAATTGTCTGAAGTTGTGCCAGGGGAAGTTTGGGTTGGATATCAGGAAAAGGTTCTTCCTCCAGAGAGTGGTTTGGCACTGGAACAGGCTCCCCAGAGAAGTGGCCACAGCACCAAGCCTGACACAGTTCAAGAAGTGTTTGGGCAATGCTCTCAGGCACAAGATGTGATTCTTGGGGTGTCCTTGTAGTGCAGGGTCAGGAGTTGAACCAGGGATGATCTTTTTGCACCCCTTCCAACTCAGCATATGCTATGGTACTGTGACTTTCTCATATCTTATTATCTTGTAGATGCTAAAAACATTTAGTTCATATTACACTGTACTTTTTTACAGTTATGTTGTGAAACAGGGAAAGACAGGATAGACTTTGATGTATCGTCCTTGATTTTTTTGGTAGTCTTGGAAGCAGACCTTTGCTTGTTATAACTGAGTGCTTGCACTATTTTCTTGAGAGGCTTTGCAATTGCATGTGACCGGAAGGTGAAAATAAAACTTCTATGTGTTAAGGTTGAACACTGTTAATTTTGCTGCCGAATTTGTTGGGCTGTACTTAACGTGTAGGGAGCTTCCACTGCGCTGGGTATTTATCCACCCAGGATTTCACTGGCTCACAGAATTATGCTGTAGTCACTGGGTTGGAAGAGAATTTGTTTTCTTCCGCTGCTGTCCCACAGCACAGGCAGATGTACCTATATTTCCACTTGAAAGAGGTTTTCCAGGAGCTTTCCAAAGAGGAAGGCCATGGTGTTCTCATTTCGTGTATTCCATGACAGTGCCTTCTGTGCTGTCAAAGTTGCCCTAATATCAGCTCTTTATCTTTCTAACTGAAGTAGATGGATTCAGTTCTGTTTGCCATAACTGGCTGCAGTCTTGAGAAGATGTTCAGCTATTTATATTCCATTTATTTGAAACATTATTTATGTTAAATATTGCGACAATAGATTTGAATACACTAGTGGGCCATTCACTGTTGCGGCTGGTGATTTCTTTGCAAATCTGAAACTAAAAAAGACTTTTTGCTTATGTCTATCAAATTTTGATGTGTATATATTTCTAATTCATAAATCAGTCTTGGGAGTTTTCACTCTCTGTAATGGGAATTTAGAGTCCAGGTAAGCCATGAGAAAAAAATTGTGAGCAAAAGGCACTCTTGTCATTGCTACTGCATAGAGATAAATGCCCCAGATATTGTAGGCTATTTAGGTGATCATGGTAATGTCAGTGCACTTGTGGAATTCAGTTTCCTTTTTCCTATTCTCTTCCTAATACCATATTTATGAATCAATTCACTAAATCCAGAGAAAATTTGCTTGCATTTAAGTATACTCAATTTACTTGGGATTCACAGTTATGCATACAAAATGGTATTTCACCAGTGGTTGTCTTCAAGAACTGTGAAAAGTCCTCAGATATTAATTATTTAATTAATTTTAAAATTTATTTTAAATTAAGTTATATGGATTTGAAACTGGACACCACATATTCAGGATTTGATTTAATACCAAATATTGTTAACGTCTTTGAATTGTTTAGTAGTTATTTGATAGAATTATTAACCAAAATTGTTGAGGTTTTCGATCTGAAGTTTATAAGTTAAACTACTGAAAAAAGAATTAACATCTCAGCAGTAGGGGGAAAATTTGTCTCAGTTTTTCCCTACATAATTTTTGTGTTTTGTGGTTTTCTGTCTCTTTTGTTTGGTTGGTTTTGTTTTGTCTGTTGTTTCTTTGTTTCTTTGTTTGCTTTTTGTTGGTAAATTGTGTACTTTCCATGGAAGAAGGCTCATGTCCTCTAATATATTATACCACAGTTGTATTACATCTTTTTTTCCTTTTTGCACCCATTGCATTTTAAGAATAACTGGGTGGGTACTTTTGCCTTTGAGGCAGGTACTAAGCACAAAATCATGTAAAAATTTAATAGTAATAATGAGTTGCTGGCATTTTCAGCTTTGCATGTTACAACACAAGGAAGCATTACTTTTGACATGTGTTTTTAAGTTTCTAGTCTTACTGGTACCTGTCATACAGGTATATGTCTGCTGGTGTTCATTCTAACTCTTTGTGGATGAAAGCTGCAGAAGGGACATCATTGGCATCTCTGCATTTCAGAAAGTTTTAAACACTGAAGTGACTCATTAAGAGCAAATAGTGTATTGGTTTTACTAGACTGTGTAAACAAGAAGTATTGAAAACCATCTTTCATTTTTAGTCTGTCAGCCAATGAAATGTTAGATCATTAAACCAGTGCTATCATGTCTATAGCTTATCATGTCACCATTTAAAAGAAAAATTTTTATTTAACTCAAGCAAATCAGAAAACAAAGTTAAAGTAAAACCAAAACATGTTTTCTAGATAACTCTCCAATTTATATTATGTTTTATTAAGTGTTTTCTGCTTCTCTCTGGTTATTGCATGCAAGCAATTTAATCTTTCTTCACGCACACCAGACATGGAAAAGAAAAGTTACTCCAAAAAGCATATATAGGTCCCTTTCCCCAAGCATGGTCTACAAAATTTTTGTACAAGCTCTACTTTGAAAACGTTGGACTTTTTTCACAATGTAGTTCAAGTAAGTTGTCCAGTATGTTCTGTTTTTTAGTAAGGCATAGATTTTAATTTTTTTTAAAAAAGAAGTACCTCTTAGATGTTTCCTTTATCCATTTGTCAAACGGAAAAAGTGGAACAGCATTTTTGAAAACTAAAATTAGTGTTCATTGCCAGCCTGTTTTTGTGTTTGAAGCATAGAAAAGCTCTAGCAATAAATAGCTCAATAAATGATCTGTGATATTCTATGAATACTGAGTTGCACTATAAAAGTCCGAATCTCATGCATCTGGACATTTGCTTCAAAACTCTGAAAATACCCTATGCCCATTTTTTTAGAAGTAACTACTTCCCCAGGAGACAAGTGTCTTTATCAAAAGTCCCACAGACACCTACAGACTGAGCTGGGTAATTCCTGAAACTTCAAAAAGTACTTGTTCCTGCAAAACCCATGGAAACCAATGAAATACGGATGCCTTGAAGTTTTCAAAGCTCTCACTAGGTAATTTTTGCAACAAGCAATTCTTTAAATATCTTTGATGTTAGAGTTCAGTCTTTTACCCTGATCTGTGTTAAAAACACTCATGGTCCGATGAAGTATTTAGTTAATAGTTAAACTGGAATTTCAAGGTAACACATTTTTTAAGGGAAACTTATTTAAGAGATGTAATAACATTCAATGATATTAAGATTTAAGTATAAAAAGGCCTTCAGAAAATCTCTTTGTCTTTTGTAAATGTGTATTACACAACTATTTAAAAATACTTTCTATAATGTCTGTGTTCTTTAAGGTCACTGTAGTAATTTCCAAGTGTGGTGTCATGATTCATAGCCTCTTGAATGTAGCATCTTGAATAATGGTGTGTGAAAAAAAGACTTTGTTTACATAAATGGAGGAAGATAATAAAATATAGTTCTTGCTTCTGGACCAGAAAGTACCAGGGATGTTGTTGGATTTTTAAATTTGTCAGAAGATATAACTTTTATTTTTACTCCACACTAACCAAAGAGAATAAATAGTATTTGATCTTCATTTTATGGGGCAGAGAATAGGCAGGGTATAGAACAAAATTTTGATGCATTCAATTTTGTTGGAAACGCATCAAAATTCTTGTCAAACTATACTCTGTTTTAAGGGACCAGTGTTGCTAGGGGGAAGTTGGTTAGACCCATTTTTTAAATATAGCTCAGGTTTTCTGTCTGTAAGTATAACAAACTGGGTAGTCAAAAAACATAATGCCTTTTAAATGTCTGATTCTGAAGCCCAGATCAGACATCCAGTCATCCTATGCAGCTGGAAAAGGTTAAGATGATAATCTCATCCACAGTTACTCAATGCTGGTAGTAGCAGTAAAGTGAGTTGAGGGCTAGATCCCACCTCATCCAGCTTTTCTCTAGGCAGACATTTACTGTCCTGTCAGCTGCATTAGGAGACCAGGCTGCAAGCCACTGCACTGCACTTCAATGGCAGTGGCTGGAATTAAACAGCCCCCTACAAGACACATGTGGCGTGAGAAAGGCACCTTTATTCACTTCAGTGATCTGGATTGAAATGTAGTCATGACAGATGTGTCTGGATTGAAATGTAGTCATGACAGATGGGTTGTGTTGGTGTAGCTGTGATGAGACAAACCCCAGTGACCCAGAGCTGGAGAGGCGGGGACAGGAGATCTTTAAAGCTCCTTTGCTGTGACACCAAGGAGTCTGCCACTTCTGCCCTTACATACTTTGTGTAGCTCACTGGAGGGGCTAAGTGACTCTATCAGCACCTTACATCACAGTTATACTTCTCAGATAAATATGTGTAACATTATGGTGTGGACATCCTCTGTACTCTTCTTAAATTACAAGTATTAACTATACATATTTAATAGGTAATAAGGATTTTGTAGTATAAAGTGTATTGTCCATTAATTCCTAGCCCTTGTGAGGAATACTATAGAACACCTTATGAAATAGTTAATTCCATGGAAATAGTAGAGATGTGTGTTTTTCTTTTTCTCCAGTTTAAACAGTTTAAATATTAAAAGGTTGGGGTGGTTTTTTTTTTTTGTTTTTTTTTTTTTTTTTTTTTTTTTTTTTTCCCCCATCCCTGTTTTGGTGTAATTGTGTTATACTGTAAAATAAAAGATTTTGAAAAAGTCAGATATTTTGAAAACTTAAAATGAGGGGTTAAAAATACTGTCAACAGCAAGTAAGTTGGGTCAGATCTGCTAATAAAAGGGAATAATTTTGTCAACAAAAAGACTTCTCTTTCTCAGCTGTTCCAGTGCTTATCTCAGCCTAGCTCTGCTCATGTTTTTCAAGTCACCCTCATAATAAGACATATCTTAGGTATGATTATGCTAAACCTATTCTGCTCACAGATTCTTGTCCTTGTGAAAAGCACAAATGAAGAATTAAATGGATGGCTTCTGTAATCATAGAACGAATTTTTATGAAAAACTAATGTTATCACCTGTCTTCATATTTAAATTTTCCCCATCTTTTATAAAAGGAAAAAAGGTTCTGGCATGAATTAGCAATTTTCTTACAAACTTTGAATGCATTTAAATTATTGAGATTCTGTAAAAAATGACACAAATCTGGAGATAAACCTTCAATAATAGATAAGTCCTGTTCTTTCCAAGTGTCATTGTAACATACTGCGGCAGAAATCTCTGCTCTTGCTAGCAGAAACAGATTTAGATTTCTATCTGCCCCTGTAATTGCTTATTAAGGAACTCCTTTTATTCACTTTAGAAATGTCGTGGGGAATACAAGGAATTGGGAAGATAATGTTATTTTTTCCAATACCACCTTTTTTCCTTTGAACTGTGAACTGGTTCTGATAACTCAACAGAATATTTGCATTCGGCTTTATTCACTACTGGTTTACTATTTGTGAAGGCAATGAAAATAATTGCAAATTCAATTGAAACTCAAATGTTTTCACTCCTGGCTGAACTTGGCTTTGCCTTTTGTTCATGAGTAGCAGTTGTAGCTGCGTTGTCTAGACTTAATTTACATTTTGATTGAGTTTTAAACCTTCTTTACAGATGATGATATACCAAGAGGTGACACAACCATTTCAATAATGGAGAGAAAAGCACTTTTTATGATTTCTTTTAAATATGTAAGACTCAGCCATAAGGAAAAATATGTTGCCAATAGAACAGAAATTAAAATTTGATAGTAATTTGTCGGGAAACAAATTACACCAGAGGAATCATAGGAGGCAGATTGTAAAACTGATAATTCCCATAACTGTCAGCATTAGAAATCTTACCACTAGTACCAGCTGTATATCTACAGCTTATTTCATAGTCAACTTATTTCATAGTCAGCTGAATTACATATAGAAAGATAGTTGAAGTAGTTTCCTTCCAAGATTAAAATTTAATTTACTTTATGACATTTTAATGTCATAACTGCCATAGATACAAAACAGCAACATAGTTCTCTTTAGGCTACATAAAGAGAACTTTTTCCTCTCTTTCCTTCATGGCACTCTGGTAGGTAGCTGAAAACTAAAGTTTTAATATTCAATTTATAGTTCTACAGAAGTTGATTTTATTGGAAGAGCATAATGAAACTTTTGATTATCTTGTTTGTACTGATAACCAGTTTGCATTTGATACCTTTTGGTAAAGAAGTGCTGTGTATATCAGTTAAAATAAATTAATATAAAGAAGATAAATTGTATTTTATTTTCCTAGGATTCATGACTCAGAATGAATGCTGAATGTGTTTGCAAGTGAAGAACTTCTAGTTGCATTCTATCAATGTTTCCATTTAAATTATCTGTACTTTTGTTTACATGTGAAGACAAAATTATTTGATTGTAGACAGTTGAGTCAGAAACAGTTCAAGGAACTTTTGACATCAGTTGTAGTTTTTCCCCACCTATTCAACAGGTAAAATAAAGGGATATAAGGAGGTAGAGATGGGAAATCGGAAAGAGATTAATTTATTGAGTTAGTTACTTAGTTAACACCTTGCATGTATAAACCCCTGTAATGTATCTCCTGTATGCTTAATTACATTGTTCTATTGTAACCTTTTAATTGCAACTTCTGAAACTGCCTAGTTTAGTAATTCCAAACAAATGAGAAACCTTAAGTTCTACTGTAATTTGGAAAATTAGCCCAGCTGATTATCATAGTTCTACTTATGTAATTTAGCAGAGAAATATGTGTAACTAATTGTGGTAAAATATGCTGTATTGTTATACTTTAGTGAAGGACCAACAGTTCTGAAAAGGAAAACTAAAGCAGCTTGCATGAAAATAACTTCACTGAGTCAACTTACAAATGTACCAAGATAATAAATTTTTTATGCTTGTGCTACACACTCATGAACTGAAATACAGAGAAAAATCTGATTTACTGTTGCACTCCCTCTAAAACAGATAAATATCAGGAATCTAATTCAGTTTTCTAAAGTCCAGCTGCAACAAAACACGCTTCCTTCTAATTTTACAGTTACAGTAGTTGCTAAGCCATCCTAAACTCATGGGCAAGGTCTGATTCAGTTCTGTTGTTTTAAGGGGATACTGCCATAGTTGGGCATGTAAGAAAAATCAGCGCTAACATGATAAGCATTTTGTAACTTCCTCAGTCGTTAATCTTCTAAAGTAGCATAATTGCATTAGAAAGGTACAATTAAGAAGAGTACTTCCTTTCACTGTGTTCCTTCCTATCTCAGCTAACTCGCCTGCATAGATGTTATTTGTTTGCATGACCTGAATCAGACCTCACTCAATAGCTAGATAATGGACTAAAAGGTCAAGATATATTATGTAAAGGAAGTGAACCTGGGACCATAAATAAAAGTGCTGATATTCTAGCGAACTGCTTGGCTGGACTATTCCAGATGGAATTGTTTGATGTGTCTCTCCAGTCTGTTTGAAAGTTGCATGTTTTCTTCCAGTACTGCCTTCTGTTGTCCTAGAATTTACCTGATGCAAGCCTTAGCCTTCTGTCTCATCCAGAGAACCTCTTCAGCTGTTAGGTGGTAGCTGGTTCCTGTAATTCCACTGTTTTGCACATAAGAACATGTGAAATGAACTTACTGTCCTTGGCAGTGTGTATAGCTTTTCAGAAGAATATTTAGCTTGTTCCTGTTGGTCTCCTAATAGAAAGTTAGAGTTTTTCTCAGAGCTCTTAGTGAGTGGATTTCAAAACTGATAACTGATAAAATTGATAACTTACAAAGCTAACTGCTTTTTAAAGCATGTTTACTGGACTAATGAGTCTACAGAAGGTAAGGTTATTTATTGCAAAAGTTGGCCTGGAATTGATAATTTGCATTTATTGATAAACTGCTGCAGTTATACAATGATTAGAATCTTGTAGCTAAAGGCATGATATATTTGCAGTAACATTGTGTATAAACATAAGTATACTTTTAAATGCTAGGAGGGACCATTGAGGACTTACAATTCCACCCTTTATTAAAAAAGCTCTAGCAGTCCACAGTAAGTCTTGTGCTGGACCCAGTCATCCAACCTGAAATAAAAACTTCAACAAAGATTAATCAAATATGTCCCTTAATGAATATCCCAATGGTTACTCAACGTTATTGTATTTTTCACTTGTAGGCTGAACCTGTCTAATGTCAGTGGTTAGATTCCTCAACATATTTCTAAACATAGATTCAATATCCTGATGTTATTCAAGTGTGATGAGGAGATGGCAGTAAGGTTAAAATACAAGGAACAAAGGAAGAAATTAATAGTCAGCTCAGGTACACTTCATCACACCAGTGCTTTGCACTTAAGTGGTCTGCTTAAATTTAAACACATTTTTCTGCCTAAAACGGGTGGTGACTTGCTGATGAGTAGTTATTTAGATTCAGGGAGTCACTTCTTTCCAATTCTCCCTAATATGAGAAGATTGCTTCAAGTACCACTTAGGTCTCCCAGCAGATACTACAGCAGAGGATTGCAAATTTGGTTTGGAATATCGAGAGTAATATTGAGTTAAATTATATAGTCTATGCATAGCTAACCTGAATAAACCTTCTTTTCACCTTTTCTGGGGTGAAATCTTAAGATTGATACTCAAGATAGTGGATGCTTTCAGCTAGTGCTCTTAGAAATGATTGATTAGGCAGGTCTGTGTTAACTCTCATACAAGACAGGAGTGAAATGACTCTGAACAATCTGTAGTATTCCTGCTGGTCCAGTCTGAGGCTCTCTTGAACAGAAAGTACAAACTGTGCTAATTTGTACAATTTTGTATATCAAACTGTGTGGTAGTTTCTTCATATGCCCAAATATTAATTAATGATTAGGTTAAGTGACTTCACCTGCCTTCCCACAGGTCTGGTGACTTTTGCATTACATACTGTGAAGAGTCTCAGCTATTACCAACTAGAATACAATTTGCTGACTCACATTTCAGCATGATGCACTTGCCAGCTTGTGTAGAACACGAAAAATAAAGAGGGCATTTACTATAATTCTGCACCTTTCACCACCTAATGCAAGCTTCAGCAACTGTAAAAATGTTTTCTTTAGGCAAAACAGAAGAAGTTTTTTGCAGTGAGGATGGTGAAACTCTGTAAAATGTTGTCCAAGGAGGTGTTGAATACCCCATCCCTGGGCTCCATGATCAGGTTGGACTGGGCTCTGAGCAACCTGATCTAATTTAAGAGATCCCTGCCCACGGCAGGGGGATTGAGCTTGATGAGCTTTAAAGGTCTCTTCTAACACAAACCAATCTATGATTCTATGAAAACTGTTCCTGGATATTCCTTAAAAAATGATGAAAACTTTTAAATGACACATACTGATTTGGAAAGTGGAGACTGAGCTTCATTTCCTTTATTGTTTCACGTGTATGGTTCAGTTTTTAAAATTTTTATTTTCCTTTTAATAGAGCTGGTGGTATTTTTGTGGTAACTGCTTCAGCCTGATACAAATGTGCTTTAACAGAAAAACAGCAAGGCATTTAGCTATTCCTAATTCATAAACAAATGTTAAATAACACGTGGTATTTTTCTTTTGAAATCAGGCAAAGTATGGGTAATCACAGATTAATGTATTTCAAATAGAAAAGCTTGTTACTTTACTTTTAGCTTCTCTTTTAGAATTGTTATAAAATGTGGCCTGGGCACAGTACCCCAATCTATGTTAGATTAGAGGCTCTCTATACTCCACCTTCCTGTTTTGCATATTGCTGATTTAGGTCTTTTCAATTCTTTGAAGTAGTATTTTTTATTGGGAAAATTTTTTAATTTAAGTAGCAGAAATATTAGGAGTAAATCTATTTGTTATACACAAAATGAATGTCTTTTTATGTCTTTGTAGCTTATTTGACTAATCTCTTTTTTGGAATGCCATGCTGTCTATGAATCTTGGTTTAAAATGGGACATTTCTGTAAATGAAGACAATTGAAATTATGTAAACTTGCTGGATTTTTCTTGCTTGCAGGTGCTCTCTCACTCTTGTTTCCCACAGTTACTAGCTTATTTTTTTTTAATTTTTTTTTCTTTTTTTTCCTCAACCTGATTTCCCTGAAAAAGCATGGGTTCACTGCGTTACTATGTGGAGCATTCAATGATTCCACTTAAATCCAACATCATATATGGATTCCTATTTTGCTTGTGAGTACTCTTTTCTCTGAGCTGAAACTACCATTAATTTTATAATATCAAACAGCACAATTGGCTTCTGTATCAAGAAATTACATGCTGAATAACCATATTATCAGTGATAACACTTACAATAACGAGTAAGGGCATGGGCACAGATTTGTGCTTGGAGGGAGTAAAATTAGACATTAGGGAGGCCAAAGGATTTCCTCAAATTATTTAAAAAAAAAATTAATAAAACTGTAGCTGTGTATGCTTCCCATCATAGGTTGTTCTCTAGAATGAAGAGCAGCTAATGCCAACCACATTCTGTCTGTGAGATTATTTGTATACTAAGTATACTAAGGTGTAGATTGATATTACTGGGGTTGATTTTTTAATAGTTATTTATTTTTTAAATTCAGAATCTCTCAAATATTATTTCTTTCTCAGACTTTAATGGTACTAATACAAATGGTGGCTTTCTAGCCTCAAGAATTCACAGTAAGGCACAGTGGAGTTAATTATTAATAAACCTAATGATTTTTCTTCTTTCGGGGACCCTCTATGATTTCAGGAAGAATTTCTAATTTATTTTAATAATGTGAGAGTTTGTTTTATCTATACAGTGAACATTCTCAATTTAATTATAATTTTAATATCTTCAAAGAAAGGAAGAAAATATGCACGTTTCATAACTGTGAGATATAGCTTGTATAAAGGACAACTCCAGCGTCTTAAATACTTGTGTAGCTCTTAGGTGGTATCTAAGTGATTTAGGTATGTCTTGTTAGCTGCATATGCATTGTTTTAGAGTAGTGTGGCAAGTGATAATCCTATCATTTTAGAACCTGTATCAATCTGAAAAATGTTGCAGGCCTTCATTTGTCAACCTCTCAGGAGAGAGACTTAAATGGAAGACTGAGAATGAACACCTACACGGCTGCTATTACATGTTTATTTCCAAAAATACTTTGAAAAATCTGTCAATGCCTTAAGAATTCATGTCCTGTTTAAGTTTTAGCTGTTCATTACTTGATGCTTTGTCAATACACTGATTCTTAGTTTTCTTAGCTGAGGACTCAATAGCTTCTTAGACAATTTTATAGTTGGCATTCAATGTTTCTTGAAGCAGAGGAACAATAATTAATGCAAACATTACATTCTTTAAAGGATGCAATGGCAGTTGATGCAGTGGTCTGAGGCTTTAAAAATAATATGCAGCTAATATTTTTGTGACCACATCATTGTTTTCTGAGATTCCCAGCAAGACTGTTCATGACATACCCTGATATATGTCTTGTTGGTTTACAAAGGGGGACAATTTGTGATCTATTTCTATATGTACACTTGTCTGTCCTGTTCTTATTGCTGAAAGTGGCTCTAAAAAATGTCAGGAAGGACTGTAAGAAGCACTGCAGCGAAGCACTCATTGAGGGCCTGCACAAAAAGATCAGAACAAGGAAGGGTGAAGGACAGTAGCTCCTGCAAGCCTTCCTTTATCTCTTTATCTTCTACCAAATAGATTGCATTTTGGGGTAGAAAGGACAGAAACAGAAATATAGCAGTTTTGCAATGATGAATATAATGTACTTGGTTGTTATTTTTTAAATAGCCCTTTTGTTTTAAGGTACTCTACAATTACATGTCAAGTCAGAATTCTTTAATTTCACACAAACACTGTTAACCCTTTTTTTTTCTCTCAAAAATCAGTTTCTTTCCTTTTTTTCCCCTGTGTATTGTGACAGCATATGGAAGACAAATTAGAAAAATATGATAACAGTTGAGCAGGGCACTTTCCAAAAAAATGATGTAATCATGAAACTGAGTGTCAGCCTTCAAAAAAAATAGGACGTATGAAGCATATAAAGGCTTGCTACTTAAAACCTTCCAATGAATGCCATTTATCATGCTAGTGATGAGTCAGTCAGTCAGTCAGTCTCCTTGTTTGTTTGCTTCATTTTGTTTGTTTGTTTGTTTGTTTTCCTTGTGAGGTCATGTTTTTGCATGGTTTGAGTCTTTCAGTTTGAGCCTGTCAAAGCTAAATTAAATCACAGAACTGCTGAAATACATTTTTCTTATGGTCCTCCTATAGATCATCTGCAATCCTGGCTTGAGTGTGTTTTTACTGAAAACCATATTAATGAAAGGAGAAGAAGCAAGACTCTCAACAAGGAGAATGACCACTCCTGCATTTGGCTCATAGACTCTGAGGCTTAATTCTACTTTGTCTGTGATAGAAACTCCACAGCCAAAGGCCACCTGCTCTGGAGTACTGATGTCAGGAAGTCCCTGTCACTTTCTCCTCATTCTAATTTGATCCATGAAGGCTGTGCTGTTTCTTTCCACTTCTTGAACTTCTGTATCTTTCCGGATACATGTACTGATGAGTGATCTCACCAGCAAACCCGGTTCAATTTTCTGCGTGTTTTACTACTTACAATATCAATCAGACAATGTGAACTTACATAGCAGCTACATAATCAGGCAAAACAGGAGATGAGATTAGAAGACAAAGGTTTTTGTGCTTAGCCAAAGATCCATAATACCATTTCTGAATGTTGTGCATTTCTGAGGAATTGCTGACTTATGCAGGGAATCTAACTGCATTTCAAGTGGAGCCTTTAATCTTGTCAAAATACAAGAATATGGAGCTTTCATTGCATTGGTAAAAGTATTACTTTTAGATGACAGGACTGTGAAACTGAGGTCCTGTGGACTTTTCATCCTTCAAAATGCCATAGGTCTGTTGAAATAAAACAAGCATATAAAAATCTGTGTTTGGACATGGATTCTGAAACAAGTATTTATAACAAATATTTCATCATTTAGGGCTCTGTCTTATGAAATACCATAAGGATTTATTTTGCTTAAACTGAATGCATTATATAACCTCATGTAGTCTGGTTCGCAGAAGTAAGGAGACCTAAGCTCTTGGATTAGGTGCCTTGCATTTATCTCTACTCTAAAATGGAAAATACTTGCTTTCCACGCCTCATGCAGCCTTCCATGGCTGCTTTGTGTGAAAGTACTTGAAGAATGATCTAGATGCAGACCATATTATATTCTTCTAAGATTGAATTTGTAACAAGGCCAATCTTTCTACTCAATTTTTCTTTCAATTTGTGAGTGAGTTTGTGGAGTGCTGTTTTGAATTATGGAGACTTAAATTCAAGGATAATGAAAAATTAGAAAATACTTGGGCAAAATGACCTGACATGACAAGACCCAAGGAGTTCAATCAAATGTATTAGAAAAGACTGATAGTGGCACAGCATTAAAGGTCCAAACACTGAAGGAAAACAAATTTGGATGTTTGAGGATTTTTTTTATAGAATTTGTGTTCCGTCAATCACAATATTAGTTTTAAGATTGTTGTGGAGTCTTCAATATAACAACATTTTAATCAAAATATAATATTTTAAGAGTGAATCGTCATTTAAATGGCAATTAAATCTATGCAAACATTTGTATTATGCAGGTAATTAACTTTGATCAAAATGACAACTTTAAATATTGTAGTGATGTAAGATGTTTTAAATTAGAAATAGAGAAAGGAAGAATATATAGGGATACTTTTAGAAAATTCTATGTCTATAAAATTTTTATAATTTTCAAAGACTTTCAAATTAAGTGCATAGAGCTGAAATTGAATAAATTTTGAAATTTTTTTATACATTGCATTAAATTGTCTAACAAAAGAACCTCTAAGGGTTGTGTAATGATTTAAAGATATCTAATCTAAGGATTTCTAATGTGCAGTATTTTCTCTCTTTGAGGCACAGAAAAAGCTGTTTGCTTGCTGACATTTAGTAATGCCATGAGATGTTCAGCTAAAAACATATTGAGCCATACATGACACCACTATTCGCTCTTTTTTTTCTTCTGTGGGATGAGTATAATAACATTTAGACACTGGTGGTTATTTTCTTTTAAATAAAATGTAATTTGGGCATTTGTTATCCAAACCAAGTATTTCTCTCACAGCTTTATATTTAAATCACCAACAGAACAAGTAGAGCAGAATGAAGATTTTGTGTGACGTGCTACTTTAGAAAGATTATTTTCTGCTCTTCTTCAGTTACAGTGCTTTGTGGGTTTGGTTTTTTCTTTGTCTGTTGTCTCAATTGAATCACCATGTGCTCAACATTTTATAGACCTGCACTACAGTGTTGGTCTTCTAAGACATTAATACATGTTTTAATTTATATAATCTTTCAGGTGTGTTTTGCCTGATTCTGTTGACATAATGGTTTCATTTCAACTTGTTAAATCAGTACTGCTATATTTTATTTTCTGGTTTTGAAATATCTGGTTTTACAGTTATAAAAAAAATGTTTAAAAGTGTGAGTATTAATTCCTGAATTGTTGACTTATTTTGGTCATGGTGACTTGAAATGCACCAAGCTGAGAGATAGGCTTTCCTATTTCTTATTGTTAGACTCCAGAGTTTGTTAGACATCTGGTTAAGACTTTTACAGTAAATGAGTGTGGGTTTTTTGCTTTTCTCAAGGTGGGATATTGTTGATTTTCTCTTCATTTCAAAGAGAAAATCTCTTTTTGTTTTCATGAGAAAACTCTTGCAGAGAGAGAAGATCAAAGATAGAAGCAGTCTCATGAGGAATAATAAAAAGTTTCTTCAAAGACAAATATTAAATCCTCAGTGCATTCTCCTTTTCACTCTTCATTGAGCATGTAGACATCTTTTTCTAGAGAGAAAAAGACATGATGTATTCCAAAATCCTTTTAGCTGGTCAAATGTAATAACTTACTATTGCCAGTATTTTATACCTCCTGACAATAATCTAAGAGAGAACATTTTTACAGTTCAGTCTCTTCAGATTTAAATAGCTTACAATTTAGCATGAAATTTATTTGCCTATATTGTATAGAAGAGAGTAGTGATTATTTGAATCTGTAGAAAAATATCATGTAACATTTACTTTACCACACATTTTTAATTTTTAACCAATATAATCAATTACTCTTCTTACCCTATTTCATTTTAGCCCGTAAGAAGAAATAGAAAAATTTACTTCCTTCAGTTCTGCTCCAAGAAATAACTTTTTGATGAGGGTGGTATAGGCTTACCTATAGGTTTATCTTTGCACTTTTTTCCAAGGCAGTTTGTGATACAAGTGGAAAATATACTGTAAAAATAGCCAATACATTGCTATATTAAAACAAAGCCTGGATAATTTTGTTTTCTTCCTTCAAAACTGACAAAGAATTAGCAAATGAAATATAGCAGTTATCTTTATGATCCAGAAATTGAAATGGATGGCATTTATGTTTTGTTCATCTGTGCATTGTAAAGTTATATACATCGTAGGGAAAAAAATACTTAGAATGTAAAAAGGGACCTAATCTATTACCTGTGCTTATTGTTTCTTTGAATTGAAAATGTATTTATTTGAAAAGCATGATTATATCTGTTGTTTTCTAGCTGATACAGTTTATTCAAAGTTCAGGAGACTTAATTTATGATAAACAAATATATCAGAGGCATTTTGAATACCAGGACATTTTCTGGCTTATGTTGTTCCTGGAGTCTTGGAGATTGTGCAAGCATGTCATCTATTCTCTTGCTCCTGCATGGGTATTTGGTGAAAAAAAAAAAAAAAAGTGTTAAATGGGTTTTTAATCTGAGAATTTTGACCATTTAGTTATAGTCATGATTTGAAAAAAAAGATAAAATGGTGGATAAGTAACCTTATGCAAAAAAATTTCATTCCAACTCTAATTGTCATTTTTAGTCCCTTCCTTTACTCTAATATGCAGGATACTGTTAATGTCAGACTCTGGTTCCAGTGAGGTAGCATAAAAAGTTACCAGCCTTATGATTACAACATTAGCTGGAGTAAGTAACACCACAATAAGAGCGCCTTCCTCCTCTCAAGGCAAAATGAAACAACTGGCACTTTCATGGTGCTCATGGACATTTGTTTTACTTTGTCCAAGATTAGCAAAGTACAGGTGGCCATCCCTTCCTTTCCTAGGGTTTTGTGAGTTCTCCCTGTCTTCTGCACTAAGAGCCCTGGTTTGCAAAGCAGTTTCCATGCACTCCAGGAGTGTATGTCTGTCCCTGACATACACACCCTTCCCAGAGCTTGGCTTTCTCTTCTCGTGGTCCTTTAAAGCCAAGAACCTTTAACACCCTCTCACAGGCAGGGTGAAATGGCTGCCTCTCCAGTCTTGTGATGGTGGCAATCAGTATAACCTCTGCCTGTCTGAGTCCCTGAGAAGGTAATTTTGGCTGGCATTTCCTTTGTGTGGTAACAGATAGCATGCTAGATAAAGGCCTTGTGTACAAACAGAAGTGAATTAATTTAATTAAAGCAAGGTGGACATTTCGAGCAACTTCTGTATTGATGTTCTCAATTCCTTAGCTTAGCTAAGCTCCTTTTCAAAATAACCTTTGTAAATCCTGATTTAAAATGTTAGTTATTATCGATCAATTGAAAATAGATGAATTACCAGTATTTAAATACTTCTATTTAAATTAATGACTTAAATCTTCTTCAAAGAGTCAATGTGAGGACCAAAGCTGGCTGTAGATTGGACACGACCGATATTTTTCTCAATTAGGAAAAAGACAGACTAATGACGATCAGACTCCACTGTACAATGAGCCATAAAGTAATCTAGGAAAATATACATCTGCATTTTTATGGTTTGGTAAAGTAAGTAAGCCCAAACATTTCAGTTGCATTTCATTTTTAAAGGAGCATCTGTAGGCCCTGGGCTCATTGTTTATTTTAGGAGGAGGTGTGTGTGTAGTCTGGTTCGGGCTTTTGGATTCTGTTTGTAGTGGGGTTTTATTTTTTTATTTTTCAGACTTACAAATCTGATATTTACTTTTACTCCCAAATCATGTGTATCATGCATCTTTTTAGTATTTTCAGATTTGCTATCATGCTTAGATATTTAAAGAGTAGGATATGGACTTGAAAAAATGAAATATAATCTCAACTTTAACACAAACATCTCGGGGAAGGAACTCATCTGCTTTATACTTAAAGCATTCTGTGTGACAGAAGAATAAAATAATTGGAGATGCCTGAAAACACAAAGAACAGACCTAAGTCATCTCCATTAGGATTTCTGTGTTGAATAGTAACTGGTTAGTGGCATGGGTATAGCAGCCACCTTTCTATTCAGTGAGGGGACAGAGAACAACCTTTCCTTCTGTAGGCACTTAATCAGTGGAGGCCACTGCCCTTAAAGTCTGGCTGCAGAATGGACTAAATAAAAGATGGGGTGTGGAAGCTGTCAAATTACTTTCACTGCTGGATAAGTAAAGGGGCTGATGCTTTTAAGGATCAGCAGGACAAAACAACAAAGCACAGGGTTAGAAAAATATATGGGCATAGCAAATAATTTTATAGTTGGGAGTTAGATCTCTAAGGAAAGACACTGAATTTTACTTTTTTCTGATGAGCTAAATGAAAGGGATCTCTCTTCTCACCACCTGCAAGTATAGTTGGGACTGCATCAGAGATGAAAAAACCCTGATGCTATTATGTTTTTCTTTTTCTTCAGTGATGTAATCTGTGAATTTTTGGCTATATTTTCCTTGAAAATGCCATAGTCACAATTTCAAAATAGAAAATCAGATATTTAGAAAAAATAGTTTGCTACATTTTTGTCATTAAATGTATCATCAAATTCCTTATTAACATTCTTGCCATGTCTGAGAATGGACATTTTACATGAGTATATCAGTATGTATTCCAGAAGCTGTAATAATTTTTGCGAGAGAAGAAGGAAAGAAATTTTTTTTCCTGCTTTTCCCTGATGTATTAAATCATAGGCTATTTTTCTAATTTTTCACCACCTTGTGTTCTACCTGTAGTAGCATTTGCTGCACTTTGTATCTGATATTTCTAACTCCTACGTTACAAAATCCCTGAAGATCCACTTAGAGAGGACATTGACAAAGTAACAAACATGTTTTTCCTTTGTTTTCTTTGCTAATCATGCATTGTACACAGCAGAGCTATCTTGGAGGTGTTTGTATATTTTTGGCTCATTTAATCTCAGTAGAGAATTGCTATGGCTAACTGACTCCAACCTGTGGATCCTAGTGAAGGTGCAACAACCCTCTTTATTGGTTTCTAATTTCCCAAACTGCTCTTCGTAGATTGAACATGGGTGAAAGGATAGATGTTTCTAGTGTCATTTAGGTGTGCTTCTACAAGAGCAGTGAAGAAATTTGGTATTGAACGACAGCTATTAGGTCTCCCTAAAATTTAGCAGTTCTAGGAGCTTATCCTGTTACACAGATGTAAGCTAAATGTGAAAAGCAAGCTTTGAAAGGTCCCAGACAGATGTTTACTATGGAGCAAAGTAAAATTAAAAAAATTGGTGGATAAAAATGTTAAAAATATTCATTCCTTAAGGAAAAATTTGTGAAATTTTTACCATTAAGGTGCTTGTTCACACATGCTATTATTGTCAGTCTTGGCTTATTAATTTTTTTTTTTTAATCAGCCTAGATGCTCATATAGAAAGACTGAGAAACAAGAAAGAAAGTGACAAAATAATAATGCACAATTAACATTATAACTTACTTGACATGACAGAGATTTGTGGTATAACTTGACAGGAATAATACTGTGAATGAAGGAACATATAAAAGGGAAGATTTCTGCTCTTCTATTTTTCACTTATTTATGCTTGGATTGGAATTCAGAATGCAGAAGGAATGGGATCTGTTGAAATTCCATGGACAATAATAGAAGGAAAAACAATTAGGGCACTATAGTGTTGATGCTGCATGTCATACCCCCAAATTTGTAAGGACAAATTTGTAAGTGCTTTCCATGAGCAGCTACAGACTCAATCAAAGCAGTGAATACTGCAGTAGGAAATATTTCCCAGAAATCTTTTGTGGGAGGTGTAGTACAAGATGTTAATGGCCTATCGGATTTTTGATAATTTCATTACATCTGCTTTGTGTAGAAAGCTAAAATACAGCTCAGATGAGCACCAAGCAATGGGACTTATTTGAGAATGTGGAAATGGAGGACCACTACTTGAAGCCAATGAAAAGAAGAGAAAGTCAAAGAACAGCAAAACAAAACTAGTGAACTAGAAGAAGACAGACTCCAGACTTCAGTGCAGTTAGGAAGCTAATAGATGAAATTTCTTGTAATGCAAATTTAAGAAAAGTTGAGCTGTGGCAGACTAGCAAAGTGAGAACAGCAGCAAAGACACAAACTGATAGTAAATTTAGTGAATTGCAACATGAAAATAAATAAAACTATTTTAATTTTCCCCAAAACATCAAACATTGAATCGGTATGCTGCAGTGTAAAGTTGCAGAGATGAAGAATACAAGCATTAGGTAGGAATGGACACATGGTATTTATGTATGGGAAAAGTTATCCTCTGTGTTTTAAACATACATGACAATGTTGAAGCCAATTTACTGTGAGCTTTTCTGTTTAATTTGGTTATTTCCATACCAATATATACACATTCTTATACTCAAAATCTTTATGATATTTTTAAAGAATACTTTTCTTGAACTTAAGTATGCACATATTTTAAAATCTGTCCATAAATTACAGCATTTAGAGAATGTGTCCCCTTGGTTGCAATCTCTCATTTGTATGACTGTCAATATTTTTTTTTCCATTTATTGTACATAATAGAGTTAAATTAAAGTGTATACCAGCATTCTTGTTTAACATCTCATGTATTAGAGAAGTGCCATTTTGATAATTTTTATAACTTTGACCTATGAAGAAATAGATATATTACGATTTTTTTTGGTCTCATATTTTTTTTAAATGAGTATGCAACCTATACTGTGTGGTTTGTGATAGAAGTGGCATATTGAATGGATTTTAAGGATTTCAAATCTAAATATGCAAAATTATCCATTCAGAAGTTCTGATCAATGCAGATTCTCTTATCTAGTTGGGAAAAAATTTTTTTCTGGATGAGAAGGTATCAGATGCTTTCTCACCTTCATGTGTTTTGCTTAAGCTGTGAATTAAATCCCTTCTTCATGTAAGTATTGGTTATTTTTATGGCCTCTCTTTAAGTGCTTCATGAAGTCATAGTCACAGAAATTATCTTAGTCATAGTCTAATTAAATAGAATGAGAGCTATGTTTGCATTTTAGAATTCTGTCTCCCACTCATCATAAATATAGCAGAATGTGTGTATTTTTGAACAGGCAAATATATGTGTGTATCCCTATATATGAAAACATGTAAAAATATAACAGGCCTCACAGATTTGTTCCCAGACTGAGATCTCAAAATAGAAAGCTGTAGGATTGAAAACTAATTTTGATTTAAACTATGGGTTTTAGTGGCTAACTTTGCAATCCAATTGGATATAAAACAACTGCAGATCTTTGCTACACTGCCTGGACTAGCAATATAATACTAGATAATGGGCATAGAGAATTAGTTTAGTAAGATGGTGATGTACATATTGGACATTAAGACAGTTCAGAAAAGCAGAATTTTTTGTGCATTGTTCATATAGTGATTACTGTAACAGTGGTTTGTTATACAATCTTTGAAGAAAAGCTTGATGTTTAAGGAGAAATTTAAAGAAAGAAAAAAATCTTGTTATTTTGATTGGTGTAAGAACAAAAACCTTCTCACCAAGTCCCAAAATACTATTCCTTGAACACTAAAGAATATTGTAGAAATTAATACAAAAACCTAAACTTACAGATATAAAGTCCAGTTTTGCAATTGTAACAGGATGATTTCATCCAGTACTGAGCAGATCACATCTAATGAAGAATGCCAAATGTGTACAATTATACTTGTTTACTTTCTAAAGATCCACTTAGGTTACTAGAATAGAAAAACAAGCCTGGGTCTGTGTCTGATGTAGACTCGGCGATGTAATTTCCTATTATTTAATTATTCAGACATGAAATGATGTAATGTTGGAAACTACAACCACACATATATTTGCATTTCTTATGTACAATTCTGCGGTTTTTCAGATTTGTCCTAATCCTAAAGAATTTATGAGTAAAAAATCACGCCATTTCTCTAATCTGCTAAAAAGTTATGCCTCTGAAGTGTCAAGGACACAACAAATGGCAAGTTCTTTCTCTGACAGACCTGCAGTGCTGCAGGTTTATCCAGCTGGTAAGGTCCTGGCACAGTGGGCCACAGGCCTTGCAGTCTGTATGTGATTGTCATGGTTATTGCTATAGCCACAGTTCAGATGGGAACATACTCTGTTCAAAAGAATAAACTTACAAAATATTGATAGCTCCTCGATATGCACATAAAAGTAATCTTGCTGAATTTGTTGTGACTACATTCTGCTATTTATTTATGTTTTGTTTAATTTTTCCTAACATTTTCTTTATCTTACACTAAAAAAATTTAGCATTATTTCTACTGAGTAAGAACTTTAAGTCCCCAACATATAAATGCCAGGTCTTGCTGCTTGTGTAACAGTGTCCATATTAAGGCTCAAAGTGTGGGTCCCCATCTTTTGTTCCCTGTTGCTATCTATGGAGCACTTAGATTTCACAGGCCTCCCTGTCTGTAAAATGCTACTGGTGCATTTTGCCATAAATGGACACCAGTGAAGAATTTGGCAGTTAATGCTTTTCATGTCTAAATTTCCGTAAGGAAGATCTAACTGGTATCTTGCCCATGGGCATTAGTGCAGTAATCATTTTATGATTATGGGTTAGTCAACATGTTCTTGTGCAGTAAGCCCAAGTGGATGTACACATTCTGCATGTCAGTTTCTTTCTAAAAATTAAAAACCATGTTCACAAAATCATTGAATCATAGACTGAGTTGGAAGGCACTCATCAGGATCATCAATCCCAACTCTTGGCTATGTGCAAGACACCCCAACAATCACACCATCTACCTGAGAGCATTGTCCAAACATTTTTTAAACGCAGACAAGCTGGGTGTTGTGAACACTCCCCTGGGGAGCCTGTTCCAGTGCTCAGCCACCTTCTGGGAGAAGAACTTTCTCCTGATATCGAACTTAAATCTCCCCTGACTCAGTTTCATGCCATTTCCTCAAGTCCTGTCACTAGTCATGGGAATTAAGAGATCAGTATCTGCCCCTCTCCTTTTGCTTGTGAGGATATTGAAGAGTACAGTGAGATCTTTCCTCAGTCTCCTCTTGTTCAGGCTGAACCAACCAAATGACCTCAGCTGCTCCTCATATGTCCTCTCTTCCAGACCTTCAGCATCTTTGTTGTTCTGGGGTCATGGATCCTGACTCCAGGACATGTATGTCCCTCCTGGCTCTCAGGGCACTGCTGACTCTTGTTCAACTTGCCATCGACCAGGATCCCCAGGGCTCTTTTTGCAGTGCTGTTTTCCAGCCTCTCTCTTCCCATTCTGTCCATACACCTAGGGTTCCCATTGCAGGGGCAGAATCCAGCACCTGCCCCTTTTAAACTTCATGTGGTTCATGATTGCTCAGCCATCTAATTTGCTGGGGTTTCTCTGCAGGGCCTCTTTGCCCTTGAGGGAGTAAACAGCTCCTCTCAACTTAGTGTCATCATCAAACTTAGTATTCTTCCAGGTTCTGTGTCAAAGCTCTTTATGAAGACGTTGAAGTGGGCCAAGGATGGAACCCTGTGAGACCCCACTGGTGACAGGTCCCCAGTCTGATGTCACCCCATTCACTGTAACCCTTTGTGTCCCATATGGAAGCCAGTTGCTTGCCCATTGCATAACCCCATCCAGCTGTGGGCTGGGTATTTTGTCCAGGAAGACACTGTGAGAGATGGTATCAAAAACTTTGTTGAAGTCCAAAAAGTTCACATCTACTGGTTCCATTGACTGACTAGGTGAGCTACCCTGTCTTAGGTTCAACAAGCAGGCCTTTCCTCTCATGAAGTTGTGCTGTTACCAGTGACTGCATTGCCCTTCATGTATTTTTCAATACTTCCCAGAATAATTTTTTTCTATGAATTTACCAGGCACTGAATTGACAGTGACAGACCCGTAGTTTCCAGAGTCCTCCTTCCTGCCCTTTAAAACTGGGGCAGTGTGCACTCGCTTCTAGTCAGTTGGGACCTCTCAGGAGTCCCAAGATCCAGCTGGAGCAGCCAATACTGCACAGTTTCAGCATCAGCTGGGAGCTGATAATTCTCACAGTCATGGTCCGCCAGCTCAGGGCACTGAGACCCCCTCATCCTGTTGAGGTTATTTTTACACTGCCTTTTGCCATTAATATATTTTTTAAAAAACCCTTTTTAGTGTTTCCCACAGTTCTGGCAGCTTCATCTCCAGTTGAGCTTTGGCTCATGAAAACAGTGGTGAACAGCATCTCTGAATTATTCCCATTTCATATGACCTTGCTTCTACTGGGCAGAAACCTTCCTTTATTGCCTTATTTCCAGGAGAACATCCCTGCTCAGTCAAGGTGGACTTCTGCCTCACCTGCTTGACTTCTGACATTTGGGAATTTCCTGCTCCTGTGCATTAAGGAGGTGATGTTTAAAAAGTGGTCAGTGCTGTGTCAGAGGGTAAGAAAGAAGTGAGTTTTTTGGGAAGTTGTGGTCAAACCAATCAGTGCTTGGATTTGAATATTGACACCTAGTTTGGCCACTGAAGGTATGAACCGCCTCTGAGAACACAGGGGGTTAAAATCAGAGAAATCCCAGGAGAACTGTCTCTTGGTCCCGGTCAGTGAAGGAGGTCAGAGCTCCCCTGCCTGGTGGCTAGGGCTGGGTGGCGGGGGGAAGCCATCCGGGGCCCCCCCCCCCCCACCCGCGAGAGAGAGAGAGAGAGAGCCAGTGGCTGTGCTGCCTTGGAATGTGATATCATGTGGACAGCACGGCCGGCCAGAAGGAAAAGTGGGGGATGCGGCGCCAAGAACCGGCCTCCGTGGGAGTTCTGGGCAGACAGAGGGGAAGATTTTAACCCCTTTCTAAAATAATGGAAACCTTACAAATACTGATCCTCCTGAATCTGAATGAAAAGAGAGAGATGAAGCAGGAGGAAATGAGCAAGGGTAATGAAAGTTGATGCATGTGAGAAATGTCAGAAGAGGTGAATAGAATCCTAGGTGGGAGGAGATAATGGAGTGGCCTTAAGCTGGACTCTTTTCTTGTATAGCCATGGGCAGACCCATGTTTTTCCTGTGACACAGAGACTGCATTTAAGAAGAAGCAATGCCTTGAAAACAGAGAGTGCAGTGAAGCAGTGGAGTAAACAAAGACGGCTGAGGAGGGGGTGAGATGCCCTCTGTCTTCAGTAGAAAAGAAGATCTCTGTTCACGAGACCCCTCGGCCCCAGGGGGTAAATATGGGGCGGACTGGTGTCCCAAAGTTGAGAAACTGCTGCTTTTTTGTAGAACTGAGTGGGCATCCTTAAAAAGGGAACCCTAAAAGCAGGTCTAGTCGATGTTCAGTGGTGAGAGGACTAGACATTGAGGGAAGAAGTCACGAGGACAAGTGTTCTCCGGGCAGTGCCACGAGTGACATGGAAACACAAGAAATTTCAATTGTGTTTCTGGGGGAAGCCTATGGTGCAAAAGAGGAACCCTCTCTCCCTGATGGACTTGAAAGTTAATTATTTAAAGAGTGGTCATAGACTGAAAGTTGATTACCGGAAAGGTAGTGACAGAGTAGAAATCTAGGTGTTATTTCATGCTGTAAAAGAAATAAGAGGGAGGAGGAGGAATGTATTTGGAAGGTTTTCATTCTGAGTTCTGTGCCTGTTCCTTTTTAGATATTGTAGTTAATAAAGTTTGTTTCCTTTACTCCTAAATTAGAGCCTGCTTTGCTCTGTTCCTGATCACATCTCACAGAGGCCACTAAGAAAAATGTATTTTCGTAGGGGCGCTGGCATTGTGCCAGCCTCAAACCATGACACGCTGACAGACCCCCACACCTGCAGAAACTTCTTCCCAGAAGGACTTTTCTTATTAATTCCCTGAGCAGCCTGAAGTCTATTTTCCTCATGTCCAAAGTTGAGGTTTTGCTGGCACTTTTCCTTCTGTAAACAGAGATTTTAAACTCAATCTTTTGCTGTGGCCAAGATGGCCCCAGTCTCTGCTTTGCTCATGAGATCCACCCTGTTGACAAGCAGCAGGTCAAGGACAGTGTCTTTCCAAGTCAGTTCTCTTGGGACTTGTTCCATAAAGTTGTCATCCAGGACAACTTTAAGGAATCATCTGGCTCAGGCTGCACCAGCTGTGTGATGGTCCCAGTTAAATTCTGGCAAGCTGAAGCCCCCCATAAGGACATGGGCAATTCACCTGGAAGGCTCCCTTAGTTTCCCCAAGTATTATTCATCAGTGCCATTGTCTGGCCAGGAGGTCTACAGTAGACTCCCACGATGACATCCAGATTGATTGTTTGCCCCTTGATTCTTATGCAGAGGCTCTCAATAGCCCTTGACAACTGTGCCAGGCATTCTAAACCCTTCCATTACACACGATGCCACCACGCCACCTCTTCCACCCTGCATATGCCTCCTGAAACCAGCAAACGTGAATCCTCTCTTCTTGGGGACTTTTTTTTAGTTTCTCAATTGCTCTGTTTCTTCTGCCAGAAGAGGGAGAAAAATTTGATCAAATGAAAGTATTTTTAGCCTTTCCTGAGTGTGTAGAGATAAAGTTTTAGATTTATCTTTATTGTATCTAAAATCAAATTCTTGTCCTGCATTTGATGTGATTTAAAGGAGACCCTATCTACACTGCTGGGATGACAAAAGTTATGACATCATGAAACTAGCACCAGCTATAGTTGTGAAAGCTGCTGTCCAGTTGGAGATAAAAAACTAGGGAAATCCAAAATGCTAGACTAAACCTTGGATATAGAGGAAACTGGGATTTCTCATTTGCAGTTGTTTGGGAGCGTGTTTGGGGTTTTTTGTTTGTTTTTAAATGATCTTTTCCTTTCTTTTGTACTTCATCCAAATACTTTTAATCTGAATGCTTTTAAAGCTTTTTTGGCAACAGCAAATTAATTGCTTGTATGTTCAGAAAGCTGTATTTTAGCTACCCTGTGAAGACTCTTCTGTTACTGTTTTTGATCACATTAGCTCCTCTTCCATAAGGAAGTTGCCTCCCTTTGACAGAGAGTAAATATGATAAACAGAAAATTAAACTTATTTTGTGACAAAAATCTAGTACTTCTATTAAAATAATGTATATTTTTAAAATATTGAACAGCAGGTAAAACAAATAGATTTTGAGCTCCAGTCTCCTTCAATTGAATCCAGCCAGAGGAAAAATGACATAAACTTGTATTTTATATGTCTTCTCAGTCTACTATCATATAATAATAACCTTTCAAGTTCAGGTTTGTCAAAAATAAGGACATCTCATTTTCAGCCACCTGAAGCAATTTCAGAGTAATTTGCTTCTCATTTTTGTCATAATTTAAGTAAATTATGTAAGATCATCAAAAGATAGATGTGTGTCTTGTTTTATGAAAGTCAAGATCCTTGTTATTAATATATTTGTGTTTTGGGCTCAAGAACTAGAGATTATCAGTTTGACCTTGACAGTCGTAGGTATGTGACAGCAATATAAAGCAGAAGGTTTATTTGGAGCAGGCATGTCCAAGATTTTTCTAGTCTACAAAATCTCCTAACTATGTACTTCACTATTAGACAAAATAGTATTAAAATCATGGCTGACACAGTTGTTCCTTCAGCTTAGATTTGCCAGCCCTGAATTTATTCCACCTTTTCTGTAGCAAAGTTCTATCCAAATATGAGATAGAAAATGATTATACATAAAAGGCTTTACTTCCAGCTTTTAAGAAATCTCTTCATCTGTTCCCAGCCCTCACCTGCATGGAGAATCTTACTTGCAAACATCTGTCTTAAATGGCACAACTGTTAGCCTGGCATAGCAAATTTCAAGGATTTGTCACTTGGATCACACACCTCTCTTTAAGCAGTCATTTGTATGCAGTGTGTTATATGTTTTGATACAAAGCCAAATTCAGAGTTCCAATGCCTTTCTGCCACTTCACTCTGGACCAGTTTCTCTGAAAATGCCCTGAAAAGATAATAGCATAAATTTGAGCAGCTTGGGCAAAGGGACTATTTTTTAATAAACTCAAACCATGAAAAATAGGAAATATATGCAGTAGCAAATATGAACAGAAGGAGGAAAATTATGATGGGTTTTAGAAAAGCACAAAGTGTGAAGAAATTTTAGTGCTTCAAGGCACAGGTGAAAGTTAGTGCTGCCCATAAAAAAAACAAAACCCATTCATTATACAGCCACTGAGTTGCTCTGTAAGATCATAATGTGAATGCATGTCATGCGCTGAAGTCAGAAAGCAATTACTGATGCCTAACAGTAAAAACATTTTTAAACTGGATAGCCTATGTTGATTTTAAATATATTTGGTTTTAAGGTATGAATATGAAATATGAATTTATCAAATATAAATTTTGTGTGCTATAACTGCATCAGTAAATTTTATGAGTTGTAGTTATAGAAAGAAAAGGTGGTTGTGTTATTCTAAAATGGTGTTATTGCTATCCTTTATTCAAATGAGTATAAGAAGAGATGGGGAAAGCGTGAACACTTCCAGAAAAAGATTGCAAAACTTGTATAAGTAATATTCCATCTCTGCAGTGATATTCTCTCAAGTGCTTTCCATATTGCATGCAAAAATGCAAGAAGAAACAGAGGGACAGCATTTCATCTTGTAGATGAGAAAATCAAGAACAAGGGATTTGTACCTTTAGAACAGAAAAATTCTCTTTAGAAGGATAGGCTTTTTCTGAACCTCAAAGGAAGTAGGCAACATATCAAATCAAGAGATTGTACTAAGATTTTAAACCCTTTGAGGTAGAGTTTTATCTGAGGTTTTAAATTCAAGATTTTGGAAAGGAAGATAATTCTGAAACAGCACATTTCAAAATGATGCATTCCCCTAGGTAATTTCTGTATCTCTAAAGAAAAGTAGAGGTAGAAAATTTTTATCAAATAGGAAATTGGAAAGGACAGAAAACAGTGACAGGATTATTAGACACGGTGAAGGAGAAAAATTACATGGTTCTATAATTTTGTGTGTGTGTGTGTGTGTGTGTGTGTGTGTGTGTGTGTGTGTGTAAAACTTGTAGAAGCCCAAGAAAAACAACTGAGAGGATATGAATATACAGTTTGCAATTTTTTTGGGAAGAGAAAGAAACCTGTTATGGGGAAAAAATAGGATAAAAACAGTTCTTGCAAAGACATCCTTCAACAATGTTAAGTTTTGCCCAAATGAGGAAAATACAAAAGGTTATAAAATTTGAAATATTACATATAAAAATCGAATATGAAAGATCAAAAAAGGGAAATAAAAACAAAGGTATAAAGACATAGCAATCTTCTAAGAAACCTCCTCCAGATCATGAAGTTAGCTAGAGAGGTTGGAAGGACATAAGTAAAATAAAAGGAAAATTTAGTGAAGATGTACTACAGAAGAACTTGCAAAGTCTCTTATGATAGGATATTTTCTTGTAAGATACATCGAAATCTGCCCCAGATTTAGGCAATAGTAGAAGAAATTGTTAAATAACCAGGTAAAATGGGCAAGGACTATCAACAGAACACTAATATAGAAGCCCAAAAATTGAACAGATTAATTACTAACTCTGAAATATGAGCTTTCCAGGAAGCAGAGCCTTGTGCTGTTGTATAGGTTAAATAGGTTTTTGGGGGAAAAAAAAAAAGAATTTGGTAATACCAAGCTATCAATGGCTTTAAAGACAGCTATGCAAACTTGCAAAACTGCAGAATCTGATAAAATAGCAGATTAAATCTAAAATGCAGTGAAATGTGAAGTGATGAGCACAGCAGTGGCACCATGGCAAGTTTGAAGTTGCATGATGGGCTTGGAATGAAAATCGCTGTGTAGTAAAGGTTTTTTGAGCAAAAGCAAACAGTTGTATGAATATGCTAGCTTGGTGCAGAGAGGTCAAGGAAGAAGCTGAAATATTAGGAAGTATGTGGATACCAGCAGGAATATGAAGCAGAGTTTGTTAATGCTGGCACAGATGTGCCAAGACTGCCTGCATGTTCAGCAGTGTAGGACATTCTGGTCAGTTTTCTTGAAGGGCACCCATTTTAGTTACATAGATGTACCATCCATTCAGTGCTAGGAGAATAGGCACATTGGAGGACTTGCAGAGTATTACAGCTATTTTAAGCCAGTTCCTTCATTAAAAAGAATGCGGTCTTGGAACAGTCATTACCCAACAGGCATAAACCTGGGACTAGCAGTGCCTGACCTCATCAGTGCTGTTGTGTGGTGTGCGGTGCGAGGACACACACAGTGTTCTCTTGCCTGTGTAACAGTCAGAATGTTTGTGAGGGAAGTTAACCTTGTACATAGAATAGGAGCAGAATAGAAGTGCATGTACTTGGGGAAAGTCTGTGTTGTTTTGTTCAGTCTTGATACAGTCCGTAGGACAGAATCAGACCAACCCAACAGCTGAGTCCTCAGTACTAACACAGAAGTGATGAATAAAATGCTAGCAATTGGTCTATAAGCTTATAAACAAAGTTATCAAATATACAGTCATAAGGAAAATATATTTAGTGGGAATACTCTTACTCCAAATTGCTTTTTCATGTCCCGTCCCCAGATTTAAAACCTGACTAATTTCTCCAACTTACATGTCTCTGTCTATCTGTTCTGAGGCATTTCTTGGGGTAAGTACTGGACACTTATTCTGGGATGAATGGAAGTTACTTAAAAAAATGGTAAGAAAATGCACTGAGTGAACTTAAATGTCTCTCTAAGGTCATGCTGTATTCTGCTAAAATCATATTCCTTCTCCAAAAGTGAGACTTTATGATTTTATCCAAGGAAAGAAAAAAAAAAATCACAATATTTTTACATTCCGCAGTGCTTTATAACCTGCTACAGCAATTTTACTCCATCTTTTTTTATTAAATCCAGCATCCTGCTGGGCAGTACATTATCTAAGACATACCTGTGATTAATGATATTTCTAGTAACAAGTCCTCCAAATTGTCTGGCATTGATACTTGTGTTGTATCCATATAGCAACATGTCTTCAAAAAACTTATGAAAATATACTCTCCTTCTTGTGTAGGCTGCTAGTGCTTCCAGAAAAGTGGATCTCATAACCTGTATTTCATGATTTTCAAATGTAGGAGAAAACTTATGTCAAATTCTCCAGTGTTAACTTAATTTTTTCAATAATGTCTTGGGAATTTACATCATATCACCAAAAGAGTACTGTACCTAACAATCAAGGACTGACAGTAAAAATACTTGGTGTTATTGTTAAAAAAGATAATGGTAAATAATATTTTACTTTGAAAAATTAAAGAAAAATGCTCCTCAAGTGTGGTAAGAAATTATGTCTATTCTGCTGAATTTATATGTTGATTTTATCTGAATCTATGTCAAAATTTCTGTTTTCTTCACTGGATAGAGACTTTACCTATCATTCATGCCTACAGAAGAGGTTATTGTAGAGCAGCAAATTTGAAAAAAAAAAACCCACTAAAATACTAAACAGTTATAATTAATTCAGCCTAGTTGACAAGTTTAAAGGCCATTTTTATGCACTCTTCGGAGATGTTAATATTGCATATAGTATATTTCTCCACGTAGCTTCCATATAGTTTTGAAACACTGGCTTTTATAGTAGTGTTTTTAAATTTGGAGAATATAAAGAAAGGTATATATATATATATATATATCTTTAAACTGATATAGCAATGACTTTTTTGGTGGGACATACATAGTCTTGCTTGCTCTGCATTTAGCCAAGTGTAAAGTGGAACGTTCATACTCATGCCAATTATAATTTTTTCTAAAGTAGTGTAAATGCTTTTTGAATCTTGAATTGTTCTGAAAAATGCTTACAATGGGAAGCAAATCATATAGAAAATATATCATTGAATTAAAGGAGGCAAAAAACTAGTCTAAGTAAGCAAGTTTGACTGATTTCTGGGTTATGCTTTAGAAGGTATTTAAAGAAATAAGAGACCAGCAGCATGATAGCAGGAATATATTTGGCTCTGAATATTCAAGTGTTTATTTTTACAGTTCTCTCTCAATAAGAGATTTCTCATGTCTCAGCCTCTCTATAGAAGTTGCTTTTTCCTACTCAGTCATAACCAGGAAAATACAGTGGCTTGCTTAGTAGGAGACAGTATGTACTGATGAAGCTTTTTGCCTTTCTTTCACATCTGTTCCAGTTGTCTAGGTCTTTCACAGCCTGTTGCTTTGGACAATTTCTTCAGTGGAGCTTAGCAGATTCATTGGAGTGTCTCTGCTCTTTTGTATTGGCTTTTAAAAATTCGTTTTATTTTCTTTTGTATTGCTTGTGCTAGGGAAACTAGTCCAACTAAAGTTATACAAAAGACATTAAAGTGTTCCAGGAGTCCTGGACACTGAATGAGTCATGCGCTGCAGATATAAGCTCAGGCCTTTTGGATCTTTATCTTCAGTTGCAAAGTGAGCATGCTTTGCTTGGCTCTGAGATTAAAATCTGTAAACAACACATTTTTTCAGAGAAATGGCAGTTTTCTTACAGCAGATTGGAGAGACAGAAGATCATCCAAGAGCTCTCTGTCCTGTAGAATAATGTGCTTTTTTTCCTGTCTATTTAACTGAAAGAAAATTGGCTACCTTACCAGCCCAGAACTGCTCAGAAATAGGGACATGTTGGAGATAATCAGTATTTCTTCAACTCACTGGTGTAAATGGTGTAAATGGGTGTCGGGTGGCAACAGTGATTAAGCTCTATCTCAAATCTTTGTTGCAACTTTTATAGAAAGATTTTAGGCAGTGATTGGCAACCCAAATCACTGTTGAAAATCTTTCTAGATCATGAATATTTCCAAATGATTAAGTATAACATTTGTATGGTTGTCAGTCAGGAAGGAGGAGAAAACTTTTATGTCTAGTGTTGTATTTTGCTGAACACAGCTCTGATGCAGACACAGGTGACCCTATAGTCAGACTTAGTATAACTAATCATAATCTTGCCAGCTTCCAGCAGTCTGCTCTCCAAAATCAATTCATTCTACATTGATATATTGAAACCCTTTTGCTCGGGTTTTAGACAGGTGCCTAAGATAAACCAACTTAAACATCACATATGAGTGAGCAAATACAACATACAGACATGCAGAGTGTCAGTTCCTGATGAAAGAAAATGTCTTTGTCTTAGTTTCTATTGAATTCCTAGAGGGATGGACACCTGTTGCACACAAGAGAGATTGTTCAAGGTCAAGTCTTATGTGATAAAATGGCATAAGAATTTCCCAGCTAGTTTGATGCATTCCTGTGCAAATTTTAGGGAGTTTTTAAAAAATAAACATTATTAAAGAAATGTGGGGTTATCTAACAAGTAGGAAAAGCATAAGTCTGTTGAATTGTGCCACAACTCCCATTTTGCAGTGTTCTACAACTCTCTTGAAAGAAAATATGCTTTTTCTATAAAGACACAGACATGCATGCAAACAAATAAACAACAACAATAACCCAGATGCCACAAGAACATAAATCTCCTGATTTACCCTGGAAAGTGCTCAAGCAGTCTGTGAGAATTTTTTGTTGTTTTTTATTCCTCCTCTTATGATATTTCTCTAGTATTTTTTTATAAACTTCTTACAACCTGAAGTGATAATATTTTGCTCTGTATGAATGTGCCACTTTGCTCAATAGAACTTCACATCCTGAGAATATCTTGAAAGAGTAGTGAAAACTAGAGGTAGAAACAGATCATAAGGGCAAGTTGTTTTTATTGATTTTGCCAACTCTTAATCACCTGTTCATAAAAAAAAATTGTAATTGAGCTGAAATGCTTCAGTAGAAGCATTTGCATTTTCATTTTCCTCTATAATTTAGAAAATAAGCAATATCAGAAAAACTTTCAATTTGAAGTCACTAGCTGATTTGTTAGTCTTTGTTGTGCTTAGGTTTTTTGTATAAATTGTTATTGTTTAGGCTTAATGACTAAGGTGATTAAATAAAAGTCTATATATATTGTTCTGCTTGTAGTCCAGAATGAATATCTTCTGTTTGAACTATTTCTTTGGCTAATATTTTGGACACATCATGTTCAACATTAATAAAATCCATAATACTTAAATAAAAGCTTGGAAAGCTTGTAAGGTCTGGAAGAAGGGCATCTGTCTATATGACTCATATCCCTGATACAGTCAATGGCACCAGTCTGGTGCTGGAAGTACCTCTGGGCTAGTTCAGTGAGGTCTTTTCTTGTGGTTATGTGTAAATTCTAGGTATTGCACCCACAGAAAAATGAAGATTAGGGAATGTTCGGTATTTTCAATCAAATGTACACAGAGCAAGAAACTACCTCTACAGACTTCAGCCCAGTACTGAATAGCCTGCATTTTTCTTCTTTGTTTTAAGAGCTCTACTATCCTGCTTTTGGCTGTAATAAAGAATGATGTATTATGGTTGTTCATAGAAACATGCCTGAAACTGTCTACAACAGAATGTCACATAATATGTAAAAAAAAATATTTGACCCCCATTTAATGTGCCAGTACAGCTTTCCTCAGTTAAATCCATAAACTTGTACCTTGATTTCACACATAGTTCTAGATATTTTGTTAGACTTCTATGAATTTTGCTAATGCATAAACTAGTTTAATTAGCTAAGTGTATTTCTCTCTTGTGTGTATTGCTGTAAAAGATTGAGCAATGATTTTTTTTTTTTTTACTTTTGTTTGCATTGAAAAAGTAATGTGGGGATACTCTTGTAAATATTAATTTTTTGCTCATATAGTTGATGTTATATTAGGGTGTTTTACTGTAGCGTCTCTGTTGGTCAGAAATTCTACTTTATCTCATCTTTGGCTGCCTGAGCTAAAGAAAAAAATTTGTGCAGAGATGCATCTGGCTCAAATGAGAATATAAATCTTTCAACTGCCTGATCTCAGAGCATCTGAATTTCCCTTTAATTCCACTCTTCCATAGTTATTGCAATGCATGTAGCCAGAGGCTGACAAATGCTTCTTTTCAAAGCTGTGATGCCATGCCTTCATCAGTTGCTAGGGGGTTTTGCTTAGTTATTGTTTTAATACAGTGACAGATTTGTCAAATTCTGACAACTATATGAAAGTACCCAACTTCTGGTTTAAGCATTCTTAGGCTCCTGGATTTGAAAATTACTCTAGATTACCTTCTTTCTCTGAATTTTTAGCCTTTGTCATGGTCTGAATAGCATATACGTTTAAAAATGCCATTAGACTGAGAAACTGGATAAAAATATCCAATAAGCCTTATTTTGTTATTACAAACAATACTGCCAATGTCTAGTTAAATGTAATTGTGGCAAAAAGCCTGTAATCAGAAGCCTGTAATCTTTTGCAATTTTTGAGTTGGTATGCATTTGTTATTGTCTGGAAAGCATGACCTATTCATGGATATGTTTGCTGTAAGGGTCAGGGTAACTATCTGTTGAATGATGTAGTGATGCATGAAACATTTGCTCTAATGGATCTTAGAATATGTGCAGCTTATATACACTGATATACTCTTTTATACACTGATGAATTGTCTTATGCCTGAATGTAGAACTTGAAAGGCCTTTGTTTTAATTATATAAATTTATTTATTTCAGTAAAGAAGCTATTTGGATGCTCAAGGGATAAAACCTCACCTTTGACTTGCAAAACACTCCTGATTTAGCCCTAGTCACCATGAATAAGAATACCTGTAGTCTACGTGGGAAGAGCAAGAGTGTAAGTAGAAGGTTTTCTTTTTCTTCCTTTTTTATTTAATATTAGTATTCTTCTACACTACTTCTGTGTTATATTAGCCTTTCAAATGCCACTTTCTGAGATTTAATGATAAAATCATTGTTATTTGTACCCTGTTATATTTGTAACCTAAATAAATACGTGTGTCTTCAAAACCCAGAGATAAGATTATTGAATAGTAGTATGATTTCAGTGACATTTTTCTTTTATTTTTTTTGTAATTGACACATTCATTTTCCACAGTTTATTTTTCAAAAAAAGTTATTTTTTTCTTGAGCATTCATTGAAATATAAGATTATATAATCTCCACATTGTACTCAGTTGTAAATGTATGACCCTGTACTGATGTCAGGGACTGTATTTGATTTGATATGAAATGTTGGCTGTGAAATATTCCAGGAGATTGATGAGAAAAAATGCTAATTGTATAAGAGTAGGTTTGGATGTGGCTTAATTTTGCCTATGTTCTGGTCTTTTTCATGTGTTTTGTCCTATATATATATATATACACACACTATATATACATATACTCTGCATCCAAGAGTACTTCTGAAACAGAGAGGTTCGGACTGTTCAGACTCCGAAAGATGTTTTTTAACCTGCAAAATAAACTTCCTTATTTTGGTGTTAAATCCTAGCATAACTTACTCTGTGAACTTAGACAGAACCACCTGCAATTATTTTTTCTTTGAACTTGTTACATAGCATATTTCCTACTGTTTGTTGTTTTAAAATGGGAAAATACATAGTCTCTGAAAAATTATTTTAAGCTATGTGATGTCATGCTACATAAATAATTTTTTGACTACTGCTTGTAGGGGAATAGTGAAACTATTTGAACTATTTCAGCAAAAGTGACTTTGGAGAAGCCTCATTAGAGTTGGTGAGCACAGCCAAAGATTTCATATAACATATCAAATCTTCCATTGTTCCACATGCCTGTCAATTTGAATTTTTGTTGTCAAAATCATCCCTGGTCTGCCAGACCAGTCATTTACTGAAAAGACCAACTGGTGAATAAGTAAAAATGCCATCAGTTGAATAATGTTAAAAAGAAAGAATATGACTTCTATTTTTATTTAATGGGATGTTGTCACATATGTTCCAAGGAAGTTTTTGTCCTTTTAAGAAGCATAGGAATCAAGGTATTGGTTCAGTGGTTTCAGATGTCAGTGAACATAATTTACTTAATATAGAAGATGAACCTGCAGATATGTGTGAACATTTGGGTATTTTCACCAAATATAGAACTCAGTGTGCATCTTGAACTAACTGTGTCTAACTTTAACAGTGTAGCATAATAGAAACTGCTGGTAGAAAATACTTAAACATTTCCTTTTCTGACAATACAATATGTATAGTACTGTTACAATTATTTGCAAGTGATCTTGTAATTAAAATATGTTGTTAATATTTGTTAACTGTACTTCTAATAGATTTTTAAATTATATTATTTAACTATCCTCAGATGGCACAATATGTCTAATCCTACTAGACTTCACTCTCTCCCTGATGGTCTGCACAGTATTACCACTCATTCTTTCATTGGTAGCCTATGGAGGTGCATTTAACTGCTTTCATGAAAAGGGTTTATATAATAATAATTTCTTTCTTTCAGTGCTGCTCACAGCATTCAGTGAGGATGTCAGCATCCATGTCCTTTCAGTCTATGGGTACTATTTGTCTAATACTTTTTCTTCGGTATCCTTAAGTAGCTCTTTATTTTTTTTTTACAACTTTTGCTCTTAAATAATTTTCTCCTTTCCTTTTTTTTTTTTTTTTTTTTTTTTTTTGTTCCTCTTTTTCCAGCATTTTCAACTTACAATAATCTAGGTGGTCTAATGCTTCTAATTCCATCACTTACCATCTGGTACTTCTGAAAACACAGCTAAATCTTTGTCTCTCCCTGTCTCCTTCCCTCTCTCCCTCCCTGCAATTTGTTTTCCTCCTCCATTTCCACCCCTCCCCACCATAAAGTTACTTCTAGTAAAAAATGGAGTTTTAGTTAGTACTGATCAACCACAGAATGAGATCTTTTTTGAATAATTTTAATAATAAAACAGTGAAATTGACTTTTTTGTGTTTCAGAAGGGATTAATATTATTTTCATAAATTCATAGTATTTCCACACACTATTTCTACACCTTTGCATATGTGAATATAATTTGTTCTTTATCAAAAAGCATGATGAAATATATTGATACTTTCAAAATCAGACTTCCAGCCTACCTTCAATGAAACTAGCAGAGCTTTACCGACAGTTAGTATGCTATCTATAATAAATAACTTTTCAGTAAAGTATTGTAATAATTAGATTTCTTTGGGAGTATATTGGAGCATGCTTGGTCAGCTAAAGGAAGTAAGAGTACTTTCAGGTGATGAGCATGCTAGTATAAAGACTGAAGTCTGAATGTCACACTGTGTGGGATTTTATCTTGGAACATTGTGTCAGAAGTGAGTCAATCCTTGTGAAATCTGAAAGTAGCTATATTGCAAGAAAATGAACCAAGAAAGAGGATATATTTAGCAACTGGGTCTGCTTAAACTGTGGCATTTTAACAGCTTCAACAACAATAAAAGAAAAGGAGAGAGGGGCAGGAAGCAAAATTAGAACTTTAAGGGTAGTTTGTCTGCCTTTTAGTTTATTACTATCTGTAAAAGTCTAGAAGTGCAAGATTTTTGAATTCATAAATATAGAATTATATTTTCAACGATGATAGGTTTGGGATAAACTGCAGATCACTAATAGGAGACAAAGTGGCTCATATTTTATGATCAAATCTTTAAAAGCAAAGTTTTGACCACTGGGGTAAAAAAATGGTGGACCTCAAAATGGAATGCTCTCCTAAGAGAGGCTGCAGGAAAGATTCTGAGCTGCATACAGAAGCTGTGAGGGGAGGGAGGTGATGGTGGTGGTGGCAAATCTTGCAAATGCAAAGCAGGCAGGGAGCACCCATAGAAAAGTGCAAACGAGGGCAGAGAACTATTTGCAAACAGCTGACTCACAGAGATGTTTTCATCCAAAGTTCTTAGGGCTAGATTGTCATAACCTTTACTGGTTATGACAGCATGTGGGGAGTGAAGAGAAGTTACACACTTTTGTTCCTATGCCCATTTCTCCTTAGGTGATGAGTATCAGAGAAGGTAAGGGCCAAGGGCACTTTGTCTGCCACTCCTCCTGAAGGGAGAGGGAATGTCATCCTGTCTACTCCAGGGAAATGCAATACACTCCTCTGCTCACCAGCTAGAATAGTTAGCCAGCAACAGGGTAAGACACTCAATACCAAAAAGTAGAGTGATGTAGTTCTCCACTGAGAGTGTGAAGGAATTGCAAAGAAGTTCAGTTCCATCCCCTTTTCTGGCACAGCATAGTTCTGTCAGAGAGAAATTCTTGCTTTAGGTCAGTACTTCTAAGTAAGCAATTTGTCAACAGACAAACTTGCAGTGCTTCAGAAGCATTTTTCATAATAAAATTGCATTAGTTACAAATAAATTGATTTTTCTCTCATCACCAATGGTTAGGTCCATTTGTTATCTGATAGAAGGATACTTAGAGGGAGATTGCTTAGACTAACCATTCTTAATTAATGGGAAAAAATTACATTGTATATTCTGTGCCTTCTTCCACCTCTCTATCTGTAATACAATCTTTGCAAATGAAACAAGGGATAGAAAAAGCAAAGGTGGGACACTGCTAAAGGGCAAATTGAAATTCATGCAGTGGTGCTATTTTTCCCTTCATGTCACTGGTTGGCAAAATGGACATTTTAGGCAGCATGTTTCCTTATGTAAAGCAGCAGCTTATGTAAGAAATTCCTGGCACAGCTTTCATCCTTTTTTTTGAACATTCCTTCTACAGGGCAAGTAACTAATGCCTATTGGGAGAGTCCAGTCTCAGAAACAGTAGCTGGATTTGGATCCTATTAAATTAATTATTTTTTGATAATTTACTATATTCGCAAGTGTGCACTTGATAATATCCTTTTAGTTGTGGGATTACCTTCTGAAAACAGAGGAAAGGTACTATAGCAGGAATACAGTAGTTTTTTTCCTGACAAAGATATTACACATGTTCATTTCCTCCTACTCATTCTGGATTTCTTCATTTTAGTCTTCCACCCTCTCCAGTGGTGGAAGTTTTCTTAGTGGAAGTTTTCTTCATGAGAGTTCTGACTAATGTTTCCAGCTACCCTGTTCAGAACTCAAAATCTATTCTCCATACTTTTCTTCCTTCTGACTCTGACATTTTTTTAATTAATAGACATGCTTTTGTCATAAATCTCTCTTTTCTTCTCTTAACTCTTCTCCTAGCTCAGCCCCTGCCTATGTTCCTAATTAAGTTCCAGCCTTTTTGAAGGATTATTTAGGGTCTGGGGAGTACTTACAATTTTGAGACATAACTGCACCATTTTGGAACATGAAAATTCTCCCACTCATGTGCTAACAGACATAAAAATCCAAATCTGTAACTCAAATGTCATCGACTATTATGCAGATTTAAATAATGATCTGTGGGGCAATGGTATTTAGTCCAAATTACATCAACAGGTAAAAAATCTCTTAATGGTTTGAGTGGTCTGACAGAGAGTTTTATAGCTCAGTTATGTCAGCAAACCCCTGAATTACACCTAGGTCTCTATTTTTTGGAGTTCCTGCACATTTGTGTCATTGGCATCCCTTTTCCCAGTTCTTCCAATCTGCAACAATGATTGTCTGCTGGGAGGTTCTATCTTCTCAGCAATACATTTATGCTCTCAATTCTCTCACCATTGCTTGATTTCAGTCTGTCTTGAAGAGGCACAGTGTATGGTTCAGGCCCCCTTTCATGGGAAGGACTGGGAGGTGTCAACCATTTGTATCAGAATTGCACCTACTTTTTTTGTTTAACTCAGAGTAATTATCCCAAATCTGATACCAGATCCAGCCCTTTTGTTTTTACCGTTTGATGGAAACTGCTCCTACCTTTGGAATAATTTGTTACAGTGATGAAAATAACATTAAAAACCCCTGCAGATCTCACTCTATGACTATAAAGAAAATATGCTTAACCTAAAGAGTATAAAATTAAATGAAATAGATGTTAAAAGGTTAGAAAAGGAAAACATGGGTAGATTACTGAGTCCTGGAATAGGCAAATTAGGAGCAAAGACAATAAAGGTCAGGACTTTATGTATTGCACTTCACGCTGAGGACAGCTAGTGGTCAGGGAGGAGTAAAGGAAAGGCAAGAATGTAGTGGATAATGTAATTATAACAGAGTAATATTAAAGATTTAATGATCTCCCTACTCTTGCTTCCCGCTTACTTATTATATTACATTTCTAATCCATGACTGAGTTTCTAGACACTCTTCCCTCTTTAAATATGAAGACAGTCTTTCTGGCTCTTCAGTTTGCAAACACTGCATCTTTTGATTCCCTCTTTGAGACTAAATTTTGAAACAGTGCCTAGGAGAAGGCTGACTGATGCTGACAGAGTGAGGGATATAGGAGAATGAGCATGAAACTGATGCACACTATATATGGATGGAAATGCCATATTATGTAATTCCTTTTTTAATGTAAATTCTGTTCTTATTTTTCTTTCACTTGTCTTTTTAAATTGCAGTCAGTTATTGTCAATATTTATGCATCTGTCAGTGTGCAATAGATATTGCATATTTAGATTTTCCTGCATGACAAGGTCCTTGATATATTTATAATAGAAATATTAAATATTTTCAATGGAAATTTAAAATTTCAAGATTTTGGAAGTATGATAGATGTAGAGTACTAAACAATAGTAAGTAGCAGTCACATGGACAATGTTTTTAGAGGAACAAAAATAGTAATGGGACAAGAATTTGCTAGATATTTTTGTTGAAAATGGAAATGGCTTCATACTAGTTGTTATGTCAAAACAGATAATTCCCTGGCAAGGATTACTGTTCTTTGGCCACTGACAGCAAAAGGAGACATGAAGAACTAAAAGCAGTGAACAGCTGAGTATTAAAAGTCAAGTATTAAAACTTGAGTAGGTTGACAAGGGCAGTATATTCCAGAATTAAGACTGCCCTTCAACTCTTAGATGTTATTCTTGCTATTGGAGTTTTTCAATTTCTATTTTGTCTCTTCAGGAATGGCTTCAGAAACAGCTGTGACTGTATGTAAAAAAATGAGAATTTTTTTCCTTGATTGTATAGTTTTTCCCTTGTGACACAGGCACTATGTCTTGTCTTTTATCTATGTATGCATACATGTCTGTACACATAAATATAGAGCCTAGAAAGGTAGAAAGCATATGCTGTGTATGTCCGTTAGGAAGCCCTTAATGAAGAAAGAACAGGATCAGATTTCCATAAATGAATAAGAAGTTCCATTAAAAAAAATCATATCTAAGAGGGCTAATATAAAATTTGTCTTTCTATGAAATATGAGGCTTCTCTCACTGAAATTGAAGCCTGTTAGCTTGCATAGGATCTCAGCAGGGACACTGCAAACTGCCTATGAACAGTGAAACTTCATAATCTGCAGCCCCTCAGCAGATGCATCTGGTGGCTAGAGGTTGAAAAACTTAATATTATCCATGAAAGAACTGGTTAAATCTTCAGATTCTCACTTATTTCTTTCCGCACTGGGAATTTGCGTTATGTCTGTTTCTTTTATTTCTTTCTCTTTTTTAAACTTTATTATAATTTCGACCAAAACTCAGCTAAAGAAAGGAAAAAATATATTGAAGATCTGGGGAATTTCTGCTTTTCACTGAAGCCTTTGATTCTATGATTCAATACAGTTCAATATTTTTGGAGAATGTGTGATTTTCTAATAGAAAAGCTGTGAGAGGAGATGTATGATCACAAAAACCAGCATGGTTTTATGTCTGTACCCAGGCCTTTATCCACATTGCTTTGCAGGCTGTTCTGGCATCTCTCTCTGTATGTTATCCAGCATTTTTTGCTTTCTTGCATTTTCAATTGCATCTTAGAAAAAGGAAACATATAAAGGAGAGATAACAAAGATAATTCTCACTTATCCATGTAATTACTCTTATAGCTCTTTTCCATCTTGTGCCTTTGGGGTCACATCAGAGTGAAAAATCTCTGTTCATAAAATATATATAATAATAACAGTCTTTAAATTCTTTTTGCATTTTATCTTGATCAAATAAAAATTACTATGTTACTACCTAGACTGGTAAATAATAGCAGCAAATAAAAAATAATTGAAATACTTCAAAAGTTTTTCAGCCTCATTATAGAAGCCATAAATATCTCTATCAGAAGTGATCCATGTTTTCTAAACTACACTCTGATTTCTCTGGTTGCACAGTGCTGTGTGTCGTGAAGCAGTTCCAGTTAACCATTTACATTTTCTTAATCAGGAATGCATCAGGAGTCTGATCAGAACTGTTGCTATTTTACAAGCATCTGCTATTTTCATGATTGTGTCTTCCTCTTCATCTGCAATTCAGTACAAAGATTTAATTAAAGTAGTTAAAATAACAGACAACAGATGTGATCTACTCAACTACAAGTAAGCAGTTTGAGATTCCTCTGTGGATGAACAGAAATTAAAACAATTAAAATTCTGTAATTTATTTCAATTACTTTGTCTACCAAGTTTAGCTAAACACTGTTGTCTTGCAACATTGCTTTCCAATAGCTAATAATGTGGAATTCTTAAGAGCTGCCTACAGTTTTCACTAAGTTTATTTTGGAGATAGGAAATTCCTGCCTTTTTTCTGATTTCCTAATGAGATTGTACCTTATCATTCTTTCAATTCCTGGGCTTTTTCTACATTAAATAATCCACAACACTGTGCTCTTGTATGACTTATCAGCACTAGAGGTAGAGATTGGAATCTCTAAATCTTATATACTGTCACAGCAATATAATCAGTCTCATCTGCTGCATAAGTGTGGCTTGCATAATTCCTTGGGAAAGCCGTGTTTTTGTTGTTTCAATTACAAGTTGGGTGTTCAATTGTGGCTGGGTATGCCTCAAGCCTTCACTTGCTTTCTCCAGTTATTGGATTTTATATTTGTAGAAAATTGTCTGCATATAGAAACACGAAAGAAAAATTGACTTTTTTTCCCCTCAAAAAATGTCTAATTAGAATGAAATATATACAAATTAATTAGCTTGTGCTGACCATAATGTCATAAGTTGTTGAGTTGCTGCCCAACGGATTTCATCACTCATCAGAGTAATCAAGGCAAAATGGGATGCAAATTAGGAAGTAAATGTATTGGGTGTTTGTATCTTAATCATGCCTTTTCCTTCTCCCCCCCAGTGTTTACAAGTACTGGGTCTCTGTTAATTTTTTTTCTTTAGTTAATCATATGTTCTTTTTCTGTTCCTCAGTGCATAACAATTCCTTCTACTCTTCGAGTTTCTTTTTGTGATTCTGTTTTAAATTTTAAAGTCTCTTCTGGCTGTGTTTCGCCATGAATAATCCCTCTAAATGGTAAATGCAAAGTAACTAAAAAAAATAATTCCACTATGTTGTTCGAGGGTTGAATCCATGAATAGAGATGTAATAGACAAACCACAGTAAGAATAGTGAGTTTGGGAAAGAATATTATTCTGTCTATCAAAACATTGCAAACTAGCTGTGGTGCATAAACTGAAAGAATTAATATGATGGAATTCATGCATCACTGAATCAGTAAGGAAAATACAAAAACAAAAAAAGTGCAGTCAAGTATCATACTGTTAAGTAGACCAAAGTACTACTTTCACAGAGCTGAATGATATTCTTTTCCCTGGAACAAAACTGCTCTCAAGAAAAATATCTATTGGCTTCGTAATATTCCTTGAAGCTTTGCAAAAGAATCCTCAGAGCTTGGTAGAGTGCAATTTGAAATATGTTTAAAATCAATTTATTAATTTTGCCATGGCTCTGGTAAGGTACCTTATAATATGTGATAACTTAGGATATAAGGATGGTGTCCCTTTCACATTTAGCTTTGGTTTTTTTAGCTTTTTCATTATGCTTTACCTGTAATGAGATCTTGCATGCTCGTTTCAGTCAAGAGTAGTCTCAGTTAAAGAATGAGTGGAGGGACAGCATGCAGTTACTAAAAGAAGATACAGAACAAACAACCATGTAAAAATGCTGTCCACACAAGATTATATTTTCCTCTACCAGCCTCATCTATGAGGCAATAAAAAAGGGATAATGTTGGTGGAAGTTAAATTTTAAAATGGTGGTGTGAGAGCAGAAACATAAGGAAAACTTTCTGTCAGCCAGGCATCACAGATTTGTTAATGACACACCGACAATATTTTCATTGAATTGTTTGGAAAGGACCTGACGTATCATCAAGTTGCAACCTTCTGCCATGAGCCAGAACACCTGCCACTAGACCAGGGCTCAAAACTCCATTCAGTCTGGCCTTGACCTGTGGATGGGGCATTCACACCTCCTCTGTGTTCTAGTGCCTCACCAACCTCACAAGAAAAGATTTCTTTCTAATATCTGCTCTAAATTTACCATCTTTCGGGTTACAACCATCCCCCTCCTTGTCCTGTCGCTCTCCATCTTCCTTCTGGCTCCGTTCAGGTACCGGAAGGTGGCAATTATGTTGCTCCAAAGCTTTCTCTTCTGCAGTCTGAACAATCCCAATTCTCTCAGGCATTCCTTGTACGGAGGTGTTCTACCCTTGATCATCTTGGTGTCCTTCCTCTGGACTTTCTCCAGATGACCTTCCTGTGCTGGGACCCCAGAGCTGGATGCAGCACTGCAGGTGGGGTTTTACATAACTTCATGTACCTTGAAGACAATTGATGAAACAAAAAGAAAACGGTTGCTTTACATGGAGAATTTGCATCACACTCTTTGGATCTTTTTTGGTCTGAAAAACATATATTAAGTTGTTTGTCCCAGGGCCAGTTCTCATAAGCCCTAGAAAAACACTTAATACACCCAAGGATAGCTCAGCTACACTTTGGGGGCATAAAATAAGCAGGATGGCTTCTGCTGTGGTGTTAGAAACAAAAAAGGTTTAATAAAGGCAAAATAACAAATAGAAAAACTCGAGCCAGGCACAGAGGTCTGCCCCTGGTAGAAACACTTCACACAAAAGCCCCTCTTCTCTTTTTTCTGTTCTTTTCTACTTGATTGATCAGGCGGGACTTTTTGGCTTCTATCCAATTAGATGTTCTCTGGTATTTGGTGAAGTCTCTGAGGCGCTATGAGGTAGCTTTTCACCTAACAGTTGAGAGAAGCTTCTGGGCTTCTTTCCTTTTTTGGGGGACAAAGGTTAGTTTTGCCACTCTGTCATTAGGGGGTGCATTCCTACAAACATGGAGAAATAAAAGCTACAAAAATTGCTGTAGTTGTTTCAGTTTTCAATATTCTCTCCTTACTTTCAGGAACAAGAACCAGGGAAAATAAACGAATGCTGGTATAGCAGTTTAGCAACTCTTGAATTATCCTATAGTGAACAACAGTTTGCTAAGACACTCTTATTTCCAATACAATGGTGTATACTTCAGGCTGTGGGTCAAGGATACTGGCAACTGCTTCAAGCATTAGCTCTCCATTCTGCCTTTTTCCATCCCTGACAGCACATGGCCCCCTGCCCCTTGCAGCTCCTTCTGGAGCTTTGAAATAAACACTCATGTTACAAAAGTGTTTTCAGAGGGGAAATTGTGAAGGGAAGGAAATGCTCAGTTTACCATTGTTGGTGTGAAGGTAAAAAGTTTGGGGTTACAACTTGGATGTTAGAATTATATGCAATAAAACTTGCTTACACAACTCTCATCAAAATTCTGTTCTGGTGTTCTTCCCTTACAAACAATCTATCATAGATGTCCAGCATATTAAAATCAAAACCAATTTCTAATGCAAGAATCTATTTTATGGGTGGAAAAGTCCATTAATAACATCACCAAGGAACTCAGAAATAACACTATAAGCATGCTTTTTTAGAGGTGTGATAAACTGAAATTGTGGACATCACAGTAGCAGTAGCAGATGTATTTGAAGGCACTTGTTCTTTGGTTGGTGCTCAGAGGTTACAGGGGTGCTCAATAGCATGATTGTGTGGTGACTTTAAGTTGCTGGCTAGGTTACCAAACAGGAGCAATGAAATACTCAAACAAGAAACTGTATTTCTAACCATTTCTCCCTATTCATGAAACACAAAAGAGCGCAAGTTTTTCAAAGTACAGAAGAGAATATAGGAATCTCTGTATTCAGTGAAATCAGAAAAGGTAAGATATATGACCTAGTGTAGAATTTGATAATCAGAAGAGTGGGGGAAAATGTTTGAAAGTCAGGATTTCTTACTGAAACATACATATAAAACAAACAGTCTAAATATAAGCAAAGAAAAATATAAATAACAAAAATTCCTTTATAAGCTCAGGACTTCTGGAGTGACTATTTGTTGTCATTCATCTCCTGGAGTAAAAAAAATGGAATGATTTCTCTTGCTGTGTAATTTTTTTAGAGAACTGTGCCTCAACATTTTTAACTGTACATAAATGAATACATAAGATTTTCTAAGAAATTATTTTCTAAGAGATTAATTTTTGAAAGCTGGCATACTATTGCTAGAGAAATCTTATATTTTGTAAAAGGACAATACTTTTAGTTACGTGACTGAGTTTGTATAATGCCAGTTTCAGAATAGGTGAATATTTTGTCAATATATGGAACACTTGTATGGACAGAGATAGGCTATTTGTCTACCTTGAGCTCTGCAATATGGCACTACAAATTTTATCCAGATTTTGTATATTTTTATCTCTCACACCTATCCAAATGGTAAACCATCAACTTCCTCCTCTTCCTCTCCCCACAATACATGGGGATTTTTTATAATTTTTTCTGAAAAGAATGAGTTTATACAAAAAATAAATGTGTAATGCTATTGTATGAAATGGCTACAATGGGTATAAAATAGGTTATATACGTAAGCACATTTATTTCTTGTCTGTGAGAAATTGCGTGTTAGGTGCTAATTGCCAGATTCTCAGGTGAAAACATTCTTAAGAAATTTCCCTGCCCACATGTTGTTACAGCCACTCTTTATGTCTGTACAGCACTGTATGTAGTGCCAGGCATGTGCTACTCTGTGACCTCCCTTGCTCTGGGAGACTCAGAGCTCAAGCAGTAAATCTGTTTGAAGAACTGTAGAAAATTTTAGAAGTAGACACAAGGAGTGTGGATTTTACTAGTACTCAGCAGCAGAAACTTCTGTACATATGCCTAGAAATTACAATTGTTTTTTCATGCTGTTGAAACTTACATTTTTAAAATATAACACTTCTGTGTTCAAAGATCTGTGTATGACCAGAGAGATTGATGGTATAAAGAACAGAGACCAGTGAGGGAAATGTCTAGGATTTGAAGTGATCCCACAGTTTAGATGAGGTCTTGTATTTTGGCATCATAACACCATTTTTATGCTGGTTATTCCAGGGGAAAACAAATTAATCAGTCTGATTTTGTTGTGGTTTTTTTTTAAAGGAAATACCTTATGGAAGTTTTGTTGAAGATGCTTAGAGTAAAATCTCTTTACTGCTTGGAAACTAAGGGATTTTAAGTTAAAAAGTGTGCCAAATAGGTGGTTATGATGCCATAACTCATGTCTCATTTTATTTTTCATTTTTTAGTTTTTGAGCAGAGGAAGAATCTAAGATGAAAGAGGCAATGTTACGGCCCCAGTTCTGTCCTCTTCAGAGATAGTTTTCCATTTTTCAAATTTTAAAATTTGCTGGAAGGGATCTATTGTGGAAGCCATTTGGAAATTTAGTTTTGGAGCAGGCCTCCCTTGTGTCCTACACTTACTAAGGTGTTAGGATAAATTGCTGATATGGCAGTGCCAAATTCAGCACATTGCACCTCCTCCTGCTTGACCAGCTGTTATTAAATGAGATAGGTAATGCAGTCTGAAAATGATCAAGGTCTTATGTTGACATAGGAGGGCATTTCAACTGTCATGCAGATGAGAGCTATTGGCATTTACCTTTGCTTCATTATGTATTTAATGTGAAGTTTGGAAGTGATAGAAAACACTATTCATCAGCAGAGTGGTACATTTACAGTGGTCTGAGAAACTGCAGCAACAGTTAGATTTTTATGTACCCTACACTCAACTGATGGAACTATCAATTCTCTCTCCTTTCACTGCTGAGATGAAAAGCATGAGGATGTTATTGCTTGTTTAAGAAATGGACAGTCTTTAACTCTTGAACCTCATGTAGTTTGAGAGAGATTACTAAAGAGAGCAGTCTAATTTGTAGTTTGATTCTGATAATTTATTCACTGATGTTAAATCATGCATCAAACAGCATGGATTTAAGCCTGCTGCATGCACTGCATGTGTTGCAGTGGATTATATAATTTGGCTGTAATAATTTATTTACACAAATACTACTGTGAAACAGCATAATTTAATACAAGTATGCTTTAGTTAACTCTTTCTTACTCTTTCTTTTCATATATGTGACTCTATGTAGGTCTAAAGAAGTATTCTCTAGGAAATCTATTAATGTGGTCACATCTTGAATTTAAAAGTCCACTAAAATACCTTTCAATCAAAAGATCGCTTTGGAGTAGTGGCCTTTCTCCAATTAAAATTGCTTATTAATCTCTAATTCAGTATGTCTCAGACTGCCCAGGGGAGTTTAATTAAGTATTTCCCTCACAGCTGTCAGAGAGCTGTGCCCTTTTTATCCACCTGAAATCTAAGACTTGATCTAAAACCTGGCTACTTGAAATTTGTGGGGTAATATAATTGGTTCTTTTGGACTGCCTTCTCTAAAGAAAAATCAAGATCTTACAAAGCATTTGGAACTAAATATGTGTGATATTATACATATTGTTGGAAAATTTATAATGTAACTTGAAAGCTAATTGTCTTTCAAACACAATTTATCCATATCAGAGAAGAAATTGACTGTTCTAGATATATACCATTATCAAATAATACAGACAACATAAAACTTCCTACAAAGCAATTTCTAAGTGGAATTTGTGTAGAATGTATTCATTACTAACTTGAGGTAAAATTCCTAAGCAGCTATAACTATGAATTCCTAGCACTGAGACGAACCTAAGAATTTTCAAGTTAACTGTGCATTAAAAAATGTTCAAATACAGAAATATGCAGTAGTAGCATGCAAAGAGTGTTATTATATATATGCTTGAACTCATATGAAAAACAGTGAAAAAGAGTACAGAAACATTTTAAAGTAATTCAGATCTAAAATTTTTGTATAGGTCAAAAAATGTCTGAATCAGAAAAATGTGCTTTTATTGATTATTTTCTTGCAAGAAAATTTTATTTCAGCTGAATCAGAAAATGTTGAATCATAAAAAATATTATTAAGTAGAAAAAACTACCATAAAAATATTTCAATTTTGAATGAAAATATTCTTTTAGAATAAAGTCCCTACAGAATGATTTAAGATAGTTTGAAGTATATAAAAATGCAGAATCATACCTCTAATTTCTTATCATGTTCTTCCTTCTTGACAAGTCTGAGAAATAGTTCTGCCCAAAATGAACATATTTTTGGATTTTTTAAAAAAAGATAGTTTTGCTTGCTGTGCCTGAAATCTGTCCCCTTATGAATTATGGCTTTAAAAATGTTAATACTTGCTTACTGTCATTTAGGGCGGGGGCACTATGGTGTCCAAAAAAGTTAATTGAGCATGCTTTAAAGTATAATTAAAAAAATTATGAGTTTTAAACCAGAATAATTTCTAAATATATTACTGTTTTGCAATAAGATGCTTTAAGATAATTATTTTATTTCATTTTCTAGATAAGAAACTGCAACAACTTTAGTTTAGTTGGACATCACTGGAACATTGGATATGATATCCTAAATATGCTGATTAGTTAGTGTGGAAAAGACAATGATCAGTTTAACAACTGATAGTTGGACAAAGAATTATCTAAAGGATAGGCAGCAGGTTTTATTGAATTGATATCTACAATGTTAGTGGGAGGCTACATAAATATTTCCTTTGTGGTTTGGTCAACTTGATTTATTTCAAGTCATGAGGCATCATCTATAAATAGAAGTCTGTAACTATCTCCTGTGAAGATGTTACTGGCTTAGTTTTCTAGCTGAAATATAAAGAAATTTAATAACTTGAAAGAAAAGTCATATACATGGGGGACATAATTACAATTATTCCTGCTATAAGTTGAAGGCTTACTAACTTCAAAATACAGAAGACAAGACAGACCTGTCTCTTAGGAGAGTACAGATTGACCATGTGTTAACAACATGAGGCAGCTGTGAAAAATGAAATGGCATTTTAGAACGTATAAGGCAAGCTCCTTCTACTACTGAAATGAATAGTGTTGCATTGTATAATGGAAAACCGGAATATCCAGCTGGAATATTGCTTGAGTTAGTGAAAGGTTTGTCCATATTGGGAGAAATATGACGTGGACTAGTAACATGATGTAATGCTGCTGAATACTCTTAGTGAAGACATTAGCAGAGATAGAAATGGATAAATAAAGTCTGGGACCCAGGAAGAAATAAGATCTTGCTTAAACTGAAGGAAATATCAGTACCAAAATAAAAAGAATGGAGTGGCTATAAAGAAATTTAGATATTCCGGTATAAGATATCAGGAAAGTGAGATTTCAAAGCAGACTTCTAACTACATGAGTTGGAACAAATAATATTGATTATTTTGTGAGAGGAATTAGATGGGTGCAGTGGTAGTAGAAGGCTTAATTTGGTGACAGAATAAGATTAATAGAATTTTTAACAGCAAGGTAAAGTAAGGAACATTTTATAGTTTGTGATCAGTGGATCAACAGTTAGGTCTTCCAGGTTTACAGAATATCAAGTTGATAGGCTTCTTAATAAAGTTTCATTTGTCAGCCTGACAAGCTAGTTACAATTTCTGGTGAGGTAAATTTTCTAAATAATAGAATTTTTCTTGTGGCTTCTAGATAAAGAGAACTTTTGGGTATCAAAAAAAAAAGTTTCTTGAAATACTGTCACTTTTGGGATATGAAGAGGGTCACTGTCAGTCATACCAGATACACTCTGCTAATGTCCAAGACTGGGACCTGTGTTTTTCTCTGATTAGGAGACCTCCAGGGCAATTCAGAGTATCTAAAATGGGAGTGTGCTCCTTTCCCTGCTGAATAGGTAAAGAGCCTCACTTCCAGACTGAAGTTACATTTAATCATTCAGACAATGAATATTCACGTCTGTATTAACCTGCCTTTCCTACCCACTTCCTTAGACTTAGATTCTTTCCACTTGGGCCTTTATTTTCAAGTGATTGAGAAGCTACTGGGAGTGGAAGAAAGAGGAGGAAAAAAGTGACATAAAGACAGGAGGAAGAGGAAAATAAGAGACATTAAGACAGCATCAGACTTTTTTTTAGCCTACTTGGCCATTTGGTTTTCCAGCAAAGTCTGCGCATGTAGATTGTAGATGTGGAGAAAAATGCAGCAGCCCAATATATTTGTTTTTATACAAGTCTGTGTAGCTGTTCTAATACAATCAAGTCTTAGGTGAGGAAGTATCTTGAAATTTTAAAAAAAAAAACAATGTGATGTTCTGTCTTCATTCTGAAAAAAATAATCTTCCTAATCTGCTAAATTTAAAATAAAAATTTATTTTTTGAGATGGGTAAACATCAATGTACATGCTCTGGCTTTTAGGATATTTATTCCTGTTAGTGAAATCTGGTGGTAACTCTTAATACATTATTTACGTCCTCCACTGGGATTTGTGTTTGGTTTTATACAACAACTTCTTTCAGTAGTGTTTGTTCTGAAATGATGTAATGCATAATGACTGATGCAATGAAAGATTTTATGGAGCTCTTAGCCTACATTGTGTGAAGCATGCAAAGTTAGTTCAAATATCTTTGGTGGAATTAGAAGATATGTCTCTGTTTCAAAAGATATATATTTGGCATACCTTTCAAATGAAAACAGGACAATGTAATAATATCTTTCTCTTTAGGAAAAGGAATTTATTTTCTAATGTGTTTTTATTTCTACTAGGTTTTTCATGTTTCTGGCTGCTAAGTTATTCAACATTTTTCTGGCACTCAGGATAAAAGAGCATAAAAGCCCCACCTCAGCCCCATTTCCCCAAAAAACCTCAAACAAACCCACCAACCAATAAACCAACAAAGAAACCCCCACAAACAACAATACCCCTAAAAACAAACAAACAAACAAACAAACAAACAAACAAACAAACAAACAAACAAACAATCTTCCCCAGAAAATAGCAATAACCCCCCACAATCCCAATGGTATTTTTCCATCTTTAAAGTAATTTTTGGTCTAGCAGGTTCTAAAATTGCTGTAAGTCATAATAACACATTATAGGAAGTTTGTTCCCATCTCACTGTGAAATTCATATAGCTTTTTATACTCATAACATTCAAAAAGTCAGCACCCAGCTCAGTAAATATAATCACTACGGGTATTACTTTTCATTCATGGACTCCGCACAATATAGCAGTTTTTCTCCAGCTACAAATGCTCTTCTAGCATTACCTTTCTCTGTGTGTGTGCTATTTTCTTGCTTAATATATCACACTTGATGAGTTCTTGAGGATTTTTTGTCTAAAATAAAATAACTGTTAATGGCATTCCTCATAAAAGCAAACATGTCAGTTTTAAAGGAGTTATGCTACATCCATATTTTTGGTGTTTTGATGAAATATTTCAAGTTAAATATAAAATATTTCAAGGTCTGTTTTTTTTTTTTTTTTTTTAGGAAGCCACATAAGCAGCAAAATTTCTCTGAGATGGATAATTATGGTCTTGAATTCTTTTTTTTCGCTGCTTTTGTATGAGGGGTTTACCTTTTTCTCTCTCCCACACTGATGGACTTACACTCTGGAGTCTGTTGATGCAACTCACCAAAGAGGACATTTGGAGCAATTTTTAATGATGAACAAAATATACTGAGGAGAAATTTGGTACCAAATATGTCCAGTGCTGTATATAGTCAGTAAGTGCACCGGAAGAGGCACTTTGGGGAGATTTTAGGAGCACTTTGAATGTAACAAGTAGCATTAATCCCTAGTGTTCAAGAGCACTGAAATCTGTTTTCATATCAGCTTGAGATCTAGCACTCTTGAATAGGCTTCCTGCCCATCAGAACCATTATGTATAACGCCTCCTGAGACTTGATGTTTTTTTGACAAATCTTCACTTGCCTGCAAGAGATGATGTTTGCATCTTCGGCCAGCATTATGCGAGTTTTTCAGAGGTAGATTTTAGACTAAAGATTTTTAAAACCGTGAAGAATTTTGTTTCATACTCAATTCTGTAAATAAGTTCTGGGAGGGAGATGGATTATCATTGCATAGAGTTAATATAGAGAAAAATTGATCTGAAAAATTGGAACCTACAGATTATTATCAACTGTGGTCATGCCTTACCAAAAACTGTTGGTTTAAAGCACATTGATGTAAGAATAGTTGTGTCAGGAGAGAACATAGGATCATTTAGCCAATATCATGTCTCCTAAACTTTTATTAGGAAGCTTCACTGCATTATCCTTCTGCAAGTGGATATTCTGTGGATATTCTGGGTCTCTCCTTGAACACACAAAAAAATTTACAGTCTGCAATAGTGTCAGCAGAGTTCCATGGTTCAGACAACTGTGTGGAGACTTCTCTACCTTTGTCTGCTTTGCACCTTACTCCTGCCATCTCCATTTGATGATTCCTCCCTATTTACTTTATATACAAAAGATATTGTCAAAGGTGATCACTGGCTTTTGCTGGTTTTGACTGGGTATGAAGAAACAACTATCCATTAATTTACATTTACTTCTATTTCTTGCAGTCTGACAAATCAATGAGTAAATGTAGATGAATATTTAAAAATTCATCTAGAGTCCCCAGTTTACAGAGTTCAGTAATGCAGAAGGGCTCTCTGTGCTCAGAACTGATAGACCTATGAAACTGTGTGATAATACAATACTTTTAGTACTCAGAACTGGTACTACATTCATAATGTATTGTATTCAGCCTCACTCTGTGTGCCTCTGGAACCCTTTGCCTAATATAACTCCTGGCTCCTGATTTATACATGTTTTGTTTTTATTATTTTTACAGTTAATCATGACAGCTCTAGCAACTTTTCACCAAGATCGATTTTCTGAGGCATAGAATTTGATTAGAGTAATGCAAAAGCAGGAATCAACAACATAATCTTTATTAGAAGAAGTTTATTTAACTATTCTTTAAAAATAAATTTGTGATTTTGATTTCCTTATAATAAATACAGCTCCAGATCTTTTTATATAGACCACCAGGTTCCTCTCACTTGGCACACACCTGCTAGTATGAATAGACACCTTTGTTTACCATTAAATGTTAATTCATAAAATTAAGTTAGTATACAGAATGCATCTGTAGAGAATTGTTTTGTCAAATTAAGTTTAGAATTGTTAATACAATATGATTTTTCTACAGAGTGCTAAGGACATAAAACCTTTTCTTTTGAATAAAGAAATTATAAGGATAGTAAATAACAAGATCAATTTACAGTCTATTTAAAAGACATGCTCACTAGAAATGGATTTCTTCCTCATGAAGTAGAATGATCTGTCTTGAATATTATGAAATAAAAAAGCAAATTAAATTCCTTGCTAAAGTGCTTTCAGCAGGCTGAAATCTGTGTCTGGAAACTGTTGCACAGTAAAGCCTCATAGCAGAATATTACAGTGAAACTGCCCAAAATTTTACAATTATTCCTTTAAATCAGTGTAGACAAAAACAAACAGAATTACTTCATAAGATGAAATCATTAATATGCATAGATTGTTTGTCGTACCTTTTTGTTTGGGAAATCTTTTTGTGATTGTGATAGGTCTCATGCAGAAAAGCCACATCCTATTCCTAATATTGGGAGATCCAATACCTATATCATTTATACTGCAGTGCATGGCTATAAACTAAAATGATTTAAAAAAAAATTCCTGAAATATTCACAGACATTGACCCTTTGTATAATTTCCCCCCTTCCCACATTTGCCCTGTATGAACATATCCCTCATGAAAACCGTTGCAGCAAGGTTTTTAAAGGATTTGCAAGTCAAATCTCCCATGCATACTGTTCTTCCTGAAAAAAAAATATGGGAGATAAGGAATTTCCAACTTCTAGGAATTTGTTTCTCTTCTCTTTGTCCTTCTGTCTTCAAAATTTTAAGTAAGTTTGGTTAATTTCTGTTTTACAAAGATAATTAATTTCTTTTGAGTATTGGGTTAAAATTATGACTAGGTTGAAAGGAGATGGAACTCTCCCCAATGGGAGGATATTAAATGACATATTCTGTACTGCAAGATATTTCGGTTCTGGATCTTGGATTTGTTTCTCAGTGCAGAGAACTGATAGATTTTTAATTATCTTACTGGTCTTAGTTTTTAGTTATTGATTTCAAATGGGTAAATGATTTATTTAAGTCATATACAATTCCATTTTGGAGATAAGGTTTACCCCTGGTGTGGTAAATAATACTATAATTTAGCAAAAAAAAAAAAAAAAAAAAAAAAAAAAAAAAAAGTTAATGTAATTCCTGATTAACTGAGTGGGAATATTTCTTTCCCTGACTCTGGAGTATGAAGAGAGAGTGAGCACTGGGCAAGACCCAGGAAAGGCCAGACAAAGTTTGTCCAACAACTCACCTACAGAACCAGAAACATGCATAGGGTGTTAGCAGCTGGAGACTCCTTGCTGAGGGATACACAGCAGGAAGTGGCCATTTGTCACCCTGACAGTATCTCTAGAGGTTTGCTGCCTGCAAAGACGTTGCATCCATGGTGTAACAGGAAGGCTGCTGAACCTGCCAACACATTCCTTTCTTTCTAAGCAGGATTGAATAATGCTGGAACAAAGTGACCCAGAGATACCAAGAGATAAGTCCCTTGGAACAGTCCCTTGTCTGTTGTCCTCCTCTACACTCCCAGCCAGAGAAGAGGATTTGAGAAAAAGGAGATGGATTTGACTGGTGAAAGGCTGTGTTAATAACTGGTGTCATGCTCAAAGTCTTAGCCTTTGTGATCTCTGCTCACCTTTGAGAATTTGGACCTGTTTACAGTGGATAGAGCTCAAGTGTCCAAGTGTGAGCAAAAATGTCCTGGGCAATAAACTGTCTGGATGGAGAATTAAACTAAATTTAATATGGAAAAATAATGATGTTCTAAGAACTCAAGAAGAGTCAAAGGCTGTTGAGGCATTAGGAAGCAACAGGGAAGTCAGTGTGAACTCCCTTGAGCGGGGAATTAGGGTAAATTCCTCTAAAAAGGGCATGAGGCCAATAGTCCAGCCAAATGCTTCTACCAGGGCATGCAGCAGGCAGCATGGGAAACAAACGAGGATCTGGGAGATTCTGCTCAGGTGAAAAACTATGAGCTGATTACTACCACAGGAACTCAGTGGGATGAATTCTATGATTGGAGTGCTGTGGTAGATGGCAATAATTTATTCAGAAGTGACAGGCAAAGGAGAGGCGAGTGGCTGGCTTTCCATGCTCAAACTGGGATTGATTGAAGCTGCATCTGAGGAGGAGAAATGCACAGCTCAAGAGTTTATGGGTGAACAAAGCCAACAAAGAAAACTGTTTTTCTATAAACAGATGTAAAAATGTAGTAAATGATGTCATTATATTGTAATTATTTTGCTTCCTTTTTATAGTTCATTTATCATAAATGTGAGATACACTTTTTTAAAATTTGTTTTCCCATTTTTTCCCCCGCAAATTGTCATTAACAGCTCTATGCCAAGATGTGTTATGGCAATCATGAAGCTCTTGCTTCTCATTTTGCTGGGAAGAACAAAAAGGGCAGTGTGGCAGTTGCTCCTCTAACTGCACATTTCCTGCTTGACAGGAGCATCTGATATTCATTGGATCACTACACTGCTTTGCACAGCAGTACTATTGTTCTGGCTTCAGCATCTATTTCAGGACTGTATTCAGTTTTAGGATAAAGGCTGAAAAAAGGAAAAATGTGCAATAAATCAAAGTATAGCAAACTTACACGTGGTTTACCATCTGATTCTTCAGGCACTGTATCCCAATTCAGCACAATTTGCAACTCAGAGTAATGTTTTCCTATATGTTATACGTCCTAATGGTCTTTTAAAAAGCTGTGTGGTATCAATCTCCAGTTTTCACCTTAAACATAACAGTGAAAAGGTATAGCATTTATGCTACTATGGACTATTCTTGATACATACATATTTGATTGTGAATGTTAAGTTTATTTTGTTCCTTATCAAATCCTTGCATAAACTCAGATTCTGTAGTGCCCAGTTTTATGTCAATGTGATTTTCTACAACTTTAGAGCTCTCCTTGTTCTGAGGTCAGAATCTGGCACCTATCCCTTGTTGCTACTGATTTCAACTCAGCCAATAATCAGCAGTCTTCACAGTGACAATTTTTAGCGATTTTCCATACACATTGACACAGTTGGTGGTTGAGCCAGATTTGGTAATTTCAACACCTAGTGATTTTCTTCCATGCCATTATTAGTATTTGATAGCATTTTTAGACTAGAAATCTTTAAAAACAAAGAAACTAATACAGGCTTAATATGCAAAAAACATTCATAATACAATTAATCACTATTTACATATTCTATACTTAATCTGACATACGCACTACTTACGTAGCAGAACAACTGTAAACAGGCAACCACTGTTTTAGAGAGTTTGTGATTTAGCATAACACAATGAATAAGAGTAATAAATTGTAAGAGGAAAAGATACACGATGTGTACAAGAATTATGGTCTTTATGATTAGGTTCCAGAGTTTGAAGACCCCTTTCACAGAATCAAACAGAATAAATTAGGTTGGAAAAGACCTCTAAGATCATCAAGTCCAACCTTTGGCCAATCACCACCTTGTCAACTAGACTGCAGCATTAAGTGCCACATTTACCCTGAGATTGTTTAAGTGATACATCAAGAAATGTAAAGCCAAATAAAAACAGTAAACCCCCTTTACAAACAGACATTCCAGTGAAATTTTGCATTCTATGGACTGCAGTCTAAAATTCATTTTTTATGAATGTGTAAGGTTTTATTTCTTAAAACATTAATCAGACCTGAATATAATTGCTCTTGGGATTCCTTTTTCAAAGATACTTTTATAATTCTTTGTTTACATGCTCATCTTTCACTTTTTGTTTAATATCTAACTGATAGCTAATCCTCTTTTTCATATTTCTGTCATATCTATATCAATTTATATAGGGCGTAGGCACTGGCTTCTTTAAGCACAGATGGAAAGAAATGAATAGTGTTAAAATCACCACACCATTGTTTGCCCATTGCAATTCAAAGTTACTGCCGAGGATAACATAATACTTTGAGTTTAGGTTTAATGCAATATAATAAGTCAGGGTCACTACAGTTTGGTTTCTTGTATCCATTACTGAGATCAGAGTGCTTCAGTGTTAGTAGCTGCTGCTGCAACTTTTGCTAATTGGTTGTTACTCTAAAAAAGCTGTTTTAACATTGTGACACTGTCTTTTGTTATGACATTAGAATAAATGTATGGTAAGAACAGGAAATTATGTTCAAGAATATAATTTCTGAATTTATTATGGATCCAGCTTTAAGCCTACGCAGTGCATGAGGAATAAAGACAACATAGAGTCCAGCTGAGGAAAGGCCACTGGTGTGGCCAGGAACTGGAGCTAAGGGCATTCAAAGGGGAGGCTGAGATTGATGGGCTGGTTTGGTGTAGAGAAGAGAAGTCTCAGGCATGGGGAAACACACATCAGACTACCACAGTCTAGAGGGTGATTGTAGAGGGGAGGTATACTGCTTCTCCTGAGGGATGCCCAGCGAAACATCAAAAAGCAGTGATAATAAATTGCACCAAGGGATAACTTGTTGGGCAAAAGAGAGAAATCCTTCCTGTGAGGGTGGTCCACCACTTGCAAGAGCAGTGCATAGGGTCTGGAGCATATCCAAAAACAGGGTGTGCCCCAGTTCCACCTGAACAACGAGGTTTTGTTTTGAAGCCAGCCATGATGGGATAAGGATATCATAATAGATGATGACCTGTAGATGTGCTCTCCAATTTTTCTTTTTTTCATAAGGATCACAAGTGTGACTTTACCTGTTCATTTATTCAAGAAAAGAGTGCTTTGCAGACTGCAGGTAGGAGGATGGGGGTGAGGGGGTGGGGGGGTGGGGGGTGGTGTGTGTGTGTATCTCACCTCTTAGTCCTCTTCAGATGGCCTGAAGTTCACCAAGCAGAATTTTGTATTGGAGATTGTACTTGAGTATCTTTCTTTTCTCTTAAGGCTTGTGATAATTCCTACCCTGCCCCACCCTGTAAGTGGTAGGTAGGTACTGCTTGGGATAGCACTTAAAAGGTGAAATGCCACTGGCCACAAAGAGGAGGTGAGTAGAGCATGGTAAACTCCTAAATTATCTTAGCTGCTGTTTCAGGTCACACTGCCTCAGCACTGAGCAGGGGAAAATGCAGCTAGGTGTTCGTATGTGGGATAGTACCTGGGAAACAGGGCTGAATGGACTTTAGATAGAAGTGCTTATAATGAAAATACAATTTAGTTCTGGGAAGGTTACCACTGTGTTCTCGAAGACAAAGAAGAAAACCAACCCCATATTAATAGTGACACATGCAACATATTTTTTTAAAAATGTTTCCATTTTAGTGTGTTAGAAGGAAAGCTACAGGTGGATCTACTGATTATGTCTCAGCAAAGACTAAGAAGGCTAAGGCAGACAGCCAGTTTGTGGGCCCAAAATATCCCAGGATAGGTTCTCCCAGTGTAGCCGAATTCTTCCTGTGGAGGTCCCATCTGTGACACAACCTGGTTCCTCAGTTGTTGCGTAACTTATATATAGGGCTGAATCTACCTTGAAAAATGTCAATCCTTGTCCTAGGAGATTTTGATAGGAATAAAAGAAAGATAATTACAGCATTTAATGGACTGTGAGGTGTATGTGCATTATTTATGTGTACTGAATTCTCAAGGACAAGATAAGAAATTATTGTCAATATATGCCACTAGAAAGAGTGCAATACATTTTCAATCTTATAATATTAAATTATAGAAGCAATTTTCTTTAAATAAAGTTACATTTCAACAATTTTTAGCTCCCAAACTATTTGTAAGTAGCATTTTGTAGAGATTTCAAGTCAATAGTAGCACAAAACTACAAGGCTTGTGCTGGAATGCTGTTTCCATGCTTGATGAAGCCTGAAGAACTTAAGCTTTTCTGTCAAGTGCTGAAAGCCAGTTCAATATAGCTCTTAATACCTGGAACAGAGTGAGGAGATGAGGGAATAAAGTTCCTCTTCCTTATCACCACTAGAAAAGATGCTTTTCACAGATAGGTTTGGCAATTTATTTCTTTTACTGGCACATTCTATGTGACTAGAAATTGTTAAGATGAGTCTAATAATACTTGATATTCTTGGAAAATTATTGGATACAGAAACTTTCAGCTCCAGTTTACTAGCAAGAATCCAGTTAAGGTGGAGCCTCAGTGTTGCTTTCAAATGAGCATAAGTGTCTAAATTGAGCTGAACTGTCTGTTGTGGATTAAGTGTCTACGGTACAATTTTTGTGTAGCAGAACTCATAAGTATGATGAAAAGATGATATGGCTTCTACTTTGCAAACAAAGAAACTGGAAGATAATTTTTTTTTGGAACTATGGTTGCCATCTAGGAAGATGATTCCAGGTCCCATTTGGAATATATTATGCTACCCACTTCAATTTTCCTTCCTTGAATGTAGTAACCCTGAATCTGTAGAAGCAATAACAGGTTTTATACAAGTTCCTGCAGCAATGGAAATATGCTACTTTTTTCTCCAGAGCAAAAAATAATAATGGGAAACTTGAACTTTTTTTGTTTTGTGTTTTCTTTGTTTCCTTGCAAATAGGAAGCATCCTTATTTGGGTCAAGTAGAATGAAAAAAATAAAAATAGGAAGAGCAAAGTTATCAAATGTTGAATGGTACCACAGTGTTTTTGAACAGCAGGTGTCCATAAAAAGGCAAATCATAAATTAAAGACAATACATATGCTGTGATAAGGGAATTTTGCTTGTAGCAGCTGACATATTTGTAAAAGTAATTTTTATGGTTTTTTAATTTATTTCTTTCATAGGTATGTGTATGCAAGTAGCCTCATTAATAACACTTAGATGCCCACGCTGGAGGAATGTACACACTATACAACACACTGGATATCAGAATATGCATACTGGATATTGCAAATGTGCCTATTGTGTCTTTCCCTGGATTAGTTACCATAGAAGTATATAAGTGAAAAATTTCTACATTTGTTATTAGTCAGGGAATAAAAGTAGGACAATGCCATTGATATTGTGTAGGTGAAGTTGAAATAACCTGTGCAGTACTTCTAGAAGAATCCTGCTGCTATCCAGTCTGATTAGTCACTCCTGGTTGCTACATACATTTAAGTGTGATGACTTTTTTATCAGAAGAGTCTATTTGTTTTCTTGTAGTGGTGTTAATACTGATGGAGGGGAGATTGCATTTCTGTACTTTTTGCTAAATTTGTCTCTCTTGCATATGTATAATGTCAATAAAACAGTAGACTAATATAGCTGATTTAATTTATGTAATTTCTTCTGGCTTAGCCTGAAATGATGCTGGAGGTTTCTCTTAGTTCAGCAAAGAAAAATAAACTACCAGAAGGGTTCAGAAATATTCCTTTTTTATTGGTGCTTTTGACAGCTTCTGCAGCATCCATAGAGAGTGAATCCATCACTACTTACTTTACTGATACTGAGTGCTCTGGAGGACTGCTAATTCTTCTGTTGCTTCCTTTATGTGAGAATTCAAGAGGGGAAAGCATGAAAAAATCTTTGAAAAGCCTTAAGACATTTTGAATTTTTTCACTTTCTTTTTCATTCTTGCAACACCATTCCAAACACTTCAGAAACACATGAAAAATATAATTTTTAAACAATTTATTTTCTGTTCTTCAGTTAGTCAACAATAGGCATATCAATTGGTGGTGTACAAACCTATTTTAAATATTTCACTGGATTATTTTTTTGCTACTGGACAGGCCTGTACAAGATTTCCTGTTTATGACTGATCTCATGTTTTAACTCTAGCTGACAACTAAGTTCCACACAGCTTTTGGCTCACTTCTTGCCATGCTTCAGTACTGTGGGGAGAAGAATCAGAAAAAAATATAAGACCTATGGGTTGAGAAAAAAACTGGTCAGTATTTGAAATAAACTAATATACACTACTAGCAGTAATGAAAAGGGAGATAACAAAGAGAGAGGAATAAGACCCCAGATAAACAAGTGATAAGTAATACAAGGTCTTGCCAGCTGCTGACTGATGCTCAGCATATCCCACAGCAGTGATTGGCTCCTCCTGGTCAACTCCCCCGTTTATATACTAGGCATGATGTGCTGTGGTATGGAATATCTCTTTGTCCAGCTCAGGTCAGCTTCCTTGGCTATGCTGCTACCCAGATTGTTGTGTATATGCTCACAGGCAGAGCACAGGACACTGAAAAGTCATTGATTTAGGGTAAGAATTAATTAGCAACAAATAAAAGATTGGTGTATTATCACTACTCTCACTTTAGTGGTAAACACTAAAACCACTCTTCTCATATTAATTCCAAAACACAGTAGTTGTACCAGCTACCAGCTACTACAAAGGAAATGCTCTCTAGAATGCTATGGATCAGCCCAAAAAAATCACATGGAGTTCCTTCCATTGAGTGATTTTGGGCTCCAACTGCTTTAGCCGTCTTTCAATACAATTGTGTACAGTGCTAGAATATTGCACGAAGAAGCCAGTTCTGATTCCATCATTGCTGTGCTAGTCCAGTTTCACCAAAGTTTCTCCTTCATTAATCTGGATGATTTTACTGTGGTACTCTTGATATGTTGGCCAAAACTGAGGTGAGCTCAGATCCTCACATCTGTAGTGGTGGAAAAGGCTGCTTTTAGCTCCAAAAAAAGTGATAATATATAATATTTTATAGTAATTAGCAGAATACAGTATAATTAGTTTGTTATTCTCAGCCAAAATCAAATCCCTTTGAGGTACACAATGGATTTCCTCATCCTTCGACATCACCCATGAAGTCTGTCCGTGTCCTTGAGTAAAAGCAGTTCCGCAAAAGGATTTGCTGCTGCCTGAGTCAGGAATAACCTGGACTGGCTTTCTCAGAATATTTTCTAAGAGCACTATCTGAACTTTGTCCCTTACGACAATATATAAAAGTTTTGATTGGACAGGCCAGCTCGCTGACCAGTCCCCACAAGTTGACTAACCCAGCATCTTTTACTCAACGAGCATCCCAGCATTCGAAGATCCCACCTCCCACTGCTCTCAATGTAGTGTTTAACAGTCCCTTACTTTGTTTGATTTTGCTGGATGGATGCTGCAAGGCAAGCCCATATTTACATTTCAGCCATCATTCTCCATGCAAGAGGGGCTTTAACTGCCTGACTTGCTTAATTGCAGCATGTGTTTTGCATTCATGAGTACCCTGTTCAATAGTGTCCATGGCTAAGTTCACCTCTCAGCCGTGATCACACATAAAGGCTGCATCTCTTCCCTGATGGCTTGATCATGGGCTCACCAACCTAAAAATAATTCAGTGTTATGCTGCCAATCCAGATGCAGCCAAGATGCTTTAATCCTGGTAGTCTGATTCACATGTTGGTTATTTCAATATTTTTCAGTGGTCCAGCTCTTGTGTACATGAACATATATGTTATATATGTTCACCTAGGCTTTCCATTGGGGCAGGAATATCTAGACACAATGAAGTCCTTTAAAAATTTATCTTTCTTACCCTCACTAACTGCTACAAAACTTCTCTACTCAAGCATACCTAAATTAATTTGGTATTCTTTCCAGGGACAGATTATGTCACCATTTTGAAAGGATGATTGGTTAATACCTTTTTTCTTTAGTCATCCACTATGAGCAAATTCTATAAAATATAAATCTATAAATTATACTCTTTACAATACTACTAAAATTTTTTCTTGATAATGCATGTTCTCATAGAACATGCATTAATTCATCTGCAGTCCAAATGTTTTGTAATGTCATGTAATGAAAATAAAATTGATCTTACTTGCAAACCAGCAGAATGCTGGAGATGGTAAATAAAAACTTAACATAGGAAAAAAGTTTTCAAAGCACATTACCTTCTTAAACTATTGTTATTAACCTGTTAGACAAAAAAATTGTGTAAACATACAAAAATCTAACTCTCTTATCACAAACATGAGTTTGTAATTTTCAGGCAATATCTGATATTGTCCCTGGCTAGAATAATATTCTGAGCATTATACAGAGTTATGAATCTTGCACCACAGAAGACCTGGCATTTGTTAACAAAACAGAGGGAAATTTGACATAATCTAGTTGGCAGTCAGCTGTCTCATGAACACTTACTGCAGGTTTGTTAGCAAATACCTGTATTCAAGTTATTAAAAAAAAATGACAGTGAAGAAGGGAAATATGAAGTGAATTGCAAACAATTAGAGTAATAAGTTCCTGACAGAGTCAGTAAGTGAAGCACCTAGTCACAGATAAAGTGATTCTAGACAATAATCAGGGCAAAATTTCAATATCCTGTTGCCATGTATCTGATTTTCCGATAATAAGGAACATAGGAGAGTGTCAGAAAAATATTAAATGGAGAAAGCAAAATGGCAATGAGATAGTTAACGTGCCACGTAACAGAGACCTATTAAAGAAGTAATGTTTTAATGTGAAGCATGTGGACACACTGGTACCTCTTTTCTGTAACACTGAAAGTGTCACTAATGACTGCCAGACAGACTTCAGTCCATCTGAATAACTGCTGGTTCAAAGAGATGTGATAGACACAGGTTAGCTGCTACAGTGTGCTATTTACATTATTTTTCATCAGTCTGGTAAAGAGCCATAAGTAGCTGATAGCTGTGATTATACTTGGATAATACCAGAACCTTAGCAAAAAGGTCTAGTGTTCAATTTAATCATCTTGACTCTTGCACTATTCAGTGAGATGAAAGAAATGGTAACTACCAGTTGTGTAGTTAATCATAAATGTGCTTTTCTAGAATAATAATAAATAATTCTCTTCTAAAGGTAATTGCTTATTACAGAAAACTTCATTGAAACTTTTCAGTCTAAAATAGCTCAAAAAGAAAATATCTCAAGAATAGCACTAAATAATGAAAGTGATCCACAGAGTTCACAGCCATAAGCTGATATTCTTTTTTTCTGATAATTCTAGTCGTTGATCTCTGGTTTTTCTGTATATGTACCTACATTGGAAAAATGCAGATACATTGGGAAAAAAACAGGCAAAGGTTTAAGACTAGGAAATCAAATGTGAAACACTTATAGTCAAAGCTTCAGACTAGACTTCTTTCAAAACATGATTTGTTGATTTGGAGGACTTGCTGCAGTGCATTGATAAAAAATAACAAGTGATTTGAAGATGAAATCAGAAATTATAGGCATTTCTAGCCTTGCTGGATTTCCCAATGAGTGCTGAAATTCAAAACTTCAAAAATCCTCTAGCCCCCATGCACAGGTCTAGGTAGTGGTGGACATCCTCCTTGGAAATTTCTCCCTTTTGCTCAACAAGTTATCCTTTGGTGAAAATATTATTGCTGCCTTCTGACCTTTCACTGGGCCCTTCTGGGAAGAAACAGTCTACCTCTTCTTCTCCCAATTGCTCTCAAGATTGTGGAAGTCTGAAGTGAGTTTCCCCCATGCCTGAGCCTTCTCTTCTCCAGACCAAACCAGCCCACTTACCTCCACTGCCCCTTTGAATGCCATTTGCTTCAGTTCCTGGCCATACCAGTGGCCTTTCTTCTGCTGGACTCCCTCCATTTTGTCCTTATTACTCTTGCACTGGGTAGGCTTAAAGCTCGATCCAGCATATCTCATATCCAGGTCTATGGATATGAAAAGGAAAAGGAAAGAAGAGTAAAATAGTCACTTTCCTTCCTTGTGTTCTTGCAGCCTGGTATATGTTTGAAGTCTATGCCAAGAAACAGCAACACCTCATCAATACATCAGTTTTTTCATAAGATAATGTGCATTAAAAATGCACTATGTGGAGCAAATATAGAATATATTCACTAATGCTTACAAAGACACTGTCTTATGTATGCTGTCATATGGGGAGTTCTTCGTACTATTGTAACAAAAATATAAACAAATAGACCAGGAGGGAAAAACAATATCTCCGGCCTGTGACAAAATATCATGAGGATAAACTAAGTACATCTTCCAATAATAGTGACCATTTTTGCAAGCATGACAAATATATGTCCAATATTACATTAATTATCATAGTCATGTGCAAAATTTGCCAAAAAGGATAATCCAGCTAGGCAATCTAGAATTTTTCTGATTTTCCAGGCTTCCTAGGATAAAAATAAGAAAAGTTGTTCAAATACTTTCAATTAATTTCTTTATTTCAATTAATATCCTCTGGAATTATGCCTATTTGGGTAAATGTAAAAACCTATTTCTAGCTTTTGAAACATACTTCCAGTTTTACTTATTTTATAAATAGTGCCTAATTTGATACTATAACATTATTTTTACTGCAAGTTAAATCCTCTACTTATTTTTTTTTTATTTGAAAAGAATAAACAAATCATTAACTTGCTAGCACAAATAACATTCTATATATATACTCTGTTAAAAGTATACCAAAAAGAGAATGTATTAAATTCTTACCTACTTGCTTTATAGGAGGGACCTGAGATTTTAGTTGTTCTTTTTTTTAATGCTGAAACCCAATGCCAAGATTTTTTTGTGTTTTTTAGAAATTTTGTTGCAGAAATGGAGAATGAAGAATAACACATTCATTAAACCAAACATTTTCATTTTTGGACTCTTTACAGTCAGTGGTCTAGAACTTTACTTAAGATTATTGCTTATAGTTGTACTTGTCCTGGCTAATATTTACTGTATTTGGTAATATTGATACTGAGATGCTTCCAGTGTGCAGCTGCTTCTATGATTAGTAAAAACCCTCAGTTGCCTAAAGTTGATTAAAATAAGAAGTTTACATCTTGGCTTCCGATCAACATCATTGCCAGAAAATTAAAAGCCATCTGGTTTGCAAGGCCTGACTGGAATCTTACACTTGAATTGCCTTCTCACACCGTACAAATTAATTTTTCATTTCTTTCAAGCCCTTCATGGAGAAAATTAAAATTATAAGAAAAATAATATTTACCTCCATTTCAGAGTTCTTATTTCAGTAGAGAACGAGAAAACTTATCCTGTATTATAAAGGATAAGTGTTCTTAAAGAACATAGAACTTACATGCCTATGTAAAAATTAGACAGAACTCCATGTCTGTATTAGTAGGAAACAGCAGATACCTAGGACATTTATTTAAAGTAAAATAAAATTAGCATCTTAGGATATTAAAATTTTAACATTTCTGAAAAGGAATTTATTAGTGCTTTGTAGTCATTATATCCACAGTTCAGGTTACAAATGCAAATATTGACTCTAAATCACATCTGTATTAATTCACATCTGAATATATCTTCACAATTACTCAGTATGTAATTTTTTTCACTGAGTAACTTGAAAAATAGAATCTATTCTATGGAAATTTGTAAGCATGGAGTTTCATGAAAATCTTCTTACTGTTTTCTCTCCCTGCTCTTTCTACCCAAACTTATTTCTACTAGGCCACTTGCCAGCATATTCTTAGTGATAGCATTTTACTGCACCCATTAATGAAATCCCTCTCTCTCCCGTTTAGAGAGAAGGATGCTGGGGGAGACTGTGTCCAAGGCTTTACAGAAGTCCAGGTAAATGACATTTGTAACCCTTCCCTTGTCCACTGATTTGGTCAGTCCATCATAGAAGACCACTGGATTGGTCAGGCAGGACTTGCCCTTGGTGAAGCCATCCTGGCTGTCTCAGATCACCTCCCTGTCTTCCTTTAGCACAGCTTCTAGGAGGATCTGTGCCATGATCTTCCCAAGCAGAGAGGGGAGGCTGACAGGTCAGTAGTTCCTAGGATACTCCTTTCACTCTTTTTAAAGATGGGTGAAATGTTTCCCTTTTTCCAGTCACTGCGGAGTTCTCCTGACTGCCATGATTTCACAAATATCATGGAGAGTGTCTTGGCGGCTACATCACCGTTTCCCTGAGGACTCTGTGATGCATCTCATCAGGTCCTAAAAACTTATGCACATTTGGGTTCCCCAGTTGGTCATGAACCTGATCTTTACTTACAGTGGGTGAGACTTTGCTCCCCCCCATCCCCACCTTGAAGCTCACCCACTCAAGAGGTGTGGGAAGTGATATTCACTTCACAGCTTCCTCATCCTTTATTTTTACCAATTTGCCAGCCGCGTTCATCAGATGTGTACACTTTTTTGACCTGCGTTTTCTAGCTGTCCCTTGTCAAGCTCAGCACCAGCTGTGCCTTTGTCTTGCTGACCGCATCTCTGCACAACCAGGCAGCATTCCTATACTCTTTCCAGGTTACCTGTCCTGTCTTGTGAGTTCTTGCCCCTTACTTTAACCGGCAGGTCCTGATTTATCCATGCCACTTTTTTCCCTTCCTTTCCTGATTTCTTACTGTGAGTCAAGAGCTGTTGTGGTTTTTGGAAAGTGTCTTGAAAGATCTGCCAGCTATGTTCTGCTCCCTCGTCCGTAAGGCAGTTTTCCATGTCACCCTACTGACTAATTCCTTGAACAGCTAGAGTTTGCTTTCCTAAAATTCAGGGTCCTGACTGTGTTCTTCACCTGTCCCATATTCCTCAGGACTGCAGATCCACCAGTGACGTTCACTGCAGCCCTGGCTGCCTCCATCCTTGATGTCACCCATGAGCTCACTGCACTGGTGACCAGGTCCAGTAACAGATCCCCTCTGTCAGGGCTGTCAATTACCTGGCTTAAGAAGTTATTCTCCGCGCATTTCAGCAGTCCCCTGGATTGCCTACAGCTCACCAGAGATGTTGGGGGTTGAAGTTCCCCAGCTAAACAAGGTCTTGTAAGCATGATGCCTCCCATAGCTGGAGCAGGAAGATTTTGTAGTCAATAGGCTCTCAGTGATCAGGAGGCCTGCAATAGGCACAATCCAAAAGGTTTCTTCTGTTATCTCATTTTCTGATTCTCACCAAAAAATTCTCAACCTGTTTGCAGCTGTTCTTCAGAGAGAGCCCTTCACATTCCATTCATTTCTTATGTAGAGGGCAACCCACAGAGAGCCCTGCCTGTCCCTTCTGAAGAGCCTGTAGCCATCGGTAGCCACACTCATCATGGGATTCATCCCATGATCTTTCAGAGATGGCAACAGGTTCATATCCTTTTAGCAGCACAGTGACTTCCAGCGTGTCCTATTTGTTGTCCATTTGTACCCATTGGTGTAGAGCACTTCAGCTGAGCTGTTGCCTATGTCACTTTTTAAGAATAATGTGCCTTAACTCCCTGGAAATATTTCAGTTGTGTTCACCTATTGGCTCCTATCACCTGTGGAGCCCTTGGCACATCTCTGTAAGACAAGCTTTATGCCCAGCACCAGAATTAATTTTATAAAAGTTAAATTATTAATTCTAAGGACCATCAGTTTATAGGAAACCACAGCTTAAACCCTAAATTCTGCATTGAAGCAATTTGTATGCCAACACAAATTCCCTTCTGCTGATACTTCAGTGTTGTGAGTAGCAACCTCAGCAAACAGGATGCAAAGAGAAATAACACTTTTAACTGCTGGCAGCTATTTCTTCTTTGGATACCTGTCCAAGTGTTTTTTAAATTTTTAAGATATGTAGCCAGCTCTGTCATCCAATTTGTCACTACACTGCCTGCCTGCATTAGCCTGAACCTTAAAAGCAAGTACCATAAATTCAGCATTTTCTGCAGTTGAAAGAAGGCTGGAGAAATGTAAATATTCTGCCACAGCATTTCTCAAGGAAGGAGTTAATTTCATCATTTCAGATTTTGGGATGCCTTTTTTTCCCCCTTTCTGCTTCAGATATACATGAACTTTGCTATCTGAAAAGAGAAGCTTCTCAGAATCCTGTTGATCAAAATCAACAATGCTAAAGCTTTAGTGGTGTTAATTTTTTATAAAAATTATATAAATATGACTATATAAAGACTATATATAAAATCACATGTATATATATATATAAAGACTATATGAAATAGACAATTTGGGATGGTTTTTAATTGATACATTTTCATTAACTAATGTGGGAAAGTGATGACAGAGCTATTGAAATACATCAGTAGAATGAACCTTTGTGTTTGTCTTCAAAATTTATTATTAGTGTTTTGATAACCTCCACTTTTTCATGTTCTCAGACAGCAAAACACCAAATTTTTTCTCTTTTGCTAAACATGAAAATATCTTTCATCACAGTTAATTGTAAATTTATAATAAAAACATGTTAAATATCTTTAAAAACACCACAAAACGCTTTCCAAGTAGTTCATATTGGATAAGAAGAAATTTTTCAATGCAGGATATTTTTAGTGCATCAAGTATATATTAAACACATGGGAACACTTACTGAAATATTTTTATCTCTACTGGTTAGAGTACTTTCAACAGCCTAAATTGTTTGTGTTGCATCAGGGAACCTAGGGAGGTTATATTAATTTTAGGGAGGCTATATTATTTTTCATGTTTAGCGCTTTTCTTGGTCAGATAGTTGTGCAAAAGGAAAGTGTATGTTGTGAATCTCTATGTGTTGCTAATTAGATTAATGATTTGCAGACTGTTGACTGATGTCTGTGTCTGCAAGTATGGCATAAATCCTCGTCTCAACACACCTGCTCTAATGATACGCTAATTGGTGTGATAGAATTATGTTTATTTCCCATAAAAATTAATTTGCTAGTAAAAAAAAACCCAAGTAGACATCTTATTCACTTGATAAACATGAACCAGTCTATTTTGAAGCAATTTTTTTTTTAAATCAGGTAATAAAATACACTGAAGTGTTTAATTTTTAAGGGAAATAATAAAATGTAAGTTTTATGAGATTCACAGGGATAAATGAGATACACAGGGATAAATCACAGGGTCTGCTATTTTTGATGATCTTTGATGTTATTCTATCTGTAGAAAGCTGTTTTATTGTTTTTGCTGTATTGTTTGTATACAGTGGTGCTACTATGCTGAAATAGACATGTTCAGAGTAAGGAATTAATCTACATCACAGAATCCCAGAACAGGTAAGGTTGGAGGGGACCACAAGTGGGTCATCTGGGCCAATCTCCCTGGTCAAGCAGGGCCGTCCTAGAGCACATGACAAAGGATTGCATCTGGGTGGTTCTTGAGTGACTCCACTGGGGGAGACTCCACAACCTCTCTGGGAAATCTGTTCCACTGACTAGTCATCGGCACAGTAAAGAAGTTTTTCCCCACATTCAGGTGAACTTCTGTGTGTCAGTTTCTGCCCATTGCTTCTTCTGCTATTGCTTAGCACCACCTGGTCCATGCTCTTGACACTTTCCCATCAGACACTGATAGACATTGGTCAGGTCCTCTCTCAGGCTCTTCTTGAGGCAGAACAGGCCTAGCTCTCTCAGCCTTTCCCCACAAGAGAGATCCTTAGATGCCCTAATCATCTTTGTTGTCCTTTACTGCATCTGCTTCAGGAGTCCCATATTTCTGTTGTCATGATGAGCCCAGAACTGGACACAACACTCCAGGTGAAGACTCACTAAGGCTGAGAGGCAGGATCACATCCCTCCACCTGCTGGCAGTGCTCTCCCCAATGCCCCCAGGATACCATTGGCATTCTTGGCCACCAGGACATGCTGCTGGCTCATGGACAGCTTGTTGTCCACCGGGACCCCCAGGTCTTTCTCCACAGAGCTGCTCCCCAGCAGGTCAGCCCCAGGCTGTGCTGGTGCCTGGGATTGTTCTTCCCCATGTGCAGGACGCTGCATTTGCCTTTGCTGCATTTCAGAAGGATCCTCTCTGCCCATCTCTCCAAGGTGTTGAGGTCCTTTGAAGGGCTGCACGGCCCTCTGGGGTATCAGCCATTGCTCCCAGCTCTGCATCCTCAGCAAACTTGCTCAGGAGGCATCTGTCCCTTCACCCAAGTCACTGGTGAGTAAGTTAAACAGTCGGGAGCCCCATACTGAACCCTGGGGAACAGCACCAGTGACAGGCCTGCAGCTAGACCCTGGGCCAGGGATTGCATCCAGCTAGACCCTGGGCCAGGGATTGCATCCAGCTAGACCCTGGGCCAGGGACTACAACCCTCTTGGTTCTGCCATTCAGCCAGCTCTCAATCCACCTCACTCCACTCATCCAGTCCACATCTCTTGAGTTTTCCTACAAGAATGCTGTGAGACACAGCGTCAAAAGCTTTGCTGAAGTTGAGGTTCCACTGCTCTCCCCTCCTCCATCCAGGTAGGTTCATCATAAAAGTCAATCAGGTTGGTCAGGCATGATTTATCTGCAGTGAATCCATGCTGGCTGCTCCTGATCACCTTGTCATGCACAGGAACTTCCAGGGACAGAGGTGAGGCTGACTGAAATTAGGCCCCTCTGTCCTCCTTCTTGTTCTTTTGGGGTGTATCTGCTTTCTTCCAGGCCTCAGGAACCTCTCCTGATCTCCACAACCTTTCAAAGGTGATATAATGACTGGTCTTGCTATGGTGCGCACCAGCTCTCTCAGCACTCGTTGATGCATCCTGTAGGGCCCATGGACTTGACAATCTCAAGTTTGCCCAGGTATTCTCAGAATCCATCCTTCTTGACCAAGGGAAAGCCTTCCTTCCAACATTCCTTTATCCTGGATTTGTGAGTCAGAGAGACCCAGGCCAACATATGGCATTGGCCTGGTACTGCCAGTGAAGACTGATGAAAAGATGACATTCAGTAACTCTGCCTTCTCTGTCTCCTCTGTTACTAGGGTTCTTCCCGCCTCATTTAGTAATAGGTCCACATTATTCTTTGTTTTCCTTTTGCTATTACTGTATTTGAAAAAACCCTTGTTGTCATTGACAGCTTTGGCCACCAATGTATATTTTGCAATTTAACTGAAATAGCCTTCAGATTTCCATAACTTTACAAATGGATTTTTAGTAATAGCTAAATTCTTGAAAAGAGAGTCAATTGTAAAACAGTGTTCATTTACATCAATCTAATGTTCCATGAAAGAAAAAAAGTTGCTTGATTTTGAGTTCTGACTTTGGCTGTTACAGAAATTGATCTATTAGGCAAGATTCATTTAGCATTGAAAATGTTTGGTACTAGAAATAAAATATTTTCAGTACTTGAAAACGTTATTTCTATCATTACTATGATCTTGGGTTTCATGTTTCTAAGCATTTTTTTTTACAACATAGGCAAGAAGAAGAATCTGCATATTGAAGTTGTTCATAAATATATGCTTCTACTCCACTAAATCTCTCTACAAATTTCAGAAGTTTTTGCCACATATGTGCTCTTTTAAAAGCATAGTGGGAATTTTTGCACCTTTGTTCTACCACTTCTACCGTGATGACAGAGATCATACAACATAATGGGATTTGAATATTATTACATTCAAGTATGAAATTGAGACACAACTGTAACAGAAAAATTATATAACTTGTTTATGTGGGTTATACAGGTTGGAAGGGAAAAGGGAATATAGAAATTAAAAATTACTTCAAAGAGGACATAAATTGATTGGAGCATGAATGAAAACCTAATATATATTAAGTGTTACAAATTAGATTGTCTCATTTAATAAAATAAGTATAGCAAAGTGATGAAGTATGAACATGTTGTTCATGTATGTTGATCTGCAGTCTTTCCATAATAAAATTTTATGAATGTGAAATGTTTTATAAAGTCATATGCTTATGATTCATCAACTGAACAGGTTGGTTTTGGCTGGCCACCAGAAATAGGAGACCATAACTCATCACATAAAAACTGAATGTTCTGCTAGGAATTTCCCGTACAGAAGCTGGTTCAATGACAGAAATTGTTATGAACTAAATTCTAAATTCTACATTCAAGTATTGTTATGCCCAAATGCTATTACTACTAGAATTGCTGCATACCCATGTATATATATACAGATATATATACATATATATACACACACACACAAATACAACATAAACTTGATTGCATTACTTAGCATGGATGTTGCTAAAGAAAATTTGCTAGCTGTGATTCTAAGAGAATGTATTTCACAGCCTTAGAATGAAGAAAAGATATTATAACTGAAGATTTTCAGCATGAGGAGAAGATGTAGGGGGAGGAGTGATAACTTTGGTTAGATGTTTTTTTTTTCCAGTTCTACAAACTGGTGGTCCAATTTCCCCTCTGCATCATAAGAAATATGAAGAGTATCTTCCACAGCTTGTTACCCTACAGTACGGAGTTGCATCAATGCATATTATTTGAAGGCCAGTGGTGAGCTCATACCACACTGGTTCACAGAGATATAAAAAAGCAATTCTAAAACTCAGATGAACAATACCCTCCCCAGCATCCCCTCCCCTGCCACCCCACTTTCTGTAGTAATCAAAATGAAAGCAAATTCATATAATAAAACTGTATTAGATGGATTGGAATTTAAATTGCATCCATTTCTAATACTTGCTTATTTGAAGAGAGTAACAGAAGCCAAATTAAACTATTTTCATAGCCATAGGAATGTGGCAAAATACGTACTGTGGACCCTCTTGCCAGAACAGAGCATGTTCTCTGAAGAAGCAGAAGTTATGACTTTTTTGGATGTATTTTAACAGGGGAAAAGGATAAAAAAAAAATGAGTCCCCCTTGTCCAAAGAATTGATATGAATATTAGGGAATGTGAAATGCTTGTGCCTTTTTCTATCAACCAGAAATTGGGAATGGATGACCATTTTGAAGAGAGTTCTCCCTACATGGATGACTTGGAAAGAGAGCATTAATTTATTGATTTTATCATGTGCGCTATAGAGTAGCAGACAGGAGTTACAGAATATTCTGAGTAGGAAGGGACCCACAAGGATCATCAATTCAGCTTTAAAGTAAACGGCCCATATGGGGAAAAAACACACAACCATGGCATTGTTGCCACCATTCTCTGTTCAGCTGAGAGCTCTTGGGCAGCTTCAGCTGCTATTGATTCTCTTGGAAATTACAGAATAAACTAAGATTTTGCTTAGCTAATTTTATTTCAGGGGAATAATTCTACAGATTAATTTGTCTCTCAAACTTAATTACTTTATCTTTCTCTGGAATTTTTCTTCATCTGAATGAATGGCTTATTTGGCCTACCTAAAAGGTCAGTGCTACCTTGGACATGGCTCTATTTTTATCCATTAAAGTAATTCTGTTTCCACCTGGCTCTGTTACACTGAGAGTCCAGCTGCCTTGGACGGCTCTTAGTTCTTTCAGGATTTCATGCCATACAGTGGAACTCCACTTTTTGTCTGCTTTGTACACATTTCTTTATAGTGATTTATCTGGTATTTCAGTCTATCCTTGATTGTATGCACAATCCTAAATATAACGGTCTAAAAGCTAGTCTGGAACAAAGGATAAGTTCTGTAAATATTGTTTCTGAAGTTTTTTGTTGCCATCTTGTTGCAAAGGTTTCATACCTTCTTGGTGATTTCTCATGGGCAGCTCCTCACAGCACTGACTCCTTCTTCTTCGCAGCACAGCCAACAAACTCCATCTAATCTTCTCGATAAGCCAACCTACTCTTTTACAATACCCTTCCTAACTGGATCCAGCTGTGGCTTATTAAGGGCAGGTCTGTTCCTAATTTTTGATAATTAGCACAGCTGTAACTCCTTAGGGGTGAGATTACTTTCACCACTATCTCTATTCTCCTACATTCTATCTATCTACAGTTTTTGAGTTAGATGAGTGTATTTTCTTCTTGTACAGCTATGCACTTTTCATACACTAAAAGCAAGCAGTTATTTTTTTAGAAAAAGTGTTGTGCTTTGTTGTTGGTTTTTGATTTTTTTAAACACCTAAGAACTGCTTAATTTAAAGCTATTGTCTTTCTAGATTCTGTAATTGAAGAGAAGGAAATTTTGGTATCCTCTTAAATTCAGGAAGCATAAGAAAGTAAAGGGTAGCAAATACACTTTTGTAACATCAAGCTGTAACAAGAGAAGCGATTAAAATAAATCTTCAAACCAGTGTGAATTCAGCCTTATGTGTGCAGGAAGTAAGCATGTATGCTCAGATGTGTTATTTTGTGGGTAGTACTATTTTTTGGGAGAGTATGTGATCTTTGTGTACAGAGTGTGAGGGCATCCTGATAAGCATTATATTCACATTGTTTTATTCCACTCTGCACTGGGTTGCCTGCATAAGGAACAATGGGCTTTGCTTCAAGCATTTACCATTCATTATTGTTGTGTGCAGTTGAAAAGAAACAAGGATTAGAAAAACATCCTTAGAAAATGAGCTGGCAGAAATGTCTGCTAACTTGGCAGAGCACCAAAAAAAGGGAAGCATTTTCTGTGAAGACACAAAACAGTTCTTTTCAGTTTGTGCTGTATAGAAGCCAAGGACCTACACCTTGAATTGTGTTTTGCTAGCATCTGGCAAAGAAAATCTGTACTTAGTGGAAATGAAAATAGGTAATCTCTCTACCTTAGTTTTCAATCAGTGCTCTGTTGCAACTGTCTGCTGATTCTTTTTAATGCATGATTCAGAGCATGACAGAAATTTGAGCAGCAACTTGGCTTAAACTTGTGAGTGAGGGCATTGATGGGTGTCTTTAGAACTCATTTGCAGGTATTCAAGAGTGACTTCCCATGGCCTTCACAGAGACCACCGGACCTTCTGCTCTTGAGCTGGAAGGTGAAGGTCCTGTTAAAAAATGCAGAACAATTCCTGACCAAAACACTCCATTCATGCATTACAAGCAAATTGCTGTCTAATAGGTTACTTGACACACTGGTTCCATAAGATTTCTTTTTTCTGGGAGAGATACTAAACAAATACTTTGCTATTAATAGGTGGAAGTATCAGAAACAGGTCTCTATTTACCATATCATGAAATGAATTTGAGGATTTTTAATTTTTTTTTAATTGCATTTGCTGTATTGTTAATTTTTAAAAACAGATATAAATCATTCTGTGTGATATATTATTTTAATTGATGCCATTGCTTTTGTTAGAAAAATAATCATGGTCTTTAACTTCTAATTCTTCATCAAGTGGCTATTTGTTATGTTTTAGATGGAATAGTCACATTTTTAATTGAAAACCTGATCATATTTTTAATTATTTATTGAATGAATAAATTATTTAAAATTTTAAGTGTAGTGGGTTAATTTTGCTGTGTTTGACAGTAATTGTGCAGGATATTCTAAACAAAAATTGAATCAATCTGTTACTGCACCTGCTCAAACAGATTTTATTAAGAAGCTGAAGTTCAGTACCATTTTATGAATGACCTTGAAATAATATTTTGAAGAAACATGCATTATGAAAGTTGTTCCACACTTGACTTCTCTTTTCACCTTTAATGTTGCCTGCAATAAATAAAATAAAGCTTTGGGACAGGAAAATATAAACGTAAGATTTAGTTTTTGCATCTAGCTTGCATGTACATATTTGCTCCTAATGCTAACACTTCAGGATAAAAATCTAACATTATAAAAGTGATAATTAGCAAAAACTTAGGAAGCAGGAAAAGGTAGATGAAAGACAGAAGATTTTTAAAGATGCATAAAAGTGCTGTAAAGATTGATTTACAAAAATTACTCTGTAATTGAGTGTCAGTGATTAGTTAAGGTATTTTGATTGTTCCAGTCTTAAGACATGCATTGCCTTTTTATTGGCATTCTGAAAAATTTTTACTAGCATTCTGAAAATGCTGAAATTTTGTTCTTAGCCACTTAGCCACAGGACTCCATGTCAAGCCTACCTGAAATCTTGTTTCCAAGGATTCTTTACACTCAGATCTTAGCGATCCTAAAGCTGTACAAATGCTAGCTAATAGACTGAGTTACTGTGTCTATTTCTTATTATAACTTGAGTAGTTATGAAGTATAGAGGGAGAGGTTAAAATAGCCCAATGCTCAAATTTTAGATGGAGAAATGAGCAGTTGCTTACCATGTCTGCAAGACTTAATTGGGATTGGGTGTGGATTGAACTTTCCTTAAAGGACCATGAGGCCAGATAGTGGACTGTGGTTTTAAACAGCACTAATGATTCATTTGTGATTGCTGAATTACGTTATTACCCAGTAGGATGTATCATACATTTCATAATCTTGTCACAACATTCAGTAGCAATGTGGTAGTACAGCAAACTGAATTCAAACAAGGTATAGCTCATATAAAGAAGAGGGCCCAAGTGACTCTTGTTTGCATGAAGTTTAAGGGTAAATGCTGAGATATGCACCTGGTGTGGGGCAGCCCTGGATGTACAGACAGACTGGGGAATGAGAGGCTGGACAGCAGTGCCATGGAAAGCGCCCTGGGATTCTGGTCCATGGCAAGTTGAACATGAGCCAGCAGTGCCCTGGCAACCAGGAGGGCCAAGCGTGTCCTGGGAGCATCAGGAACAGCATGGCCAGCCGGGCAAGGGAGGGGATTGTCCTGCTCTGCTCTGCACTGGGGCGGCCTCACCTCGAGTGCCGGGGGCACTTCTGGGTGCAACAGTACAGGAAAGACATTAAAATAAAGTCTCCTCTCACCTCCTAACATACACTTAAAATAAGTATTTCACTTGATGGTGACACAGTATCCTGTAAGATGAAAAAATGGTTTCTATCTGTTATAGGTAAAAATTGATTCAACCAATTTAATAAAAATAAAATAGAATTTATTCGCAACCGATATACAGTCCCATCCGCCACCAATCAAAAAAAAAAAAAAATAGCGCTGACCCTGGGATTGGAGCGGGTGAACTATGATCCAGCCTCTATCACACTGGATCCCCCTGTTCACCACCAAGACCAGGCAGAGTTCAGTTTTATACTCTTTTTCTTGCCTGTGGCGGAGTCCCTTTGTCCCCTCCTGGATTCCTTCATATTCATGTAGTGTCTATTCTCTGTCCTGTGCTGGACAAAGCCACATCCGGGAATCGGGAATCGATGTGTGTCAGACTGAAGTTCCCGGAATCCTTCATTCAGATGTATGCTCCTTGATGGTCCTGTCTATCCGAGGTGGACATCTACATGGGCCATCATCGCCGGGCGGTCTCTTGGTCCTGCCATCAGGGAGTGCCCATCTCCTGTGCGGGCTAGATTTTCTTCATATGTTAATGATGCACCTCCTCCTCTGCTTCGAGCTGTCCTGTGTGGCAATCACACCGCCCCACCCCCCCCACTCAGCTGGCATGATCTTACAGCTTTATTTTATATCACATTAATAAACTTATATTTTCAGCGCGAATTATCCCCTTAACTATAACATATCTGTAAAGTGGTATATAGATTATTTCTGGTTTGTATATTATATCTGAGTAGCAGTATTTAGAAAACAAGGGTCTAGTTTTGCCAATACTGATAAAACAGTAGTAACTAAAAATTAGTATCTTTACTGCTGCTTATTTGTGCAAACACACTTTTGTTTCGCACAGAAGTTAAGCATAACTCTTTCATATGTTCATTATAAACTACTTGAGTTTTTGGCAACAATTTTATAATTACATAAGAATATTTTCTGAACTTTTAGTATGTCCCAGGAAATGGAGACAGAACACTCTGTTTCATCAGTAACTGCTTCATGTTTAACAGGTTTTTTTGAGGAAATAAATGTAAAGAAAATATATACCAGTAGAAATTAGTGGTTTCATTTTTCCACAGGTATTTTGTTCATCTAAAGAGAAAAGAACTTGGTTTTATATGCTGATGTTGCAGAACCCTACTCCCTGCTTTGGACTTTTGACCCCTCATCCTTAGGCTTTTCATACAATGTTTTGGGGTTTTTTTTCAGAAGGTAATTAATAAAAACAAACAAACAAACAAACTACTTCATGTCCTGTTGATTAGTACAAGGATTTGTTCTTCCCTATTTCAAAAAAACACCACTCACTCACTCACAGCCAAAACAAAACAAAACCAAACCCCCACCCCCCCCTCCCAAAACCAAATCAACTTTTTCTTTGGCAATATAAGCTTACCTTGCACAAATCCCTCTGGTATATGGACTTATATAGCAAAGGCAGAACCTTAGATCTGCTCCCTGAATTAGAATATGATAGAATAGGAATAATTCAATTGGAAGAGACCTACTGTGATCATCCAGTCCAACTGCCTGACCACTTCAGGGCTGACCAAAAGCTACAGTATGTTGCTAAAGGGCAACATGCTCTTAGCATTTGTTGTCCAAATGTCTCTTAAACACTGATGGGCTGGGGGCACTGGCCTCTTCTCTAGGAAGCCTGTTCCTGGGTTATAACACCCTCTTGGTAAATAAATGCTTTCTAATGCCTGGGCTAAACCTCCCCTGCCTCAGCTTTGAACTATTCCTATGTGTCCTATCACTGGATACCAGGGAGAGGAGATCAGCACCTCTCTCTCCATATTTTCTCTTCAGGAAGATGCAGAGAGCCATGAGGTCACCCCTCAGCCTCCTTCTCGCCACACAGACAAACTCCAAATCCTGAACTTCTCCTCACAGGACATGCCTTCTAGCTCTTTCACCAGCTTCAGTTCACAAGAGTTGAAGAGGTCCTTGCAGGACTAATTTTAGTGTAAGAGTAAAAATACTGATATACTTACTATCTTTTGTCTGGATGTAAGACATTTTTAATAATACCTTTTTTGTTGTATTGTGGTACTTGGACAGCATCACATGACTACAAGGTGATACAGTACACTTTGAGACACCCCAGTGCTGCTTTGAGCAACTTGGTGGGTAATTGGGTGATTGAGAGCATATGAGAACCTTGTTATCCCATGCAGAAATGGAGGAAAAAGAAGTTACTGTGTAAAATGTGTCTATGTGTTGTGGCTTATTCCTACCCTGCAGCACCAATCCAATGCTTCTCATGACACATGGAAAGTGCTACAGATACTGTGCAAGCAAAACTGAGGTGAATTCTGATTCCTTCTTGGTGCCATAAAGTTCTTTGCCTGAGGGAACTAAACATTAAGGGAAAATATGCACAAGGCAGAAATTAGGCTCTGCAGTTTATTTGTATATCCCCATTAATTTGAACAAAATGGTATGTTTTCTGTAATGCAGACACTGCTTTCTTATGGAGCTAAGGTATATGTTTTTTATGCATCATAATGTTTTTTCACCCAAAAGCCCTTTTATTTGCAGAAGTTATCTTCTATCAATCATTGTAAATTATAAATTTTCACTGAAAATCTTATACTTTTTGTCACAAAAGTAGCAAGTAATAAATTCATTTAGAAATAGTTTAACATTGAGAAGCTAACAGGAAGTACAGGAAGCTAACTCATACATGAGGAAAAGCAGGTTACATAAAGCCAAATATTTTCAGGCTCACATACTGTACCCATCCCAAGCCTCAAACTTCAAGATCTTGAGATTGAAAATGAAAACACAGATGTTAACTTCTTGCAGTGTTAGCATTCCTAATTATACATTTCCTTATAGAGGCCCTCACAGCAGAGAACAATTGGACATGCCAAATAAACTTTAATGCTCTGATACAAAGTAAATGTTCAGCACCCAGCGAGTCTCTTGTTATTTTAGAGTGGTTATAATTTTCTGTGTGAATTTCTATTATTTCTTCTTGAACTTCATGGGAATTTATAGGAAACCTGTGATGTATAAGTAGACTGACACAATTATTCCATAAAAAGACATTTTGTTCCAGTTCATTAATGTTGGAATACTTACTAAATTATGTAGTTAGCATTACGGAATTTTATACAGAGTTATTAACTTCTGTGGTCCTATCTTAACAACAGGAGACTCCTTAGGTGAAAGTATCTGATTTTTTTCCTAAGGCATTTTACTTCCTCTGAAGTGATGCTTGATATTAAGATCTATTTTCCTCCAGTATTTCATTATCTTAAGTTTAGTGAAGTACTTAGAGAGCTTAGAGGGCTCACATAATTACACGAACATCTAAGAAAAGCAGTTGGGGCATTACTGATTAACATTTTTCTGTCTCACTGTGGATGATGCCACGAATTGAGTGCTAATTCATGGGTGAGCTTTCCCAAAAACACTACATGGTGGGTTACACTCAGAGTGCAATGAGGGAATTTTTCTAGTTAAACAGAATCATAGAATCATTAAGGCTAAAGCATCTACATGTTTTTTGAAGGCTTCCAGGGATAATGATTCCCCCATTTGCCTAGTCAGCTTGTTCCACCATCTTCTCAATGGAGAATTTTTTTTTTAATATTCAATCTAAACCTCCCTAGGTGCAATTCCAGATTATTTTCACTTATTGCCTGGGATACAATACAGACCAACACCTCATTACACCCTCCTCCCTTCAGGCAGTTGTAGAGAGCAGAGTTGTAGAGATCTCCTCTGAGGTTTCTTTTCTCCAAGCTAAACAACCCCAGCTTCCTCAGATGCTCCTCATAAAACTTGTTCTCCAAATAGTTTGGCAAAGGTGTCAAGAGTACAGGAAAAACAGGTAAAGGGCATGGTAACTGTCAGAACTACTCCTGGAAATTTGGCAGGCCGGCAGACTCTTCAGTGGTGTTTCCAGCTTGGGTTCCATGGCACGGCAACCCAGCGAGTCAGTCTACAACTTTAACATTGCTCATGATTCCTGTAAAAAAAATAGAACACTATAAAAATTAATTTCTAATTATTAAAAATCAGTCTAAATTTAAAAGTAGTTAGAAACACAGAATTTATCTTGGGCTAGTAATTCTTGTTGCTATACAGACCTATTTAAAAATATTAATACTATGCAAATCTGTGATGCAAATTTTCTGAAATCTTACCAGGACCTATCATTTGAACTGTTGATCACCTCATGTCCGAAAAGTTATTGGAGAACTCAGACTTGAATTACAAAAGGAAAAGGAGCACCGCCCGGACCAAATAAACTGAAAAATCAACCAAACAACAAGAATTTGATATTAAATATATGAACATAATCCATAATTCATTGTCACAATATACTGTTTTAACCCCAAATTTTACATACTTGGATTATAAATAGATTATTTTTTATACAGACCTGGAATAATACTGGAAATTGTGAAAATGAATGCTAAAGATATAGAATGAAAGAAAACTTAAGAAGGATAAAAACTTTGTGTTTCTGAGTTTAAGAATTTTTTAAATAGGGTTAGGTAAGACATTATAGGGATCAGATTTCCTTTGTTCTCAGTTTTACAAGGGTTTTTTTCTACCTGCTTCTGATAGTTTTTTGGTCTGGTTTGGCTTTTGTTTTGTTTTGTTTTGTTTTGTTTTGGGTTTTTTTGCTGACCACTAACCAAGCCTGAAATAGTTAGCTCTAAGTCTGTCTAATGTGAAAATGACAATAATTCATTAATTTAATAAATGTAGTATAGATTTTTCTTGAAATATATGACATTTGCAACATACATTTTGTTTTTGTTTTTTTGTTTCTCTGTGTGTGTATGTAGATGTATGAATTATATAAAACTGATAATCAGTGAGGGAGAACTTACAAATAAATGAGTAGTTACAGTTGAACTCTTAGGCTATGCAATAGGAAAATTATATTTTTATGTCCCAGTGTTTTTCAATTAATCTTTAATTTAAATAATCCCCCTCACCAATTCCCAGATGAAACTAGAAAAAATACCTTGCTATGATTTGGACATAATCTTCCTCTTGGTTTATTTCTGTTCTAACTGAAATTACTCTTAATGTACAGCTGTTATTGTGAGGAACAAAACATGACGGAGCTGCTGGAGTTATGCTTCAAAATATGATTAAACAAGAGAGAAGTGTAAAATCATTGTGGTTGCAAAAGCTCTTAAAGATCATTAAGACAAACTGTAAACTTAACACTACCAAGTTCAGCTCTAACCCATGTCCCTAAGTGCCTCATTTAATGTCTTTTAAATACCTTCATTGATTGTGACTCTACTACCTCCCTGAGCAGCCAGCTGCAATGCTTGACAACCCTTTTAATGAAGAAATTTTTCCTAATATCCAATCTGAAACTCCTCTGGCACAACTTGAGCCCATTTCCTCTTGTCCTGTTGCTTGTCACTTGAGAGGAAGGATAACCCCCACCTGGCCACAGCCTCATTTCAGGCACATGTAGGGAATGATAAGGTCTCCCCTGAGCCTCCTTTTCTCCAGGATAAACACCCCCAGCTCCCTCAGCTGCTCCTCACAGGACTTGTGCTCCAGCCCCTGCCCCAGCCCCACTGCCCTTCTCTGCACTCTCTCCAGCTCCTCAGTGTCTTTCCTGCAGTGAGGGCCCAGCACTGGACACAGCACTGGAGCTGTGGCCTCACCAGTGCCCAGCACAGGGGACAATCCCTGCCCTGGCCCTGCTGCCACACCATGGCTGATCCAGGCCAGGATGCCATTGGCCTTCTTGGCCACCTGGGCACAGCCTGGCTCATGTTCAGCTGCTGTCACCAGCACCCCAGGTCCTTTTCCTCCAGGCAGGTTTCCAGCTATGCTGCCTCAAACCTATAGTGCTGTATATGGTGGTTTTATGACCCAAGAGCAGGACCCAGCATTTCATCTTTTTAAAGGTAAATGATCTTTTCCTAGTACATTTAAAACTGATTTTTTTTTTTCTCCTGTGAGTTACAGGTCTTATAGAAAAGCCCATAACAGCAGTGTCAGGAATAAATTATTTGGTTTTAAAGATTTTTCTATCATAAGTTATTACTGCTAGTGTTTTAAAGTACATCAAAAGTGAAGCAAGTACAGTTAGACTAATGATAAGAGCTGGCAGGGTTCGGAAAAGATTTAAGGGACAAATGTTTTAAATTGAAAATCGGTAACCCTTGCTGTGTCTTCTTCTCAAGAAAGACTTAAAATAAAAATGCACCAGATTTCAACCTCTTCTTCATGAAAATGTCCCCAGTAACACAAAACTGCTGTTGAATCTAGTACAAGGAATTGTTATTGTAATGTGAAATAATCAATTCAGTGTTTGGAGATGCTTTTAGGAGTCCCATATTGTCATCATTTGTATGGAAGCAGTCCAATGATAAGAGGTTGCAGAACAAGTGAAGACCTAAAAGGTACACTGAAATAGTTAAACAAAATAAATTTGACTACTTTAAACAAATTAAATTATTATTAAAAGTATTTTTAGAAAAGATTGACTCTATAATGAGTTAACATTATTGCACAGGAAAAAAAAGATTATGGTATTTAGTTATCTTACTAGAAACAATGTTGCAGTAGTCCATTTGAAACCAAGCAAAGAGCAAGCATGAAAATTCATAAATCACGAATTGCATAACCATGAGGGAGGGCAATGGTGAAGAGGGAAATTTTCACAAAACATAATAGCAAAAAGAATTTATTTTATGGAATGTCAGAAATTTCAAACAGTGTCAATAAGTTGTAATTTTACTAATTTTAGGTATGCATGGATATGTGACAAAATAATTTTGGGTGTATAAGATTTACTCCCACAAGAATATTTACTATAGGAACTGTGAAGAAAAATCTAGCATGTCTCTAAGGCTGTGCAGGTGGAGAAGGAACATCATTGATTTTTACACAAGACAAGGGACAGAGGGACAAGGGCCTGAAAATGTATGTGTATTCTTTTATATGCTGTTAAAACTAGATTGGGAAATTCAAGTTTATGCGGGTTTTATTTGCATATAAAGAGCAAATATTCAGCAAATTGACTAAAAGATAGGTGCCTGTACAGTGCAGCTGTTTTAGAAGAAAACAGACAGTTATCCATAAGAAAAGCCAACAGATGAACATGAATACAGAAGAAACAGCATGATCACCTAGGGGTATGGGTATTTTGTTAGTACTGAGTCCTGAATGCATTCAAAATATGAATGCAGGTGAATAATTTGGATTTTGTACATAAACAGTAATAACTTTCAACATCAGTAATTTTATGCATTACTAAACTATTGCAGTTTAATAATGAAAACAGAAAAAAATCAATTAGAAATAGTTCAAAATATGAATTAAGATTAAATGGGAGGTAAAGTGTGAACTTCTAATAAAGAACCTCAAAATTCAATAAATGAATAGATGACAATGACTGATAGCTGATGGTGAGTCATCTGTTACATTGCTTTCAGAATTCAGAGCACCAGAACAAGAAATAATGTGATGAAAGAGCTTTGTAGTAGAGAAAAATTGTACACATTTTCAGCAGAGACAGGCTGATTCATTTTAGTTTTAAGGGTTCTCAGAAGAAAATATGAAGTAGAAACAAAAAGAAGCGTGACATATGCATGGGTGCCTAAGGAGATGAGCTAGTAGAATTTGTATGCAACCCCAAAGAAATGAATGAGATTACTCAGAAAATAACTATAAATGATCTTTTAAAAGTGCAGTACTTTTGCCAGTGGATTTGAAGAGATAGAAAAGCATTTTTGTAGTCTATTATAAATATTAAAGTATTATAGGCTAAAATGGTGATAAATTTTAGTACCTTGATATGAGACAGCAGAAGTATGAAATGGAGTTATACTGAGTTGAATCACTTAGTCTAACATGTAAAAGCTGAACCTTTTTTTTCTCTTGAGGATTCCTGAAGTTCTGCTCTGGTACAGGATTACCTATCTCATTGAGAAGTTCCTCCTCTTCTACCCGATACCTTTTCCAGTCCTGAGCAGCTAGACAAGGCTCAAAGGCAGTGAAGAGGTGCTGGAAATTAAGGATTCCCCCTATGAGTCAGACAGCTTTCATAAAATACTACCATCCCTAAACTGCACAAATCTCAAGCAATTATATATCATACTTGCTGCTGCTTCTTAATTTTCCCTCCCTGATTTGGCCTCTAAAAACTGCATTTTGTCAAGGCAGGGACAGGGCTTATTGGTGCCTGCAAATGGGTATGCTGCTTCAACTCATTCATCCAGTCTTGTCTGGACTGTGATGAAAGTTCAGTTTTGTGACCATGCTATGTTTTTTCTGCTACCATAGCAGAAGGAAGCATAATAATACTCAGTGAAGCATTCCCTTTATCACTGTGTTCCTCTATCACACCTACTGCTTAACAAAAAATTTTGGACTATCAGCTCCTACAGTGCATTCTAATATGAACCAAATTTTTTGGGTTTTTCAGTACTGAAACTCAGTATGTCAGAACTTCAAAGCATTTTACACCACTTTAAGACAAATTAAGTGGCTTTCTTCTCTTAGAGAGCTGATTCTTTAGAGCAGTATAGTTTTCCTTATCATGGAATTCTACTAAAAAAAAAAAAATAAAAAGAAGAAGTAACTTTTTTCTTGGTAGAAACTACTACTGCAGGGAGCAGCTGCTGAAACATCACCTCTAGTCAGCCTTGCTGTAGTTGCTGTTGCTTTATACAACTTTGGGAGACTATCCCTCTCTTTCTGGGTCATTGCAGGCTTGTTCAAAACTGGTTAACTCACTCTGCATCAGAGCATGTCCTGCATTATGACATCCTGTTTTATTCTTGTAGACACCGACAGTATCATCTTGCATTTTCAACATTGCATAACATGTGTGTGGTGGGATTTTTAATTTACTTTTATCATTAGAAAAGAAAACAATTTGTGAAGACTGAAACTTCCAATACAAATGTAGATGAGAACTGATGAGTCATTCACTGAAGATTACCCTGGATACTAAACTGGATTTCTCATTACAATAATTCAATTCCTCACTTTTCTCTCCACATGCATTGTGCTGTTCTGGTTTATATTTAATTTGGACAAGAACTAGTCTGTAACTTATCTATGTAGATGACCTCTAAGTCTCTTTCCACCCACCTCAGAAGTAATTAGTTGTAGGTAATGATCTGTTTGAACAGGAGAAATTGAGAAAGACCTACCCCAGTACAGCCAATACTTTAGTGAAATCCTTCTGAGAGGGCAGCAGGGGAGTGAAGTCCTTGTGACTGGAGTGCTGTGATGGATCGATACTGGCTCTTTAAGAAGGAAAATTAGGAGGAAAGCTGCCTTTCATTTAGAAGAGCAGCAGGAATAAAGGAAAGGAGCTCTGCATATTGTGAGGTGATGAGCCAGCTGAAAACTTATGTATTGGGGTTAGTAGTCAGACTAACATCAGTGGTGTTGTGGTAGGGGTCTTCTTCAGATGTGCTTGTCAAGAAGAGGTAGTAGATGAAAGATGAACTGGAGGAAGCCTCACATTTACAGGTCGTAGTCCTATAACAAGGCACTTGTAACCTAAGAGACTTCTGGAGTGCTTTGATGACAATTTCTGATGCAGGTAATCAAGGCACCAACAAGGAGGAGCTATCAAATGGACCTGATACTTAAACAAGGAGACCTGAAGAGGAATTCAACATGGGCAACAGCCTCAGCTGCAGAGGCTGTGTGGGATATGCGCAGTTCAGGATCATGAGAGGAGGGAAAAGAGAAATAACAAGATCACGGCTCCTAGAGAGTAGGCTTTGGCCTGTTAAGGGGTATCCTAGAAAAGGGATACAGCCCTGGTGAGAAGTGTGGACCAGGAGACAGGGTTGATTTTCATGGATCACCTTCTCTAAGCTCAAGAACATTACATGCCAATGAAGGGAAAATAAAGTCACTGTCGGAGGAGGCCTGCATGTAATAAAGAACTCCTGAATTCCTGATAACCTTCAAACATTATAAGGAAACATACAAGAAGGGAAGGCAGGGGCATGTGACTCAGACTAAATGTATAAATACTGTTTGAGCATACAAAGATGGGGTTACAAAAGCCAAATTCCTGTTCAGTTGAATCTGGAGAAAGATAAAAAAGCAACAGGAAAAGTTTCTACAGGTACATCAGCAGTGAGAGGAAGACTAGGGAAAATGTGGGTCCGCTGCCGAATGGGTGATGGGACCTGATGATAAGAGGGAAAACACAAAGCTACTCAAAGTACACACTGGAGATGGCCATCTGGAAAGAAGATGGGTAGAAAAGTACCTGGGCACCCTAGTGAACAAGCTCAGCACGAGGTAGCACTATGCCTTTGTAACAAAAAAGCTAAGAGGATGCTGGACAGCATTAGTAAAAGCACCTCTAATTTGTCAAGCAGAGCTATTCTTTCCCTCTACTCAGCCCTGCTGGAAGCATATCAGGAGTGCTGTGTTATGTTCTGGGTGCCCCACTGCAAGAAAATCATGAATCATTAAATGAGTGCAGTAAAGAATCATGAAGATGATTAAGGAAACTGAGCGTGTGGCATACAGGAGAGCGCTGAGTGCTGGAACTGTTTAGTCTGGAGAAGAGAAGGCTCTGGGGTGTGGTATCAATGTGTATAAATGCCTCTTGTGGGAGTATTCATAATGGAACCAGTTTCTGCTTAGTAGTGCTTAGTGACAAGGCAAAAAGCTGTGGGGCATATATTAACTATTGAAACTCATTTCATCTGAACACAAAAAAACCACCTTTACAATGTTTTAAACTTTATTTATTTATCAACTATTTATTTTAAATATTATTATTATTATTATTATTATTATTATTATTTTCTGATTGAGAGATGGTCAAACACTACTTGATGTGTTTGAAGGCCCAGGTGTCCAGAGAGACTGAAGAGTAGCCTATTGAGAAGTCCAGAATCTGACTTGACACTGTCCTGACAAACTACTCTCTGAGCTTGCTTGAACAGAGCTTGAACTAGACAACCTCCACAGAATTCTTCCAAGCTCAGTGATTAGGTGACTCACTCTTGGTTGATTTGGTTTCCAGGACATTGTGGTGTCCTGGACTATTTGATTCTGAGCAGAAAGGTTGGAGAACACATACATTTTGAACCTTGCTTTTTATGGAAATGTTGAAAGAACTTTCTTTTCATATGTCATGGAATAAGAAGATTTCTGACATGGAACAATAAGGCAGTATACAAAACCAATTTCCTACTCAACTCTGATGGCATAAGTGTTCTTGGAAGAGAGTGTACTTGGGCAACATTATATAAAATGTCAGCATGATGTCCTTGTTATAGAACTGGTTTATATCAAGTTTTTACCTTGAGCTATGATTGAATTAACTCAGGCAATAGTAGTGACCTGGTGAAGCATGAACATAGAGAGGTAGCAGTCCTATCTGACCCCACCATAAGATTACAATCTCGAATGCTATTATAATTTGAATTTCTATCCCTAGCAGTTCAAATAATTCTTCTACTGAGGTTTTTATGTGTAGATGGAAGTGCCAGAATTTAACTCTATTTAAACTGTAATTTGATTTTCAAAAAGGTAAGAGAGAAGATGGTTATAGTAACAAATTTATACTTTTGAGTTTATTAATAAAATATTTGGGTGATTGTTTGGCTTTCTGTTTCTCAATGTGATTTGCTTTTAGACTTTTATTCATTCTTCTTTCCTTTCTAATGTTATTGTCTTAGTTTTGAGTATTTAGATATTAAGGCAGTGCCTTGTTAATTTAGCAGAATTTTCCATATACTTTTATTGACACAGTAGTTTGTGTAGGCCTTTTTTAATGAAATCATGACGTAAAAACACAGGAGGACCATCCTGAAATTACAGCTTTTGTTTTGTGCCCTTTGTTTTACTTGCATTTGTCAAGTTATATTTTTACAATTAGATGCAATAAGAAGTTATTTATTATTATTACTTAATAGAATATAAACATCTAACTTGAGCAAGATGGTCTTACTAGTTCATGTTTCAACAAATTGACAGCTATTGATGGCAAGAAATTGCAATATTTTTAATAAATCACTATATATTGCAATTTACTTTCCTGTCTTCCAGCAACACCATTATTCAAAGTATTCCCTGTATAAAACTATAGGAAATCCTTTTGACCTGAGGATATAAAATAGGGCTCCTATTTTATATAAAAATATAAAATCTTCCTCCCTTGTTATTTTCTTCCTTTTAAAAATTAGTCTGAACCTATAGGTGCAAATAAAGATTCCTTGTCAGGGACTGTTCTCAATTACCTTTACTGGGGAACTTTATAGATACCTGTTTGCAAGGTAATACACTGAAAAATTAAAGATAGTTCTTAATTTTCTGAAAAACAAAATTAAATTCCCGAAGTTAATAATTCCATTGATTTTGAGTCTTAAGACCAGGCTGGATGGGCCTCTGAGTAACCTGGTATAGTGGTGGTTTCCCTGCCCATGGTAGGGAGGTTGGAATGAGATGATCTTTAAGTTTCCCTCTAACCCAAATCACTCTGTAGTTCTATGATTCTAAGATACTTCAAAACATTGTGTGCTTGACCTACTTTTGTTACAAGTAACAAAAAATGTACATGGGAAATATAAAATTACTATAAGTGCGCAGTAAAGGTGTTTTTAATGACCTATTTCAACTCAGAATAGAGCTGGACATTGTGAGTGTTCAGCTGCAAAAATCATCTCAACAGCCAGCAGCGAAAAGTCAAATAAAATATTAGATATTATCCAGAAAGACATAGAGAATAAAGTAATAATTTGCATGCATTTAAAAGCCAAGAAGAGTATTTTTTTGTAGAACATGTAGAAATAAAAATTGCAAAGTGTAAGAGGAAGTTGTATGAATAGGTTGGAAAAAGAACATAAATTAACAAAATTAACTATGAGTTTCTAATCATAAATGTAACAGCCCAAATGAAACATCTATGTAAGAATATCTTAAAATTGATTTTAAAGAAGGAATATTAGCAAGGTGGTGGTGGATCACTTTTAGTGTTGGTCTTTTTCTATCACAGTTTCCCCAACCATCTCTTTCAAAGTGCCATCAGATAGGATACTGGGGTAGGTGTAGAATTAATATGGAATGTATGGCCATCTCTCCCTGTGTCAAACAAGGTGAGAAACTGTGGTGCTCACTTTTTTTTTTTTTTCAATTATGGAAATAAAACTGTATATATTTATTTATTCTGAATAGAAAGTCAAATATTTATTTGTTCTGAATAAAAACTTTCTGGTTTTGACTGCTTACTATTGGGCAAACAGAACATCCTAGTAAAATTTAAGCCAACAATCGTAAACTAATGATAACTAAAAGTCTTGTTCATGCACTAGTTTAATCTTGGTGAACTAAAAGGATATGAGTTCTGTACCTTGGGTTGCAATTTCAAAGTACATGATGAAGATTTCAAAAGCTTCTGTAATTTATTTCTTGTTAGTGTAAAATACAGCGTATTTATCTTGTACTGTTTCCTGGTAAAGTGAACTGCATACTAACATTCTCTTAAAGTTACAGTCATGGCTCCAAATCTGTATACAGTCAAGTTTAGTATTGCCCTGCTTATGAAATGGCTTAGAAACAGCTTGAAATGCAAGAATTATACCCCAACAAGAAGGATGGAGTTGTTTTCCCTTTTAAACCATAGCTGGACTGCTTTAAGGCATGTCTGATCCTTGACCACAAAAAGATCGTATTAAAATAATACAATTTAAAACTTGAAAAATAAAATTTTGATATATTGAAGCTTTTGGCTCCAGTTTCTCTATTTGTAGTTTAGTGTTTGTCATGGTGTAACCTCAGCCAGCAAACAAGTATGATGCAGCTGCTTGCTCACTCCCTCACCAGCAGGATGGAAAAGGGAATTGGAAGGGTAACAGCTGGAAAACTCGTGGGTTGAAATTAAAGACAGCTTAATAGGGAGCACCAAATCCTCACACACAAGCAAAGAAAAGCAAGGAATTAATTCCCTGCTTCCTGTGGGCAGGCAGGAGTTCAGCCGTCTCCAGGAGAGAAGGGCCCAAACACACATAGTGGTAACTTTGGAAGACAAATTCCTCACTCCAAATGTCCTCCCCTTCCTTCTTCTTCCCCCACTTTATATAGTGAGCATGATGTCACATGGTCTGGAATATCCCTTTGCTCAGTTGGGGTCACCTGTCCCGGCTGTGTCCCCTCCCAGCCTCCCAGGTACCCCCAGTCCCCTCACCACCAGGGCAGTAGGAGAAGCAGAAAAGGCCTTGGCTCTGAGTGAGCTCTGCTCAGCAATAATAAAAACATCTCTGTGTTGTCAGCTCTGTGTTCAGCACAAATCTAAACCACAGACTCATGCCAGTCACTGGGAAGAAAACTAACTCTACCCCAGCCAAGAGAAGTATAACGTCTTTCAGGAATACTTATTTAAGTACAACAAAGAATAATTGCATTATTACAGAAGATTACACTCTGTTATTTTGTTTTGCCTTATTTTATTTAATTCAACGAACTCTGATAGGTTTTTTTTTTAAGAAAATTAAACCTTTCAAATGAGTTAATGCTAGATATTCATCTGCTTTCCTAAAATTTCTTATTCCTTGGTTTTTAAAGTCTGGTAAATTTTATAAAATTCTAAAACTTTATGAAAGTGTATTTAAATTGCAAGTTTCTAGAACATCATAAAAGCAATAGTAGATATGGCTTAGCTGGATTACATTTAGATCAGAAATTATTGTTTTTCTCTCCTGGTGCTGCTAGAGATCTCTATTCAAACTGATAATTTGTTCTAAATTATTAGAACAGGTGTTCTAATAATTTTAAAATATTACTCTTTTTTATAGCTTCTTTTTTAAAGGATGGGACATTTTAATATCACTCCTATTTCTTTAAAATTTATTTTCCCTACAAGTTAGGAAGATTAGTGTGTTATTCAGCTCCACTTGCAGGGAGAGGATAAGGATACGGGTTAAACCAGATCTCAGCCTTTGAAAAACCTGTAGTCTCAGAACATTAAAAAGAGCATTTTGGACTCATGATACCTTTTTTCTTCAGCTTCACAAAGATTTTCCCAGGTAAGTCACAAAACCTATTCTGGTAAAACTCATTTAAGGAAATGAGTCTGTGTCTTTTCCTCATGTAATGTTCCTTTTGTCCCAGCAGCTAGGTTTCCTAAGCTTGTCTTGCATATAATCAATAATCATGGAATTAGCCTCATCTATCCTTTCTTGCTGGAAGGAACAGATTTTACATATTTTTTCTTCATGCAGATTTCCCTGGAACATGCTAATTTCTTACAATAGTAATGGAAATTTTCTGTAAAAATTATTCATTAGTTGTGGCAACAATGAAATTGTAATGCTTTCAGATATATGAATATCCTGAAAAACTGAGTCATCCAATAATTGTGCGGTCAAAGGATGATAAAAATGAACAAGGGTAGTGTGTGTAGTAAAAAAAAGACAAAACTTACTTCAGTAATATTGAGGTTAATGTGTTTTAATTTGTATTTCTGAGGACATAAGAATATATATTATTCTTATAAGCTTTGGCCCAGTCTCAAATATTTGACTTAACTGGCATATATGAAACCTGGTGGGATGAGTCCCTTGACTGGAGTGCCCTGCTACATGGCTACGGACTGTTCAGGAGGGATAGGCAGGGCAGAAGAGGCAGAGGAGTGTACTAATGGACAAGTTAAAATGCATGGAGCTCACATTTGGCAATGTCAGTTGAGGCAATATCTAATCTGAAAAATTTCAAAATATGTACTGGAAATACAGGGAGGCCAAATCTGTATTTTAGTGTATATGCCTAAGTAATCATATGACCTGCTAAATAACTCTGATTCTTAGAGTGGAAAAATAGGAGGTAAAGACACGTGGGTAAAGCTTTATACTCAGAGTTGCAACTGGACTCTCATTAAAAGATATGAATTTCCCTTTTGGGAAAAAAAATTACCCCTGTAAACTACTTTGCTGTGGCTATGTCTTAAAATAAAACTCCACTACCAGGGGTTCCCAACATTTCGCAATGTGCTTGTAATGTTATGGCCCTATTTTAGCATATCTATTGGAAAAAAAATTACAAATGAATAGTTTTATTTCCAGAAGTTGGATGAGATCAGTGAAAGGACTTCATTCCAGTACTTCTGGCAATAAAGTCACTTGTTTCAGGATCTGAAAGAAAAATCTTAACATGAATATTTTGTCAGCTTCCTCTTGTATGTCCCTGTCATAAAGGTACGTTTACAGCAATAAGTAAGTAATTGTTTCAAAGCTTTCACTTATCCTGAAAGATTTGATATATGTGATAGAACATATACCTTTTTTAGGTACTGGGATGGAAGAAGCTTTTTTCCATGTTAGGAACTTTACTTTTTTGCACATGTGCATCTCAACTTCCTTCCCATGCAAAGGCAAGTATACCTGAGTACACTTCACAGAACTCCAGATAATAGCAAACAAACTAATTTTTAAATAACAACAGCTACTATACAATTAATGCAAGTATGGGTGAGCTATTGTTTTTTGATTTTTCAAGTACCATTAACAGGCTAAATGTTGTACTAACATTTTTGAAACATTCTGACAAGTACATAGCTTAGTTAGGAATTCCACAGCATTTGAGATTATTACTGAATGAGGTCCTCCTACACAACTGACAATGCATCATGAAGCTTAAGTGAGAGTAGTCCTGCCTTACTGAAGCCCACAAAACCTAGGTCTGTGTATCTACAGGTTTTTCATTATACGTGCAGCAGAGGATGCAGTACTCTTGGCATAATCTCCCATATGAACAGATCTGAGATACAAAACTATATAATCATGACTTTGAATAACTTGCTTAATTTGTTTATTTTCCTGCTTTTGGCATGATGATTTCATTGCTGAGCATGTCCCTATGTACAGACAATTTTCAAAAAATATGCTGTCAGAAGAATAGCTGCTAGAGATAAAAAAGAAGAGCTTGTGGGAAATTTTCTGATTAAAGAAGTATAAGACTAAGAAAACTGCCTAATATATCAGCACCTGGGCTGAAGACATTGGAAGTGTACACAAGCATCCTGAGGCCAGAGCCTCGGATTTTAGACCTTTGGGATAGGTAGACCTACTTAACCTCTGAGACAGACCTCCCCTATTCCTTTCCAGGAAACAAATGACAGGACAAGAGGATACAACTTCAAGATGTACCACAGGAGGTTTGGATTGGACATTAGGAAAAATTTCTTCACTGAAGGTGTTGTGAAGCATTGGATCAGACTGCCCAGGAAAGTGGTTCAGTCATAATCCCTGGAGGTGTTTAGAAGATATAGACATGCAGATGGGGTGCTTAGATATGTGGCTTGCTGTTGGACCTGGTAGCATTGGCTTTACAATTGGACTCAATTATCTGAAAAATCTTTCCCAAACTACACGATTCTATAATTCTTAAGGATGCAGCTCAGGATCAAGTAATGTTTACTTCAGTTAGACCTCATTTTTCTGCTAAGTTGAGAATAACCTCATGCAGATGAGTTTGGGAACCTGAAAGTCTGGTAATAAATTCCCAGGGTATCTGCCTCAGAGACAGACATACTTGAACAGCATTATTTTTGTCATCAGTTTCATGTTACAAAACTTTTCAAAGTTACAAAACTTTGTTGTATATACCCCCAAAATGCCAATAGTTCATTTGACTAGGTTTACTATAAAGTCAAACTCACTGTATTCTTCTTTCATCTGTGTAGTATTATGATTTATTTCTTTGTATAATATTGGTAGGTCCACTCTTCTACTGGAATTTGTTCTCTTAGAACAGGTGTTTTTCCAGTTCTTTTAGACTTCCTGTGCTTCCCAGGATTTGTCATTCTCAAAGGAGACAAAGGACCCTTTACTGTATTTTTTAGACCTTTTCTGTGAAAATAATTTGTTCTGTTGAATTAAAACAATTTTTTTCCTTAGAAAACTCTACATATTGATGACTGCGAAGTATTTCTTTTCCATTTGCCTGAAGTGTATAATTTTCATCCTTCTAAATACATAACAGAAATAAACATGAGTATTTCTTGTACTATTAACAATTCCACTATTTCAATATGTTTAACCATATTATTACTAAATTTTTAATTTTTTTTAATGTAAATAAGTACTTAATTTATTCTGAGATGCATAATCACATTTTAAATGATGTCATTATTTCAAACCACTTGAAGAAGCATATAGCAAAAAATTATTCTAAGCACACATAGAGTCTTTTTCCACTACAAATATTTGCATCATTAAAAAAAAAAAAAAAAGAAAAAAAAAAAGTGAAAGAGTTGCCTGACAGAATAAAAGTTAATTTTATTAAACTATGATTTTAGGAGTATGAATCATCATTGTTTTCTCCTTTTCCAAACTGCAAGTAATGAATAGCAATAAATCTAGTCACAGTGAAGTGCACCACTGAAATGGTCTGTGAATAATATATTCTCATTTATTTTTTAATAAAAATTAGAGAATCCAAGAGCAAGAACATTTACTGGTTTGATAGTTTCCTTGAGTTATATTTTCAAAGTATTTAAATAGTTATTGGTGAGGAAGAATTGAAGAGAATGTAGGAATGGAAAGTAGAGCATTGCTTGAGAAAAGAGTAGGGTATTTAGTCTAGATCTAAAATAGCTATGCTAATAAATAGTGGTTGTGGATCTCAAAAACACTCATAGCTTGATGGGAATTGTGTCAGTTCTTCAGGTATAGAAGCTAAGGCATGGTGATGGTGAAAGCATTGCCAGTGCCATTAGCATTCAGAGTAAAGCAGAAAAGAGAGTCCAGATAATAATACTATCAAGCCAGCACCTACTTTTTGTGTCCTGTAAATATATTACTGGTTTGTAAAACATTAAGTACCTAGCCACTGTCTTTTTGCAGGAACTGTTTGAACACCTAAGGTAATAGTAAATACTGCTATGTCATCTTTTAATAACACATAAAATTATTATTTCTTATTCTAAGTAAAAGTATAGAAGTATTATTTAGGTGTTTTTATCTAAATATTCTGTTGTAAATAACAGAATTATTTTTTATAGATCTAGGTAGAATTATTAGAGATTATTATTTTCTGACTCAAGCCAGTCTTGAGTCACAAAGCTGAGTCAAGGAGTTGTTTTGTAGGTGGGATAGTAACAACCCTATTATTCATTAGGAGAAAGAGTGTCAAACCTCCAAAATGAGCCTCTGGCTCTTTGGTACTCAGCATGCCTCTGGGCTGCAGGTAAACAAACTGAGGTGATTACTTTAGCCTATTTTTCAGATAACTTATGATTCAATTCTGCTATTGGACATGACATTGAAATGCAAGAACACAAGGCGCTGTACCCTTTTTTTCCCCCGACTAGTATTCTTTTAAAGAGCACTGTGCTGGCATGTCAAAGTTGTTGGAAGAATGACTGCAGCACTGAGTTTTCTATGTGCTTTTCACTAATTTGCCTATTTTTTTTTCTTGGAAGAGAAGGGAAAAACTTTAGGATACCAGTAGAGTTTCCATTGGAAAAAATGGAAGTTGTGCTAGGGTGAGTTGGTTAGGGATGATTCAAGAACTGACACTACACTTTGTTAGAGATGTATGCTGTGATGCTTTTAAAAACTATTTGTCATGAAATGCTAAGGAAGGTGAGAAATAGATAATCTTGTTCAGTGTGTCAAATGGTCTGCAGAGAAGTGGCAAAAAAACGAGCCTGCATTTCAGTGTCAGGACTCTTTTTGACTTCTCTCAGGCTGTTTTTATTTTTTGGAAATCTTGTGATATGTAGCTGACTTTTGTTCATTAGGTTACAATGGCTTATTTTTGCACAGAAATCTATCCCTACTAATGAGCAATTACTGATAAGAACTAAGAAACATGTCTGCTAATTAGAAGGCTAGCAAACGATCCCTTGAGCATTAAGTTAACCAACCAGGAAAAAATGAAAAAAGGAAACAGACACTTTAAATGTCCCAGCCCAGAGTATGCTCTGGACAAAAAGTGTTGAAGTAAGTTAATTGGTATCTGAAAGGTTGCCATGTTCTAGAATTCAGTTAATTGGTTACAGGGCAGGGATTAACAGAGAGTCTTCAAGACCTTTAAGGTAAAAAAGAAAGCCTAATATGTTCCATTTAACTGATTTCATGAACAGACACTTTACAGTAAATTTTCTTTCTTTGTACATTCTCAGAGATAAGAAAATGTCAGGAGCAGAACTATTTCTTGTTTACTCTTTTATCAGCAATCATAAGCTTGGATCATTTTATGCAGCAGATGACACGCCTGCCATTCCAAAGTCTGGCTTTCATTTTTAGTGAATGGTTTTGTGGTAATGACAGCAATGGCTTTTGCTATGCTTGCTCAACAATTTAATGATGGAATACTGGTATAAATTGCCTAAAATTCTGTTAATACATATAATGCTTCTTAAAACCATGCTGAAAAATTAGGCAAATCTAGCAAAGCATGTTTCTCTTCTGTTTCCCAAGATGGATAAAATCATTATGATGAACATTTCCTGGTTTAGATACCTGAATATTTGTACTTGAATGGGTGATCAGTTTTTCCACAAACTGGTTTAATTTTCATTGTCACTGAAATAAACATCAGGTGTCTATTAGCTCATTTCTGCAAAGCTTGGCCTTAATATTTGTGTTGGAACTTTTTAATTTCTTTCTGGCTTTATTCAGATCATATTCCTCTAGCTCTGTAGTTTTTGAATAGGAATTGAAGACACTGCCCAGTGAGTTCACTTTCTCAATTCAGCTATCTAGTTCTGACGGTGTGTGGCTCCAATTCAAGGATTTTTATGGTGTTTGGAGTTTCCCCAAAAAAACCCAACTGGTGAAATGTATCAAAAATCCTCATGAGATAGACTATTTTTAGCTTTGCTATCAGCATTTTTCATTTCTTGCAGAGCTATAATTAATTTTTGTTTTTAATTTATTCAGCCGTCTTAAATATACACTATGCACACACTGAAAATACAAGCATGAAGTTAAACTTCTCCCTGGAAGACTATAACACATTAATTCTTGTCATATTTTTACAGTGATTGATTTTACTGTTGACTTTCTTCAGAGTATTTGCATTAATGCATACCATTTTATAATATTTGTTTTCTTAAATTATATTGCAGCTGAATTAAGAAGAATAGCTAAATTATTAATTAAGATTTAATGACTAAAAATTGAAAACCATTTGCTTACAGCAACTGCTCAAGCTCCAAGTAAAAATGGAGCTTACATTAATGTTACTGTGGTGGGTTGACCTTGGCAGGATGCCAAGTGCCCACCAAAGCTATTCCATCACTCCCCTTCTGAGCGAGAGAAAGTATGATAAGAGGCTTAGGGGTTGAGATAAGGCTAGGAAGAGGCCACTCACCAGCTACCATCACAGGAAAAACTGACTTGATCTGAGGAAGTTAATATATTACCAATCAAAACAGAACAGGTTAGTGAAAAAAATAAAATTAAATCTTAAAACACCTTCCAATGACCCCTCCCTTCTTTCTGGCCTCAACTCTACTCCAGAATTCTTTACCCCCTCCTCTCCAAGTAGAGTCGGAGGATAGGGAATGGGGGCAGTTTGTCATGTTGTTTCCACTGCTCTCTCCTCCACCGGGGGAGTACTCCTCACACTTTTCCTGTGCTTCTTCTGAAACCTTGTGGTGCCTCCCATTGGAGAAAGTTCTCCACAACCCGAGTCCTTCCCAAAGGCTGCAGTTCTGCTCCAGCATGGGTCCTTTCCACCAGGTGCAGTCCTTCAGCAACAGGCAGCTCCAGCTTCCAATGGAGCTTCCCTTCAGGCATCCACCTGCTCCAGCGTGGGTCTCCTCCAGGGGCTGCAGGTGGATCTCTGCATCCCCAGGGCCCTCTAGGGGTAGCAGGGTCGCAGCTGCCTCACCATGGTCTCACCATAGGCTGCAGGGGAACCTCAGCTCTGGTGTCTGGAGCACCTCCTGCCTCTCCTTTTCCTCTGACCTGGGCATCTGCAGAGCTGCTGCTCTCACATGGTGTCATTCCTCTCTCTGGCTAAAATTGCTTAAGGGTTTTCTTCACTTTCTGAAATAAGTTATCTCAGAGGTGCTACCACCACTACAGATGGGCTAGGCAGTGTGTCTATCTTGCAGCTGGTTGGTATTAGTTCTGTCAGACATAACAGGCAATAACTTTTGTTCCCACAGGCACCATCCCTGTAGCCACCCCCTACCAAGCTCTCTCCAAAAAGTAAACTTTTTTTTGAGAATTTTCTCTCACCATGGTGAGAGAAACAGCTGTTTGTTGAAAGTTTCAGAAACTTTCAGAGCAAATTTTCCCCCCTTTAAATCATTATCAATTGGAGTTTTCTTTATTGAATTATTTGCCATTCTTCTTTGACCCAGAGAATATTATCATATCTTTAGATGATATAATTGAAAATAATGTTTACTAATGTTTAAACAAAATATTTAGGGCCTCAACTTCAGAGGTTCTAAGACCTATGGTGGTTGCTTTAAATGCTCATCTCTTACTACTAGCATGAAATTATTGTAAAGAAAGAAAGAAAGATGGGAGTTGGCACGCCTGAGAAAAGATAAAACGAAGTTTCTAATGTTTTCAGTCAAGAGGTGTATAGTTTAAAATCTCTGATTACTACTTTTTTTTTTTTTTTTTTTTTTTTTTTTTTTTTTTTTTTTTTTTTTTTTTTAAGTTATTATCAGTCTATGGAACCTCACTTCTTCCAAAACGTAGATAACTTGTAGGGAAGCATATATGTTATGGGAAAGAGATTTGTCTAACGCAAAGCTTTTGTTCCCTGTAGAGGTATGAATAAATATTTTAGATAGCAGTGTGCTAATCTCATCATAAAAATACTTTCTCTTTGTTTTTAAAACCACAGATTGTTTAAATCCTTGAAATTTTTTACTATATATTTTCATTCCTTTTCCTCAATAAATATATTAAAGTGCAAATAGTATTTATTAGAAACTAAGTTACAGAAAGGAAATAAAAGAGTCATCAAATTAACATTATAAATATTTTCTTATATGGTGGGTATTTTTTTGCCTTCATCATAGGTTTCAGAAGAAACTCTGCATCACAGCACTGAGGATGAAGAGCCTTCCCAGGGAATGGAGCCCTATCTTGTGCGGAGATTATCGTCCCGTAACATTCAACTGCCCCCACTGGCTTTCAGGCAGTTAGAACAAGCAGACTGGGATAAAAAGAATGATACCGAGACTATCCCAAGGCCCACGACTCTTCCCCTGAGGATACCTCCTCTGATTGCCATCACAGCTGCTGAGTCCAGCAGGTAAGACCCAGCAATTTATTTATTCAACATTTCCTGGGGCACGTACAGGGCTGCTGATGCTGCTTCTAGGAGAAAAGTTTATTACTTTTCTAAAGCAACTAAATGAATAGGTTAAATAAAATGTTTGTAAATTTGTGGCTGACACTTGGTAAATCTGGTTGTAAAGCTTTTGGTCATACCTAGTAGAACAAACTCTAAAAAACTTTTTTTTTCTGAACATTATTAATACTTCATATTCTGAAATAAGGGTTCTGGAGGCTTGATTAATAATTTATGATGATGAAGGGAAGGAGGAGGTAGAGGATTAAAGGAGTTTTTTATACACAGAATTTTTTTTAAATTATACAACTTCAAAACTAGTTTCAAGAAGTCCTGAGAGGATTTTGTCTGCTGTTGCATGTCTATATTAGTTGTAACATAAATTGTTTGAAATAATTTGGTTAGTGATTTCTATTCTAGTTTCTTCATATTATATTTGTGAATTTTTATAGAATATATTTTCTAAAGTAAACTTTCCTATTCTTAAATTTTCTGATAACATACTATTTTCTGTCCTTATTTTCCAAAGTATAAAGTGTTTAGTATGAAAGTTTTGCTTACAATGGTGAAGGCAGTACAGCTGTTTGGTGACGTGACAATATATAAGGAAAAGGTAACATGAACACACTGAGAGCTAAAATACAGTACTGAAGAATATATTATTAGTTATCTGAACAATGTAGTTATGAAAAGAATGGAGGACTTGTAGTACATGAGTAAACCAACTTCATTAGCATGCTTAGCCAAATAATAAAGCCAGCTAATATTAACATTGAATTTAATATCACTTCCCATATCTTATTTTGTCCTAGATACCTTTATTTTTTGAAGAAGTTAGACCCATTCTTGAAATATGCTCATAGAAATACTGACTACATCCATAAACATGTGCAAACATTGAGATTGTTTACAGATGAAAATATTATTTGGAGAGTAAATGTAATGAAATTTAGTGCTGTTTTGAAATAGGTTGGTGCCTTGATTTTTTTTGTTTTTATCCATGGAGTCTGGAGACAATATTGTCTGAGATATGGAAGCAAAATAAGTGCAATGCTTCTAGTAACACTGGCTAGAAAAATAACCCAAAAACTGTGTGATCCTGATGTGATACATCAAAAAGATTAGAATGGAGAAAAATATTGTCTGATGAAAGTGACTAAGTGATTATAAATTCCTGGAGACTCTGTTATTTTCTAGGATGGATTCAAATACACCAGAGAAAGACAGTTCAAAGGTTACTCAAATAACAAATCTAAAACATTGCGGGTTACTATGCGTAGCTATTGGCTGTACTCAGAGAATGATTACTTCTTTGAGAGGCTTCTCTGTAGGTATGAATCCTCAACAGTAAGAGACAGCTTTGTACCGTGTCTATGCCATTTATTCCTGTGGTTGGTAGGAATGTGTTTTGAAGCTGGACAAAACAAGATTTATTCTGAAAGTGACAGGGAAACAGCAGACAGATTGTTGAATGGAAGTGCCAGGCTGTTTAAACAAATAAACTAAATCTAAACACAACAGCAAAAGCAACTGTAATTTTGATCTTACTTTGGAATATAAGATCTTTAGCTTTTATGATTCTTTCTTAGCTAAAGAGCAATTACAGTGATACAGGAAGAATATTGTTCAGGAAATTAAATTTCTCTAGATGTTTAGTGCTGTTTTTTGGTTGTTAGCTCTCTCTCAAGCAGCTATGAATTTCCCATTTACATGCTTATTATGCCAGCCAAACAGCTGGAGAAAGCTATCCTTTTATCTGTCTCCTCATCTGCATGAAAGTGCATAAAATTAGGGGTCCCATTATGTCTGTAGAAATGCAGCTTACCTCCCCTGCTTTTGAAATGAGCAGTTGAGGAAAGGGAATCAAAGTGTGGGTGTGACGATTCTCTGTTTTCAGTAGGAAAATGAAGGTAGAAGAGCATTTGGGTCACAGAAACTCATTCTAAAGCAGAAGAATTTCACCATAGAAAACATCCTAAATTATAAATGTCTGGTTTTGGGACTCAGAAGAATAAAAAAAATAGTATTATAAAGCCCTAATGCTTCGATTTAAATTACTGGAATGTGCAAAATTAAAAACAATGACAGTGGATGTAGTTTTTAAAATAAAATACGTGTTCTATTCCTGGACATGCACATATGCATGTGTGTATGTGACAATCACAGGATTGTTTCTGGTTGTGTGCTAGCTTTGTAGAGCAATTAAAACAAAGTTTATAATAATCAAAATCCAAACAGCAGCATAGGTTGAAAGTTGGAAAGCAAACTTTCAGTAACGTTTTTCTTAATCTTTCATACTTTGCAAACTCTTTTCCTTCTGACTGTGAAACATCACAATGCCTTGCCATTTCTTTCACCCTTCTAATTTCATTCCACGCATACATGGAGCCAGATTCTTATTTTTTTCATGCAGGTTAGACTGAGACTCTAATAAAGATTTACTGTTAAGATAAAAAATTTATGTCTCCTATTGAAGTATGACATGCAAAAATGCTTATTGCGCTATAAGAACAAGTGCTTGAAAATTGGTAGGCTGACCCTGCAGATGGTATCATCCTTACAATTATGAAATGTAGTAACTGCCAGACCTTCTACAGGAAAGATTAGAAACAGGTAGACAATTGCTTTTAATATGTCAGTTATTTTTATTTTTATTTTTATTTTTATTTTTATTTTTATTTTTATTTTTATTTTTATTTTTATTTTTATTTACAATAACATATATATATATATATATATAAAATATATAATGTGATATTTTACTGTAAGCTGGGATAGCTTGGCTGTTTGGGGTGTGGTGTATGCTTTGGCCAGTTTTCCTCAAATAACTGTAACTAAATTTACCAACAGCTTTGGTGTAAGCAACAGCTATAATGGCATTTAATATAGGATACACAGATAAGAAATGGTAGAATGCTTTTACTTTCTCCAAAGTAGCTGATATTAAAATGATGGGGGACTGCTATGTATGGAAAGTTATTTATTTGAGGATATTTAAGGTTTCTATCCTACCTACTTTATAATAACTATTTCAAAAGTTTCCTTACCTATGGATTTGACCAATAGCCAGAGCTCCCTCCCGATTCAATATTCTAGCAAATATTTATATTATGTAGCATGTGTGATACCATATATTTGATTTCTTTTTTTAACACTTGTGATTTAGGATAATTGATCAAATCTCTCTGTAATGACAGTATTGATTTGTCCAAAGCTCCATGAAATATTATGAAAGTCATAATATTTCATATTCAGTCACTTTTGTTCTGGAAACAATCTCTGCATTGCCTTATTCCAAAGAAGAAATGGTGATGAGAAGGTGGGATAAGACATGGCCCCTACTGAACACTGGGAATTACCATGGCACATATACGTTCCCTTTCCATGGTACAGATCCAAGGTGTCAGGGACTGAAGTATTTCTTTGTTTTGCCTTTTAAGAATAGTTTTTCAGTGAAAAAGGACTATCCCAGTTGTTGCTGTGATACTTGTGTCCCTGCAAAACGTGACTGACAAAATCAGACGGAAAATGTCATGTTCACTGCATGCAAACTCCAGAAACAAGAGAATATCAAACACTTGAAGATTTCATTAAAAGCATTATTTGAAAGCAAAAAGTTGTTTTGTAATCAAAAGGTGCTTAGAAAGGCTTTCATAACAAAAATACCTAAAATAGTATAGTGTTTCATTTAGTTATCTGTGATTTGGTATGGATACTGTCTCTTCCCACTATTTATCCTAGTCTTTGCTCAACCATCATTTGAGAGAGATTATTATAATTGTACAACATAAAATCTATTTTAAATTGCTTTCGTATTGCTTATTTACAACTCAGAGTGGGCATATTATTGTGTATATGAAACTCTAGGGAGCTACGAGAACAACTTACACGACAGCTAATTTCTGAAGTATCTTTTTTGCAATGTTCTTTCTGTCTTAATTTATGTTTTTCCTTAAGTTCTGTGGATTAGAAAGTCACTATACTGCTTAAAACTTCTGTGTTTCATTATCCTCTAAAGGGGCAATCAACACTCTATATTGGAAATCAGATAAAGACTTGATTTAAAATTATCCCCAGGCCCTTTCAAGATGAACTTAAAATTTTTAATATCTGTTTTTGAAAAGAAATATTAGCAAATTTTTATTACCATCATCACTGTAAGTTTGATACTATGGCAATACAGAATCAGAGTCTAGTTTCAAGCTAAATGCCTACCACTTGCTTGCACATTCTCCTGTTTGTGTCCAAGGAATACCTCAAAGACCAGATTTTGTCCTCTGTATTCAGGGCAACAAAAGCTTTTTCAAAAGTTAGAAACTGAAATATGGGAATCCTGAGCCATAATTTTGCTGTTATTTACTTACTACACCAGCAAACTACTTTTAAATGAACAGCTAGGATGCTAAATTTTTATCACTGTTTTAAAGAAATAAGTGTTAGAAAGAGATCATAAAAGCAATAAGATTTAACTGTAGCTGAGTAACACACAATAAAAATAAAATCAGAGAAAATATGCTCTTCAGGCTTATTTATTTGCAACTCAGTAGAATAGTGTACATAGCAAAAATAAGTGGGAACTATGGTTTAGATACTTCTTAAAGAGAAAGACAGAGAAAAAAGGGACAATTTCTTATTTCATTTATTTTTTACCTCAGAATTGTGGCCTTGAGCCTGCCAAGTAGTAACGTTTCTCAGAAAGCTTCTCATGAGTCTAGGCTCTCTTCAACAGCATCTGTATTCCCTGAATCACCTGCTAGTAAAGACTAATGAAGAGCAACACAATAATTCTTAGTTTTTTTCTTTTTATTGCATATTTCTTTATTTTAGAAGCATTATTAACATATGAAAATATTCACGATACCCTTGGACAACCTTTCCAATTAATGAAAACCTTGTGTTATTTCCATTTTGTGCATAGGAAAGCTTGCACATAAATGGGAAGTGCAACTAGCCAAGGCTAAGAAACAAGCCAGGAATCAAACTATGAGGAGAATTTGAGCATTTTTGACTCCTGTTTTTGTGTTTGCTTTATTGCACCTGTTAGTTGAGGATAGATCTTGGGGGAAAAAACATGCCTTACATTTATCTCAACCTTTAAACTAAACCTGGTATGTCAAGGAGAATTTTTTTGATCAGGTGTTGGAAGATTTTAAATTGTTAGTAGTAGGAGTTAAGCACATTAATTTTGTTATGCATCCAGACTCACATTGAACCTGTATTTCTACCATACCGACTCAGTCACATCAAACTGTGACTGCAGTATCTGTTGCGAAGAAAAACGTATTTAATCATTGTGGAAACCAAAACTGAGTCAGCATTTAAGTGCACATTTCCCAGTGGGAAAAATCAGTGGGAATCTCTGAGGCTAAGTGGATGCTAGAAGCTTCAATGTTTGTGGAATCCAAGCTTTAGCTTTTAAGAGAGTCTTCTGTTGTGGTGCCCAGTGTTCATAATTTCTATGGTGCTATATGGATCCTGGAATCATTTGGGAGAACAATATAAAAATAATTCTTTTGGTGAAGATCTGCATTGTCTTGATGCTTAAGAGATGTAAGGAAGCTGAGAAGATGGCAGACTCTGTATCAGATCACTTATTTTCATAATAGTATTTCTTAGTACTTGAGGATAAGTTCAGATGGCACAATTAGCTCCAGCGCCCCATCTCGCAAATAAAAGGACTTTTGTAAACTTATGTCTAGCATTAAATGAATTATTTAAATCTGCCCAGGTGGAGGACATGGAGAACAGCAGGTACTGTGTACAGTCCAGTCCACTAACTATTCTGAAATCCTTTTTAAAAATTGGAATTTTGATCAACTCTTGCTCTTTTACTTAATAATGGTAAAAGTTCTAATTTTTCAATTTGATTATTTAATTATCTATATAGCATAGACTGGAAACAGATATTACTGTAAATTGTGGATGAATAGTCTATGTATTTTTTAGTTTAGGAAAGAAAATATAATTGTTGTTTAAAATATATATTTTGAAACAGTTACTTTCAAACAATGGATAATCTGAAAAAGTCTTAAACAATACTATGTGGTTCCAGAAACTTAAACCTAACTCAATCTTTCCACACAGTGGGTGGTATCTTCTCCTTTTCAAAACTTTGCTTTGGTCAAGTTGAGGCCTGAGAACAGACCTTGCCAGTAAAATCAGGAAAAGAAGGATTGGGATACTTCAGCACTTTCCACATCCTTTGTCACTTGATTTGCTACTCCATTCAGCAGCAAGCCCATGTTTACCTTTTTCTTATTTTTGTCTTTGATGCTCCTTTTTGCTACCCTTCATCTCAGTTGCCAGGTTCATCCTGAGTTGAGCTTTGGCTTTACTGGTAGCATCCCTGAAAAGCCAGGGGATACTTCAGTATTCCTTCCTGGAAAAGTTTCTTCTTCTACCACCTACACTTCTTTTTTATCTCTATCAGAGGTTCTCTGATAAACCAATTCGGTGTCCTTCTATTGTTTCTAAGCCCTCAATCACAATTTATCCACTATACTAGAAGAAAGTGAGACAATAGCTGATAATGTAGTATTTTTATGTTTAAAGTATTACTTTAATATTAAATTTTTGTTGAAGTCCTGCATGAATTCCATAAAAGGGGGGGGGGGGGCATTTTTAATATGACTACACTCTGTTCTTTGTTTTTGCATTTGCATAATTTTCCCCTGTATTAAACAGAGTAGGAGAGACTGTTTTCTTGTTCCAAAGCTTTGATTTTTTTAAAAGAGACAGATCATTTGCTAAATGACCCCTTTAAATTATTTCTCCTGATGATTCTTCTTAGTCTATTGAACAGCCATCCGCTTAGACAGTTATTGGTGCCAAGGTCTACAGCTACAATGGCTCACCTTCTTAGGGATATCTCAGAAGTAAAAGACTGCTTCTAATGGGTTGAAGTTGCAGTGAGCAGGGGAAGGCTGAGCATTCATTAACACAGCTTTACTTTCTGTTCCATAAGTGGTCAATGTATTCTATTAATATTTCTTAAAAGATTTGTAATTTTCAGGCATTGTCTGGGGGTTTTTTTGGGTAGCTAATCAGCAAAGTAATTATTTTGTTAAAACAAAATTGTTCTTTGGGCAGTCAATCAAACCCAATTTACACACTGTTCAAAATTGTGTGAAACATAGCGATTCACCAATTATAGTGTAATGTGAAAAGTAATGCATAACACAATAATATCTTAATACATACTTCTTCATTATGTTGTATTTACATCAATTTAGAGGTGACAAAAGAAGTCAGAAAGCCTAGCCAGACGGAAGAATACATTTCACAAGGATTTTTTCATATTGATAATTATTCTTTTGCATTAACTTCACTAGTGAAGATGTGTTGAGCTCTCTCTGACATTTCAATCACCTTCACAGCAGCAGCATATAAATACAAACAAGAAACTGGACCGCCAAAGGCACATAAAACTAAGGGAAAAAAGGAATCACTTCAAAAGAATGATCCAACCGGCTGTTGTGGGGGAATCCAGCTGCTGCCCCCCCGCTGTTTGCCGACCCGGGGCTGGCCAGGGTTCACTGGGAGGCACCCAGAGAGACGGAGACACTAGGACAATTTCATCTAAGCTGCCTTGGCCCAGAAGGATACGGTTCATTGTTGTGGGAGAGCACAGAGCAGCTCAGGGGTAATTGGTGTGGCTGTACGAAGAATAATGCCTGGTCTCTGAGTAGCCAAAGCACATGAGAAAATCAAATCAGAAACACAGTAATTCTGAGCATTTACATCTTCCTGTGGGGTCTATATGCAGAGTTGCTATTGTGTGATCTCTGGTAAGAGTGATTTACAGGTTTTATTGTCAATTGGGATTCTTTCTCTAAATTTGCAAGTGACAAGGAGCTGCACAAGCAAAGAAAGGTGTCATGGTTTGGAAGGGGAGGAAATTCAGGGAAGTGATGCAAAGCTTTTTGTGTAACTGACAGTCTGTTGAACCACTGAAAAGCTGGACATGCCTCTGTGAAACACATGTTAGAGACGAAAAAACCAGGCAACTTTCTCCTCCAGTCAGGAGCGAGCTAACGCGGCCTGGGGGCCTCCGCCCCGGGCCGGACCCACCGGGCCCTGCCGCAGCGTTGGGCTCCCTTTCCCGAACCGCCTGCCGGCTCCCCCCCGCTTCCCTCATCTGCTCCCGGGCAGGGAGAGGGCATGCCGCGGCCTTGCTTGCTACAACTCCCCAGCCCGGGGCCCAGCCGCACCCGCTGCGGGGCGGGATCAGCCGCAATTTTACCCCCGTGGAAGTTGCCCGCAGCCGTCGGGCAGGGGGAAGGAGAAGGCCACCCCCCCAATAATCCCGGCATGCTGCTGCTGAGTTACGGCCTGGCTGATTAGATCCGAGCCGCCTGCCCCAGCTGCCATCCAGAGCGCCCAGCTCGACCGGGGTCGGGAGACCATTTTAATAGCTCAGGCGTGATGTTAACCCTTTCAGTGCCTCAGCCATCCCTCGAGTGAGAGAAAAGAACAAAATGCAAGTATGTAAAGGAACGACATAAAGACATCAAGGTCAGTGAGGAAGAAGTTAAGTCCCAGATGGGAGGGGTGAGGAGATGCTTTGTTTTTGGAGCTGAAATCCTCTTGTAAACTATGGAGAAAAGACTCTTTTTCCTTATAAAACATGAAACTATGGGGAGATGAAAGTGTTCAAATTGATATCGAGCAAAGGCTTCCTTGTTAAAGTAAGCACATGTTGAAATGGCTGTGATCCCATGAGAAGTTTGAACACAGAAAGAGAGGAGAGTGATCCTGTGCTTTCAGAAGACAAGAAGATCTCTGTTCCTAGCGATGAAGATGATTTTAGAAATAGATAATGAGAACTTTTGCCTTTGTACAGCTTATCTTTAAAACAGCTCATCTTGGCCCATTGACAAGCTGTGGGAAGGCTTGTGGAAATGGGAAGGACTTCGCAATGGCAGGGTTCCCTGGGTGACTGCTTCTCCTGATGAAATTGCGAGAGAACTATTTCCTTTCCTCTTGTAGAGAAGTCCCCATAACCTTAACAAGAGGGACTTCTCTCCCTCAGTGAACTGAAGAAAGACTATTTCAGAGGTGGTAAACTGACTGGAAATTTCAGGCTTTGTTTCTTTACATTGTCAGTGGGAAAGAAAAGGTTGTGGGGGCAGGAGAAGTGTTCTGAAGGGTTTGTTATGACTCTTACTACATTTTTTAATTTTAGTTTTAATAAAATTGTCTTTATACCCTTTGTCTTTTTTCTAATCCTGTCTCAGCAGAAAAGGTTTGGTGAGTGTATTGGTGAGTGTATTGGTGATGGGCCAGCACCAAACCTGCCACATTTCTTTGGTGTGTTGGCCAGGAAAATCTCAAAATTGGGGAAATCGTGAATTGCTAAACCAAAACCAATACAAAAAAGTCTGGGCTGTGTAGGGAATCAAGAGGTTGTCAGCATTTCTTATATCACTTTAGTACAGTGGTGTGGAGAAGCATCTGATCACATAACTGAGTAATTAGTAAACACAGTTCATAGTAAAATTGGATGGCATTTTGTGTCTTTATTCTCTTTATAACTTAAGCTATCCTTGGCTAAAAAATTCTCTGAGAGAAGTGGGTGGATTTTTAGGTTACTTGTCTTTGTAAGTGTATAAATTATGGCTGTCAAGTTCTTTCTTTTGTCAGATGTCTGCTTATGGCCAGTTCAGGTTACAGGATGCTGTCTAGAAGGCTCTTGGTCTGGTTAAGTGTAGTCATTCTCTCACAAAATGCATAATCATAGTTTTTCTACACCATGGGCATCTGTTAATAGCATGCATTCCTTCAGCTTGATTCTGGAGAAATTTGATGCATGTTCAGACTATTGGTAACCATAGCTTAACATAAGCATGTGCATAGCAAGGCCTTAATTTGTTTTATAATTTTATCTTTTTAACATATTTTCATTAACAGTTCACATTACTATCAAATGATGCAGTCACAGCAAATTCCAAATGCCACTTTGGAATCTGAATATCCAACAGCTTTCAAGACTGATGTTTAAATAGTGTAAAATATAACACCCAAGTATATGTAGAATAATTTAGATAGTGGTGATAAGGCGTTTCACTTGTAGGATTACACATTGTTGCAATGGGAAAAGAATTTGCATAGTGTGGAAGTTTTACCAAAATGTTATTCCATTAAATGACATAATTTTTTTGGAACTTTATTTAGAGAAAAAGATAACTTTGTATTACTGATGAAACTTAATTTTCTTTTCACTATGGAGCAATTTTTCAATTTAAATAATATAATCTCATATATATAATTAAGTATAAAGCTTAAATTGAGAAAGTCAGATTTTACTTTATTGAATTTATTTATCAATTCTTTGATTCCCTTTAAAAAAATAAAGTGAAAAAATTTTAGAGCAGAAAATGAATAATATTCCAGTTTGGAACACAGGGAAATAAATGGGATCTTCTGAAAACAGAAAATTGTTTTCTTTGCATTTTTAATCAAAATGATACATTGAAATGATCCAGCATAGAAAGTGATTTCCATGTACATATTTTACACTAGGTGTATTCTCTGATAATAGTTTTTAAAACAAATTCATTCAACTACTAACTTTATTTTTCTGTTTCTAGTTTAAGGCTTCAGGTTATCTTTAAGTTTCCCTATCACATCAGATGAAGACTGGACATTAGGTCTCTGAAAAGAAAATGAATCAGATCCTCTTCAGAAAAATCACCATAGTTTATCTTTCCATAAAATGATCTTCTTTAAAAGACATGAAATCTATAAAGTGGAGATTAAAGAATTTCAAAACTATCTTGAAAAAATATATGGACAGATAGTTTTTTGCTATTGTTATAGGAAAGAAAGTAGAAGGGCTAAGCCATGAATGGCTGTGACTCTGGTTTTACCTCTTTCTAAGCAGTGAATAAATTTTATGAGATGTTTTTCTTGGGTCTGTTGTTTTAAGACAACCTATTCCATCTGATAGTGTAAGACCTGATTGGTGGGTATTACTTTCAACAAAATAAGTTTCTCTGCAGTCTCAGGTAATGTCTAGGTAATAGTTTTATTCTGTTCTCTCTTGCCACATCCCTTTTCAACTATAATTTCCTTTAATTCAAATGTAACTCTTCTTTTTTCTGATAGAGGTGACAGGTTGATCAAATACAATAGCTTGATGATGAGAAAAGTGTGATTTGATGGATACAAAACCTCACAGCCCTTACAATTAAATGTTTCATTATGACACTCTATGGCGGTATCAGATCAAATATGTCAGATATGTCTGCATATTCTTAACAAAAAATAATTTTTGATAGCTGTATAAGACAATAATTTTATAAGTGTGAGAAATTAATTGAACAGTAGAATTTGAGACATTACAATTGATACACATCAGCAGTGTGGATTTTCAGCTGCTTTTATCTAGTTTTATATACAAGCAATTGGATTTTTATGACAACTTTGAAAAGTTTGAGGGAGTTGTGTCTTTCTCTGACTGCAATTATACTGTAGCATTTCCTCCCTTAGTTTCCTTCTGTTAATCTGTTTTAGCTCCTATCTCCTTTCTCCTCCAGATGTTTCCATTCCTACAGATATTTATTATATTCCCCATAAACTGTTAAAACATCTATTAATCACACATATTCTGCTTTTCTTAGCCTGCCTCAATGTAAGATAGTTCTCTTTCATGTTCTGTGCCATTTTTGTTCCTTATCTTTGACAGAAGTCTTGAGTTCAATGTGTTTCAAAGTTATTACCACTGGACTCAGGCATGATTGATGGAGTACCTTGAGTAGACTGCATAGAGTAACTTACCAAATATGTATCAGTGACTTATGCTATATTGAATACCATGGTTTCTAACATATTTTATGTTAAAAAATATTTAATGCTTTGTGCTATTGTGGGAAATGAACTGTCAGGTTTTCCATAGGTAACATAAATTCAAATGGGAATAGCACCACTTGATATATATATAGAGAGAAAACTACAGCAAGATGTTCAATAAAGAGAAGTAAAGCTTGATGTCATGCCTATTATTTTCCACAGTCAAAGGCCTAATCATATTTCACATTTGCAAAAGTAAAACGTATGAAAAAATTCTTAGCCCCAAATATTGCTGTTGAAATGCTTCATTTTTTATGTATGCATGAATCAGTAGCAATTGCTCTTCTGCATCAAATGTGAGTATATAATTGTGCTTTTTGATTCACGGATTAATTGGTGTAAATTCTGACAATATCTACACTTTTGTCATGTTTGATAAAAAATTTCTAAAATTTATAATTTTGTCATGTTTATGCTTGACAATTTCTAAATTTTTTTTATTTAGAACAGTTAGAATATTTAGACGAATCTTGCAAAGTCTGATTATTCTGCATGAAGAGATGGTGGTACAGTCCTTTTTAATTAAGTGGTGACAGGATGTGGACTACACAGGGGTGCTAAAAGCTGTGTGGGAGATTAATGTAAAGACACCGGTAATCTGGGGTTTTCTCTGGAGATAGTTCCGTAAATTTAGCCTTAATTGAAAATAGAGGAAAAAAAGAATCTTAAGATTTTCTCGGTTAAGTAAAAATTACATGCTAGAGAGCAATTATTTAAAAATGCAATAGACATATGATCTTTTTAATGTAGTAGAGGAGGAAAGCACACAAAAAATGAAGGAGATATAAAAGCCTTTAAACCCCTAATATAAAGATAACAACATAAATCAAGAAAAGTTGGGTTTTCTGTAATTTAAAAATCTTTAAGCTCTTCATTAACATGCTTATATTTCAGGTGATTGTTACTGGTTTCCGAGATAAGGCGAAGGTTTTATGTACTTTACAGAAGAATTACACAAAATAAGGTAGAAGTTGCCAACCTGAAAAACAGCTTCGTCCCTACAGATGAATATCCTTGAGAGTTATATTTCTTTCAATATTAGCTAATACTGATTTTTTATTAGAAAGTTTTCTATGGTTCTGATGACCTGGCCTCAGAGGATTTTTCTTGTTGCCAAATGCCTTAGTGCATAATCAGATTGTGTCTGTTGAGGTTTTCGGGATCTCCAGTACTGTCAATAGAACCTAAGCATCCCGAATCCCAAGTCAAATGTAAGTAGCATTTCAATTACAGGCTGAGCTTAAGAGCCACATTTGATATGTGTTTACCCTTACATAACACCTGTTGACAGATGCAAAATATGGAATTTATGAGAAAGGTGAAGAATTTTTGGAAGTTTATAGGTGTAAGAGTTTCCCCTTTATTTGAGAACAGTGAGTTCAGTATTGTGTTCTTTTGCCTAGACTTGATACACCTTGAATTTTGAAAATAAAACCTCCCCTAAAAAAGCTTCAGCAATAAAAAAATGTTTAAAATATTGGTGAGAGCAGTCCACCAAAGCCCAAGCAAAGACAAGAAACAGACCTTGAAGTGTGTTGAAAAAATCCAGGAATAAATTGTTCAAGTTATTTTAAATATTGAGCAGAAGTAGCCTGAGATGACCAGGACAGTAATGTCAGAGAACATGTATTAAAGAAAACTGAAATACAATTGTAGTTGTTGCAATTTTCAAAAAGCAATTGAGATTTCTGCTTTTCAGATTAAATATCCTTGGCAATAGCATGGCTAAAAGTAATTGAAGTCAGACAAGAGACATCCAAGCCTCAAACTTTTTAATTTTAATTTAGACCTTTGAACAGCTGCACTTCAAATGACAATAAATCTTTGTACTTCAGTCTGAGTGTCAGCATAGTCAATTAAATAAAAAATTTGCAGAGCCTCTGCAATGCTTTCCAACAAGCCCTGATGATAGTGCAGCATAATAGAAGTAACATAGTCCTCTAATACAGCAGTAGTAATTGTTACTTTCTTTTGCACCAATTCATTAAATGCTATTAGCAGTACAATGAGAAAAAAAACATTTGTGTGCTATCTTTTGGCTTTATAGCTTATTTAGAAATCCAGTAAAAAACAAAACAAAACAACTTTTTATTGATCATTCATTTGATTCCAGGGGTAGGACTAGGACCGTTAGCACAGGGAATTCAGTAATTGTTACCTGCTTTGTTTAATTAAAAACTATAATTAAATAATATAGATAGCTTAGAAAGGTTATTAGATAAATAGCCTGCACTCCAGAAAAATTTTTGAAGATGTTTGCAGAAAACTTTGCCCTGTACAAAACACAGAAAGTCAAATTTGTAAGCCAAGTTTGAGTGTGGTAAGGCATTTGCCAAGAAGCAAGGTGAAGACAAGCAAAGAAATCTCCTGGAAAGCCTATGCTACCATTTTCATACATGTTGTCAAGGCTAATAAAAGGTGCATGGAGTATGACTGAAGTAACAGGGAGTACCAGGGAGCTGAGATGAAATTTAGTAAATTAAATAAATAAATTATTAAATTATATTGTTGAAATTGTTTAATTTCTCCTTCTATAGCATTTTCCATATGAACGATCAAGTCCTGTATGATGCTTAATAGCTACATAGTTACATAACACAAATTTATCAATTATACAGTGTGCTTAACTAAAAATTAGGAGGGTATGTCACAACACATTGAAGAGTGCAAAATACTTTGAAAAACAGCAGGAATGTTTTTAATACCAGTAGAGTGGTGAAACAGAATGAACTAAGAATATAAAATTCACTTAGAAGTTATAGTTGGATTTTTTTCTCTCAATCATTTCAAGTGAAATTTCCCAACACTACCAGTTTTATGACAGTATTTACTGTCAGCAATTATTTCAGTAATAAAAGCAGTAAGTGGATTACAATTTCTTACTGAGCACTATCAGTCAGAGAAATCATGAGTGTTGAGCTACTGGTGGTGGTTTTTACTTCAACATTAAATGAATATTAGCTTTCCATCATGAATAAGATCAAAAGTGATGATTTCATCACCTGAGTGATCAGTGGCACTCAAAATCCTAATTCCCTGATGTATGAGGTGTTTGATTGTATCTAAAATTCAAGTTTTAATGAAACCATTTTTTGTTATTTCACATTGTGAGAAAATAACCTGGTACTTAATTTATTCTGTAAGTAGATATTGCAGTATTTGTTGCTTCCTATAAGGATATAGATTAAACACAGTTTTGGGAAAGTATTTATTAGCAATATTTTATGTGCACAGAAAGGTGCTGTTTTGCTCATGAATACCCTTGTGATACTGAATATCTGAACATTCTTTCTTTAAAGAGTTCCTTATTAAAGAAACATTGAGATGTATAATCCCCAAACCACCAGTAACAAAAATGGAAAGATAAAATTTTCTGAGTTCCCCCTTAATTCTGAAGTGTTGACCACATTCTAACAATAGCAGCTGGGCACTGATATTTTCCAGTATCCTTGACCCCATCTTAATCCCTTTTTGTGTACAAAATTAACACATTTTGATTGCACTGAGCCATGTTAGTACAAGCAGCACGTAGTCACAGTGCTCTAAAAGAGGTAATAATTTCAAAGTCTATTGCCTCTGTAAAGCTGATGATGAGCTAGAGGAGAAGCAGGGAAGCCGTGCTTCAGTTTTCAGTTAACGCTGACCCAGGAAAGACACAGCAGGGAATGGTTTCAGAGTTTCTCTCTCTGTGATTGCTGCCTTGGATAGTGACAAACTGGCTAGCATCCCTATAGGGTTTTTAAATTCTGGAAATATAATGCAGAAGCTCAAATTTCTGGTGGGTTTTTTTTGGTGTTTTTTTGTTTTTTGTTTTTTTTGGTTTTTTTTTGGTTTTTGGTTTTTTTTTTAGAAGACAGAAAAGTATGTTTTAATAATTCAATCTTTATTTCTCTCCACTTGAAAATACTGGTGAGAGGAAAGAAGGAGGTGAAGAGAATGGGTGGGTGCTAGCTGAAGTGATAAGATCAGATAAAAGCATTCCACCACTTCTGTAAAAGAAGTAATTTGAAGAACATGGCATTTTACTGTGCAAACAGTTGCCTATGAGATCTTTCACATTTGTCTCTGGAGGGCAGTACTCTTCTTATGCAAGTGATTAATTCGACAAATGTGACAGAATTTTCAGCCAATGAAATTTCATATTTTCAGAGTATAACTAAACCTGATATATTATACAGGCTTCAGGCAAGTACTGCAATTTAAATAATGTTCACTTGTAGCTCAAATATGAGCTGAACAATCCAAGTTTCAATGAAGACAGCAGAAAAACCTCCTAGTGGTTTTAGCTGGAGGACTGTCAAACCAATATGACCTAAGCTCAGAAAATAAAGCCATTAATATCACAGGGACATGACAAATGACAATTTTGATAAATAATGCTTTAAACCCTTTTTTAGGCTTGAAGTTAATATCCTTCAATATAGACCTTTACTTTGAAAAATTACAGAAGGGAAATGAAATTGCCAGTATTTACACTCACACACATTAATGGATGCTACTTTCTCCTCTACCCTTCATTTAAATAACAAATAATCCATTGACATGCAAAATTACATTTTATTGTTCAAACTCTTCACATTTTTGATTCACCAAAAACGAGTAATAAAGAATGTTTTAACTGGAAATATAGTTTGTTAAGAAAAATTACATCTATGTGACTTGCTTGCTGAAGAATAATTTATTTTTTAAAAATGACCAATCCTTATTCTTGAGTATGTAATAAAAAATATGAAGTTTCTCCTCTGTTATACATTTTTACACTTTAATTAGTTTCAATGCATTATATTTTAAAATTTTGCTCTGTATCTGACAAAGTTAAGATTAGGTACATGTTAAGTAAGTCTAGTAACAGAAATAGATGACACAAATGAATGTAATTTTATTCTCAATGCTGTTCCCAAGAAGTAAATAAACTCTATTACTCATTCTAATGATGGTATGGAATCTACTGCTTTATCTAGAAATACAAATAAAATAAGGTAATATATATTTTCAGGAGGGCTTGAGTGTAATTAACTGGAATCTATTGGCATGAACCTTTCCATTCATTTGCCTTCTTACTGCCTGAGAACAATCAGCCAAAATACATGTATTGCTATTCCTGCAAAGTGACTACTTTAAAGCTAATTTAAAAACATTTTTACTTTTTCTATCTATTTTGCTTGATAAAGTTGGAGACTGTTAAACTGTTAAAGCTGAGTGAGAGCTTGAAGAAGTTAGAGGTGAAGAGAAAAAAGTATCTAATTAAGAGTTGTTTCGACATTAACCCAGCCAGAAGTATTGGTTCAGTTGAATTGATGAAATATGCATTAGCGTCTTTTTGTTTGTTTGTTTTGTTTGATTTTGTATCTTTAGGATAATTTAAATAGCAGATATAAGGGAGGGTTTAGTGACCCAAACTCTGATCAGAAATTTTGAAACATATTAAGACAATGAGTAGTAAGCTTCACATATGGCTTGGGTAATAGAAAGGACCCCTAGAATTATACTGCCCCGTTCTGAATAAATAGCTTATCTATCTTTATTCAAAAGCTCAATCTTTACCAGTTAGAATTTGAATTTTCTATCAGCTTAAAAAGAGATTGATGAAAACTTTAAATCATACAAAACTCACCTGCCTTGGATTTTGCCTGGAGTGCTCCAGGTTTTGTGGGTTTTTTTGTAAGTTTTTGTCCTAATGTTTGTTATTTCAGTATGGTTTCATGGGGTTTTTTTGCCAAGAATTTAGTACAACTAGGTTTAAGAGATTTTTTTTAACTGGCAGACTTTTGTGTTTGTCAGAAATTAGAGTAAGATCAAGTGGATTTCAAGCTGTTCAATAATGTACAGAAATGAAATGCTCATAAACACCTAAAACCTCAAGTCACTATTTTCCATACATGTGTAAACATAAAAAAATATTATGGTTGCTACCCATGGTCCTCTGTCTGAAGTGAGCAGATCAGTAATTCAACTGATAGAATGTAAAAGAAACTGCAGAAGTATCTTTATCCTTCAAACCTTGTTCAAAGTGCTCAATTAGTGATGTTTTTCCTGATCAATGGATGATGCAGAATAGCTGTATTATCTGGGAACTACTTTGGAAAAAATTTCAGTCAATTATCCCCTACTGCTGCATAAAAAAGAAGCTCCACAGAGGCTGTCTTAGGATTTATGCTTCGTTTAATCTGCTGCTGTGGTACAGTGGAGAAGAGGCAATGGGAAGAGCACTAACTGTGCTAAATCCTTCATCTCGCTCTTGTACTATCCAGCTGGTAAAATAATAACTGCTGCTGTTGTTTCCTACTCCAGCTGCAAATCAAGGCAGTCAAGTAATGTTAAGGTCTGTCCCCCTTTACGTTCAGTAATTATATAGTTCTAGGGAGAATTGAGTGTGTGGTTTTCAGCATGCTTCTGAAATAGAGGGAGTCTTTGCTCACTGCTCCAAGTGGGAGGTTACATGAAATTGTGAACTTAGTGGGTGCAAAATGCCTTTCATCTCAGTCAGGCTCAGCTTTTCGTCAGTAGAGCTCTGCACCAGCCTGAGGGTGTCAAAGCCCAGGCTTCAGCTTTGTCTGTCCATGTAGCTGCACTATCAAATACTTGGTTCTTACATACTTGACATATATTAAACTGCCTGGATAAAAGGAGAGGGTTGGCTTTGTATGTCAGGATATTTCTCTGCGTCTGGATTGTGATGAATATATTGCACTGGACTAAACTCAGTGCTTTAACACACAAAGCAGAATACAATCCATACAGAAAAGCTATGCTTTTACAATTGAAATGTCAATAAATTCAAAGAAGCTTCCTCCTGGTATACATAAACTCCATAAGAAATAGAAATTGTGGGCTTACGTGAAATTGTTAGCTTTGGGTTTATAGTCAGATTTTGAAAGGTATATAGTACTTTGTATTGCAGCAAATACATGGATATGATTACTGTTTTGCTTTATATTATAGATCAATTTGGTATCTATATCACTGATTTTAAGTAGGTAGTTGAATCCATTGTGACTGAATACAGGAAAAGTTAAAAAGCACTCAAAAATATCATCTGAAGGGTAATGAATTAAGCACTTTAATTATACTTGTGTATAGAAGGCACCAGATATGATAGCTAATCAGATTGCAGTGTTGGGGGTTTTTTTCGAAACTGGAAAGTTATTCCTCGCTTAAAAATATATCAAAAATAAATCCCCATGGAACTACCTGCAGGAATATCTTTCACAATCTGGAAAAACAGCCTTCCTAATATGTGATAAGAACCAAATTTGCATATTCATACAGGTCTAGATTAATCCCCTCTTTATGTTAATAGTAATTTCAGTAGAATTAGATTATGGAGTCATTCATTATTTACAAAAGGCATTCAACAAAAAAAGATTATTGTTTGTTAATTTCTTTCTGCACTAGGATTTCAGAATACATATTGAAACAGATAGTCTTAGTCTTACTGCTCCTTGTTTGCATTGGCAAAGAAGTTTGTGTAATGTAAAAAACATTCTACAGATTGCGTAATATATATGGATATATTATTGTAGTATTTTCTTTTTCTGGGATTTGAAGTCACACAACTAATAAAATATTCTATATTTATGCAGTCCTCTACTTTTTAAAGCACTCATTTTTTCCTTTTTAATAATTCATGCTTTCTGTTGAGTTATAGAATGATGATCTGCTGAATTCCTTTTACATTGCTAGCAGCAGGAATGTGTTTCTGTCTTATGAGTCAGATGTGACACAAAAATTTATATGAACAGCTAGTGACTCTGCACTGTATCTGAAATTCAATCTTATTGGACTTAAAAGACCTCAGTAAATCTGTATATGTAAAATATGGTGCAGTTTCTTAAGAACAATTGCACTGAATTATGACAAGACTAATATCAATGCTGAAGTCAGTGGTGAATTCTACTGAACAAAATGTACTGTCATCTATGTTCAGGTGTTACCATTGTTTCTTTTGTCATAGAGATGATGCAAGTTATTTCCTCCTACTTTACCACTGTTTACAAGGTCTGTAAACTATTAAAATAGCATCTTCTCTGACATGAAGTGGGGGAATAATGTTAGATTTTTAATTAAATAGCTGAATATTTTCCTTTCTAATTCCACTAATACTGGTTATCTCCTTAATATACTGTTGTATCCTTCAATTATATGTTTTTATCTCAATTTTGATTTTTTTTCTATTGCACTTAGGTAATATATTTTTCTTATATTTTGTCCAAAAATAAAAGACAGTGGTTTTTAAGTGTGTGTCATTATTATGCCAGGAAATGAAGGAAATAAGGGAGTCCCCATTATTTTTCTGTATGTCGGAAGTACTTTAGCGCAGTACTGTCACAAATGTCTGTTAAGAATTGCAGTGCTGTTCTGAAGGAGTAAGTGATATGGCAGTTTATCTAGTACACTGTGAATACCAGCACCATCAGCTGAAGAGAGCCTTGAAAATATTATCAAAACCTTTGTAAACAAATCTACAAAAGCAAACAGATTTGTTATTTTTTCAGAGCAATTCTTTCTATTATTCTAAGTACTTCTTGAAAGAAAGGACATGACTTTTAAAAATATTTGAAAGGTTAAGAATAACATAAAATGACATTCTCTTACAAGGTAAAATGTTGCATTTTATTTTATGAATCTTTGTGCATTTTGGTATCGCATACACAGAAAGCTCTGATAAGGCAAGGCTCTCAAGTTGGGTGTGGACAGAGAAGTAGTTCTTATATTTGAGCCTCAACTCACCAAGGAGTTTCTAGTTTCTTGTGAGGAGGCTCAGGCACGTTCTAGGAAAATGGAAAGAAAGGTATTCTTCTAAATAATTTTCAGTTACAGTTCTCAAATGTAGACTGTTCTATTGCTATTGAGTCATCACCATACTTAGTACTTCTGAGCATTCCGTGTGAAATAAACTAGGCAAGTAAGAAAAAACTTGTCTTGACTTCGTATAGGAAATATTGATAAAAAGGTACTATATACTTCTCTTTTTATTTGTCTGTTTGTTTGATTTTTAGATAATGCTGCTAGCTTCCATTTATATATTGTATTTTGCAGGGAAGTATAAATATTTTTTGTAAATGTTGTTCGTGCGTGGTCCTAGCATGCTGGTGTAATAAAAAGCTGGTCATATAAATGTTCTTTTTAAAATGTAAATACAAAGATCGGTAGGTGAAGACTATCTGAACATATTTATACATTTTTATATATACTTTATATATGGCCATTTTACTGTGCCATGTCTTGTGCCCTATGGTACAGATTCTATTTGTGTGAAATACTGTAGCAATATTCTATTTGTGTCTTTTTGACTAAGTTTTTGAAAAAGACTTTGTAAATTTAGAACCACATTATTTTATTACTGTAAAATGGGAATTCAAATGAAATACACCAATGCTGTTATTAAAAAGAGACTACTTTTATGAAGTCTCATTGGCATGAAGGTATAGTAAGGTTTCTGCACAAGAAAAAACCACACACACACAATCTAACAGAAAGAGGAAAAAAAAAAAAAAACCAATCAACCAACAAAAACCAAATTAAAAATAGAAAAGAATTAAGAATTCATGTAGATTTCACAATTAACTCTAATGCAGTACTTCAACATCTATTTGTGCAAGTATTGGCATTTTATTGTACAGGAGATTGTACTTCTGCTCTATTTTCTGTGTTTCTCAGAGACAATTTTTTTTAATTTGAAATGCTAATATACTTTGATTATCTGTCAAATTGAACTTGGTGTCTAAAACATTAAGCAAACTCTGAAAATATGAGATTGAATGGGGAATACCAAAAGTGCCTTATGAGCTCAAATATAAGCTCATTGCCAAAATGCAATGCCAGTGTCAAACCAAAGGGCATCCATGAGGCTGCTGGTTGTTATCTGTGAAAAGTGATGGTGGTTAAGGGAAATCCCTGTCAGCTGGGAAAAGGTCACTGTTACACCCACTCTTAAGAAAGGCAAGAAAAATAATGGAAGTACTATAAACTTACTGGTCTCACATGTTTTGGTGGAAAGCTCCAAGTACACTTCTAAATCTGTTTTCTAAAAGCAGGAAGATAGATAGGACTACTCAACACTTAGATTTACCAAAGGCAAAAAATGTGTGATTGACCTGATTGTGTTCCATTATGAAAAGACTGTTCCGGATACAGAACAGTGGGTGTAACACACCTTCAGTTTAGTAAGGATTTTGAAACAATCCCTCAAAACATTTTCATTTTGAAACTGAGGAAGTCTCAACTGGATGAACAGACTGTTAGGTAGGACTGAAGTGTAGAGAACAGTCTTTCAGGATCTGGCTGGCAGGTGGTAAACCATACATCACCAAAAGGGGCTGATACTGGAGCCTGTGTTGAACTGTAGAGTTTAGCACCCACACAGGATAACCTGAAGCACAGGCTGGCAAGTGGCTGACTAGATCATGGCCCCACTGGAAAGGCTCTGGGAGCTTTAGTGGACTGTAGGGTGGGTAGCAGCTGAACAGTGCACTTTTCATCATAAATAAAGCAAACTATGTGCCAAAGTGACTGCAGGCAGTGGATGAATGGGAATGCTGGGAACCCAGAAGAGGCTACCAGGATGGCCAAGGGCACGTGACCAGTGATGAGTGCTTGAGGGGACATAGCTTGCTGGGCTGGTGTGGCGGAGGTAAGAGGCAATCTAAAGGCAGCCTGCAGCGTTGGGAAGATTAGTTGAAAAAGACAGCAAATTCAAGGTCTTGTCAGTGGTGGCATGCTGTTTAACAAGGGGCAGGGCCCCTGATTGGGAAGTTCAGATTGAACATCAGGAAAATTGTCTTCATTAGGGATGTGGTGAAGCATCATAGCAGGTCATCCACAGAGGCTGGTGAATTTCTGTTGAAGATTTTGAGATTCAGAAAAAGCTATGGCTGATGTGATCTAGTATTGATGATACTAGATCATCTAACCTCAAGCCCCATTGTGAGTTTGAGGTTAGATTGGACAATCTTACAAAGGCCCTTCCAAATGGCAGTTCTGTGATTCTGTGCAATTATAGTGCAATTGATCACAGAAGTTTTGTCTAATTTTAAGGTAGAGGGAACTAGCAATTGTGAAGTACAGTCCCCTTGCAATATCCCTCTGGAGGTCAACAAGGATAAAAAGTTATTTCTCTTCTCTGAGTTTTTAACAGAATTGCATCCTATATGCCTATATTCCATGATGAAATTATCCTCACTGTTACATTTTGGGTATAATTCTCTCCTGTTGTCTACCTTGAGTCTTTTTTCATTGCCCCATTTTTGTCTCCTGTACATGCTGTCAAAACTGCCACAGCCTGCCACAGCTGGGAAAATGGTAGCATCTAAGATGTCTGGCTTGGAAATAATCTTAAATATCTGGGTAAAAAGCAGGAGAATTAGAACTTGACAAATGTGAGCTCAAGTTCAAGTTTCCTTCAATGGAAGTACTATTTTGGCTCTTTTCCAGTACTTATAATATTTATTTCAATTTATTATTTTCTGGGGGATTTTTGCTGAAATTAACAGTTTTTAGGGCAGGAGAGAAGATCTAAAGGGATGGTAAGTGATACCAGGATTGTCTATGAACTCATGCCTCAAAAAAACACAGGCTGGGAGTTTTGCCCAACAAAATCTTGTATGTATGTGTTTGGAGGGTGAGTCTTAATTTTAAGAACAATATATGTTTAGAAAGGAAGGCTGACTTTTAAGATGGAGAACGGAAAAAAAGAACATCAACACATTAAAGAGTTGTCATAAGTTTACTTTTGCATTAATAAGAAATTAAGTTCAGAGAGAAATTTATGAGGATTAAGATGATTGCAGACCTCTGATGGAAAGGGTAAAGGATTGGCAAGACCAATTTTATGACTGAGGAAGCAGAAGTTATGCATGAAGCTAATCAGAACAGTCTAATGAGTAGATGAACACTGATTAGAATAAAATGCATGTTTTTGTAGAGTTACTGTAGGAGAGAGATTTTTGCAATGCTTTCTTAGTACCAATTAGTACTGCTCAGTACTGATACTCTGGCAAACAGAATAGAAGGACCAAACAAATTCATATTAATAGTTTTCAAATGAACACTTGCATGTGTTCTTTTCACATTTTATAAGGGGGGTGGAGATTGTAATTTTGCCCTTAATAACAACTGGTAGATTTTAGAATATTACCACATAGAACAAATATCAATGCTTTAAATAAAAAAAAAAAAGTAACATAATAAAATGCAATTCCCTTCCAGTGTGAGTTATGGGTTGTACATGAGCACAAAAGAATTTGAAATGTAAAACTAATTAAAAAGATCTTTATAGTACAAAGTTCCTGTTCTGTAGATTTTAACTTTAAATAATTTTTTTCCCGCGGCAGTTACAAAGTCCTGAAGCTAGTGGTATGTCCTATAAAAGCTTCTCTGTAGCAGTAGGCTCAGCATCGCTATAATTAAACCTTCCTCGCCTTGATTTGCAGCCAGTCGTACTCCTTGCAGGGAGGGAGCTTACTCATCGGCGAAGACAACACCAGGGGAAGGTTTCAAGTTGGGAAACACGATTTTTGAACCTGATGTGGACTGGAAGCACGATATAGGAAATAAGGAGTAGCGGGAGGGGGAGTTCAAGCAGCGAGAAGCCATTTTTAACCCACCTCAAAGTTCTCGGTGAACAGGGGCGTGAGCAACTTTGCCACCTGCCGTCGCCGGGCAGTGAGAGTCCCTCTGGAGGGAGTCCTGTCCGGCCAGCAGCCACGGCCTCAGGAAGGGAGAGGCGCGCCTCAGGAGAGGCGGGCTGCAGCATCAGCGGCACTGAGCCCCTCCGCATTCACTCCCGGTCCCATTCCTGCCCCCGCGCGCTGTTGGCATGCTCGTCGCGCCCTCTCCCACCTCCCGCACACCCCAGCGCTCCCTCCCCCCGACCGCTGCCCCCTGTCGGGTCTGCTCTCCCTCGCCCGGGCTCCAGCCTGGCTTTAAATAATTCCGAGCGGGATGCCAGCCCCTCCTCTCCTCCTCCTCCTCCTCCCCCTCTCCCCGCCTCCCCTCCCGCGGAGCAGTCAAGACCCGGCGGCGCGGCTGCCCCAGCCGCTCCCACAGTCGGGCGAGGGGTGGCGCGGCAGGAGCTGTCCAACTTTTCAGCACAGTTTATTCGCCGCTGCCCGCAGGAAGGCGGCAGCCGCCGCCCCTGCCTGCCCGCCCGGCGCGGCCCGACCGCCGGCAGCATGGAGGCAGAGACCAGCAGCGGCTTGTCCGCGATGCCCAGCGGCAGCGACGGCGGCAACGACGGTAGCGGGGGTCTCAAAGCCCCGAAGCATCTGTGGCGGCAAGATCAGCACTACCCACTGCAGCTGCGACAGCACCAGTTCCTCCAGCACCAGCAGCACCCCGGGCAGCCGCCGGCGTCTCCCGTCTCGCGGGGCCGCTGCCTTGCCGGGGCTCGCGTCAGGCACCGCGGCTACTCCGACACGGAGCGGTACCTCTACTGCCAAGCCATGGACCGCGCCTCCTACGCCGTGGAGACCGGCCACCGGCCCGGCTTGAAAAAATCGCGGATGTCCTGGCCCTCATCCTTCCAGGGACTCAGACGGTAGGAGAGGGCTTGGCCCAGCGCTCCGGCCGCGCGTGTGGGGGGTGCGGCGGAGGAGCGCCGCTCCCGGCCGCGGGGACGGGATTCAGCGGTGGCCGCTGAGGGGTGGGCACCGCGGGACCCCCGTCCGACCGGCCTCCCTTCCTACGGCGGCAAGGATAAGGAAGGGGCACCCTGCGGTTGCGGAGGCTCCGAAAGGGAGGTGGGCTCGGGGTGCGCAGCCGTGCTGGGGACCCGGACCCCGGGCTGGGACGCAGTAAGGAACCTCCGGTCAGGGCTCGCCTGAAGCGGGCGTGACCGGGGCACGGGCGGCGCCGCGTCGTCCCGCACACGCCTGTCTGTGGGTGGAAAGGCGGCCACGAAACACGTGGGTGGGAGCGGGACGGCGTCTGTGCCAGCACGGAGCCGTGAGCGGGGCGGGCAGCGGGGCCGCTCTTCCCCTGTGCCCGGTGCCGCTCCGCTGCCTCCCCGGCTGCCCCTCCTCGCTCCAGCTGCCCGCGCTCCCCGGGAACCTTCAGCGCTGCTGCCGAGCGGGAAGGACGCAATTTCTGTGATGTTTTCACAAAGTTAAAATAATGAGAGTTCTGGGGGGTGGGAGACAGTCTGGCAAACCCAGGGTTAGAGTCCTATTGGTTTGAATGGGCTTAGTTGAGAAAATAGGCTAATGGTTTCTTAGCCAGAGGGAGGACTCCGTCATCTACTAGTCTATTGTTCCCCTTTAAATGAGCTGTGGATTTATTTTTCAGTGTGTAGCTTACCAATGCCTATTTTACCCTTGATGGCTGTAACAGGCATCTGTTTTAAAATCAAATTCTCTGTCTAAATCAGAAAGATACTGAATCTGAAGAATCAATTTATTATTCAGACTTCATGTTTAGTAGCTGGAGCCACTTCCTTTTAGTAGAAAGACACGCACTTGCACTTGAATTTTAAGCAGACATTGTGAATAAAGGATTTATGGAGAGAATGGTGGGCAGAGGGACAATACTTGATACTGAGGGACTCTGTAGATTTTTGATTTCCTGGATAATCAGATTTTTATAGCATGATATGCTTGATGAATAAATAATAGAATCCTTTCGGAACGAAGATTGCTTTGTGTGTTTCTGTGGTGCGCACCGCATTCTTTATTATGGAGCCTTGGCCATAAATCTGAAAAGACATACTTGAATATTCTGTGGCAGTGTTGGCTCTATACCTAACAGTAACTTCATTTCCACTTCATATAAAATTATGAAATAAAAAGATATTGAGCAATTGTAAATTAGAACTGTATTTTCAAATTAGTAATCTTTAAATATGTCTTTTAATATCTTTGGTTTCCACACAGCCATTCTATTGCTACACATTTGTATCCCTTCTGTGAAGTCATTCTTGTCTGAAGTTAATGATGTTAAATGTTTCACTTAGTAAGATTTGAAAAAAAAAAGCTTCAAAAATTAACAAATGTTCAATTTAAAGCTTTTTTCAATACATTCCTGTTTCTTTTATATACAAAAACCACTAGGGGTCTAATATTTTTGGCCTTTAAGACTGTGTGCTGAATTTCTGTTTTCTAATTGCAAAAAAGTTTAATTTTTATAAATCATAATGGTTGGCTTGAATATATTTAGCATTATTCCATAAGTAATTAGTTGTTGAGGGGATACTAAGTCAAGGTGGAAAGGGAGTGTACACATACTGTTTCTTTTATTAGGATTTCAGGGCCATTTAAAATTACAATTCATATGACAACTCTTTAAATAGGAATTAAAAGGTGAATATGAAAAGTATTTTTGTTTTTTAAACCTTCATTCTCTTTCTATTAGCATAAAAATGTTGTTTTGACAAGACATGCTGCTTAACTGAGGTCACTGGATTTTATTTTAATTTTATGGGATTAGTAAAAATGCTTCAGATGTGCTTCCCTTTTGGAAGTAGTAAAGCAAAGCAGGAAAAAAAGTTCAATATAATTCACCATCAAATTACTTTCTTAGAGTAAAGTCTCCCTGTAAAAGATCTTGAATGAAGCAAACAACTACGCAAAGCAAACTGTAACAAATTGCTTTACAAATATATTCAGAAATATTAGAAAAAGAATGGTCTTTCCAGGACTTTTCGTTTCAAGATTTCAGTCAATTGCTGCTTCCCCGCCCCCCCCCCCCATTTTGCATAAAAAGAAAAAAAAAACCCCTTCTTATTCTTGTAAAAGCAGTGACTTGCAAAAACCCCCAATATTTTTGTGAAAGACACCTGTCCTTTTAGAAGTATTGCAGTTCCCTTTTCATATTTAGACATTTTTATACTTCTCCCCTATTTAAACTGTTTTCAAAAGAACATTTCTGAATGGATTCCTCTGGATTTGTTGTGGTGTGAGGAGACAAGCTTGTATTTCAGAAGACCTCAAATTACTCTGAATATGTTGGATAAAACTGTCTAGAACTGGGGAAAATTGTGTATAGAGGTATGGAAAATGCATCAAAAGATAGGGATAGTATAATACACTGATGTCTCAAATGTAAAAAAAAAATTAATTCTATCTAATTGTGTCTCCAGAATTTATTTTGTTTTTCTCTACACGTCACATTTCTGAAAACCTCGATGAAAACCATAAAGGACACTTAATAAGCCAAATATACAACTTTGAAGTATTTTCTCTTTAAGTTTGGTAGAGAACTTAAAAATCTGTAGCAGTTACATTTTTCAAAATAAATGAGAAAGGAGAAATTACATATGTTAAAATTTGAATTACAACTGACTAGTACATCTTTATTATTCAAACTGAAGAGTTTGAATAACATTCAATATTTAAACATTTAAAAGGCAAAATCAGCTAGCAAAGATTCTAAACTGTATTAGTTGAAAAATGCTATGTGCTAGTAGTTTGTGATACTAACTACTGCTTATAATCATTCCAATGCTTTCTCTGTTTCTTCATGACCATCACTAACTTTGCACTCAACTTATTTAGAACAGTGCTGTAGTTTCTTCAAGGAATACACTAGCTTTTCATTATACAGAAGGATATACCAGGGTCATAGACTAATGTATTTTCCTTAAAAGTCAAGATTATTCCTGCATTTTTAAATTAGAAGGTAAGTGGTTTGAATTAATATACACAAGAGCTGTACAAAAACCAGGATAGCCAAGAAGATGACTGTGATTATCTGTGATCTGGGGGTTTTTGCCTGTTGTTTACTGTGTGGTCTTCTGCAAGTCATTTAATCTCTCTCTGACAATATTTTCTCTTTTGTAAAGGAAAAACAGAAATAGGGTAATTACAGGTTCTTGCTAAAGTGAAATTTTAGATCACAGAATAAAAATAACTATGTAATAATAAACAGTAGCTGTGGAACTGGGAAAGAAATGCTTCAACTCAAATAATTTTCTAGTCAAAACTACAAAATATTCTGTGTAATAAGTGGAGCTATTCTGGTTATCTTCATAAATTTCAGGTACCTCTTTGCACTGTTGTGTGGTCCATATCCATAGGCTAGTTTTTTAAATAAAATCCCACCTTAGTATTTTTAAAGGCCATTAGCCATATGTCAATCAAATCATCTTGCCATATCATCTTTCTATGTTCTATTTTTCACTACTGAAATTTCAGATGGGAAAAATTAGAGAACAAACGCCATCAGTCCTAATTCCACTAGTCGCGGAATTTCCCAGGATGCTGTATACTTAAAATAAATCTTAGTCTCGTAGTTTCTTTTTGTCAGGTTTCCCAGGCAATTATTATTTTACAATATGTCCTCTGTAAATTTTATCTCCAGTGTTGTTTTGGCCTAGGATTTCACAAAAACAACTTTTAATCAGTGTTTAAACATAAACATCCATGCAATGGTGAGGCAACACTAGATGTTACAATCCAGAAATCTTTGTGATTGTTCCCTATTGCTGTCTGTTTAAAAAACTACTTTCATAAATAAAAAAAGTTTAAAAAACTACTTTCTTTAAAATTAGTTGCTGTCAGAAAAAAATCTGCTTGCTCTCTTTCCATTTCATGTATGGGACCTGGTCTGACCATTCATTACTGCATTGCTTACATGTGAAGATCGCTCTAAAGCATGATTATTTTTCTTGAAGTGTCAATCTTGTCCTTATACCACTCAATAATAGCTAATAAATCAGAATAACACTCAAAATTGAATGCAGCATAATATTTTAGTTGCCCAGAGACTTTATTCTCTATTAGGAAAAGAAAAGAGGTTTTTGCACTAGTTTCTTGACTTTCTGAAGTCTGGGATACTGTATACCACTCTAATAATTTAGATAGATAAGCTCTTGGGCTTTGTAGCTACATATAGAAAAGAAAAAGAAAAGCTACTTTGCGAGTCTGTTTGGTTCTCCAATAAAATGCATACCTCTTTCCATCCTAAGCCCCATTGCTTCCTCCTGCTTGGTTTAGAAAGCTCCTCTTGATCTATTATGTCTTAGCTACTTCCACACAAACAAAGGAAAAGGAAGAAGAAGAGTGTTTTCCAACTTATGGGCCCATAAATAACATTCTCAGAGTTTAGTAGCAGTTTCTAATTTAGAATTTTGTTGTTTACTTGTTTGGCAGTGTTTTATTGCTTTGTTTACTACTACATAGTACTGGCACCCAAGATGTTAAGATAATTGGCATATGGTATCCCTACCTCAGAGAGACAAATAAATTTTACATTCTAGTAAACATTGTTGGATTACTGTTCTTTATAACTGTCTGTAGAGATAAATAAGAAACTTATGTTGTCAATATTCTAAATAAGTGACTATTAAGGGTGTTATTTTCATGTTTTGAAAGGGTTACATTTTCTGATTGTTAGAGTTGTGTGACCTGAAATGTATGAGTAGCATTAATTTTCATGCTGCTGGAACTTGTAAAAATATGAGCTTTTAAAATTCACATATTCAAATATATTTTAATATGAATGTTGCTGAGAATGAATGGTTCAGATTTCTTAATTTAATAAGTGTACACCTGTTAATGTAACAGGACAATTTCTTCATAATCAAACAGAGAATAATCAGTATATAAACACTTTTTAAAAAAGATGTACCCATATAAAGTTCTACTTAAAATTATTAACATAACTGTTTAATATATTTTTATATTTTAAATAGGCTTTAACGTAGCAATATTATTTGAGTATTAGTGAAGATGTCTGTTGAACACACAAGCTCTTGGTGTCAGGTCAGTAGTGCTCAGCGGATGCTGCAAACATGTGGAGACACCAGGTGCACAGCTGAAGAGTAATTTAGATGGAACTTTTGTGTAAAACACTAAAAGAACCTTAGCAGGTTTCTTTAAAAGTCATCTTAAACAAAGTTAAATAATTTTAACTGCATTATAGTGTTCCTTTAGAGAAGACTTTGGAGCTAGCGGGAGAACCTGTGAGATTCATGAATGTGAGAGGAAGTTGGGGACATACAGGAAAGCAAGACAATGCCATTTGACTGCTAAATGGTTTGCCTCAATGGACAAGTTCCAAGAGTGAATTTTTTGCTACTGAAAGGTAAAGGTTTAATGAAAAAGGGTGTTGGACAAACATCACTCTGTGTCAGTTGATAGGGTGGTTTGAAAGTATGTTGGTCCTTGCTGATGTGAAGAATGTCAATGCTCCTTTCCTATCGTCAGTATAACGTATTCAGCAGATCTAGAAGAGATGAGGTTTGAGTTTAATTTCATGAACAAGAATATATGAATTTCATGAACAAGGTTATTTGTTAGAACAAGAGGATGTTTTTGGTAATTAGAGTGGATCCGCCACCATTTCAGGATGAAATCCAAAGCTCTTCCGATAATCTAAAGAAACTAGATTCAGTAATTAGAAATTAGATTTAGTAATGCATGTTTAGGCTGCATATTTAAAGGTGGTGACAATAACATTTGCTAATGCGAATGAAAATGTATAGATATGTTTTTAAATTCTGTTAATATTTATTTTGATCCTGTTACCTGCATCTCTTCCTTGATACTTTAAGGCCTTAAGTTACATATAGCAAGGATTACAGGAGGAAAGTAATAGCTGCCTACTAAAAGCAATTACTAATAGCAGTTAGTAGCTAGGACATGTCCCATATTGTTCATTCTCCAAATTTTTTTCAGAGGTATCTGTCATGTCTTCTGTGCGTTCCTAATGACTTAGCATGTCCTACCGTGGAGTTGTCAAACTAACCCTTTTGCTTAGTGATGTGGCTGCCCTTGCACACACGTGCCTGGCTACTTTCAGTGTTTTAAATAGGTCTGTATTACATGACAGTATTTGTGCCAAAGTTGCAAAGTATCTTTTAGTAAAAATATTTTCCAGTAAAGAAAAACAACCACACACTGATGATAAATAAGACAAATCCACCCACTCAATTAACTTAGCACATGTGAACAAATATGAAAGGGCCAAAGAGAAATGATGGATATATAGCGCTATACAATCATGGAATCATGGAATGATTTATGTTGGAAAGGACCTCTGTAAGTCACTTGGTCCAACCCTTGTTCAAAAAAGATCTATTGAGAGCAGATTGCCCAGTGCAGTGTTCAGTTCAGTCTTGAGAACTCCCAGGAAAAGAGGTTCTACAGTCTCTCTGGACAAACTGTTTCAACATTTGACTATTCCATGGTAAAGCACTTTTCCGATATCTAGTCAGAATTTGCTGTGTTCTGACGAGTCCTTTGCTTCATATCATATCACTGTGCACTTCCAAGAGACTTTCTCCATCTTCTTTGGATCCATTCTCTGATCAGGGAAGTAGCATAGTTCCCTTGGTGCAGTCTCACAAATGTGTAATAGCAATTTCACAGGTCTTCTGGGAAGTCTAGTGCTCTTAGTGTTGTTTTCAAGTGCCATTTATTACATACACTATTAGAGGAATGACTGATTCCTTTAGTAGATTAGTTTGCATGGACTATGCCCTCGCTTTCACCTTGTCTGGGATCTGTAACATCTTTTCTCTCTGATTTCATGTAGAGAGAGTTCAGCTGCAAAATACTCAGGAAGAATAAAGACAGGAAAATACCACTGTGATTTTCAGTCAAATAGTTTGTTGAGGGCTTTAATATCTCAGAGATGTTAAGAATATTTCCATGCTTGTCCCTCCTGGCTTGGCCAAGAAGATCTAAGGCCTATACAGCTCCAGGAAAAGTAAGCATGATGAGAATGGTTTTCTCTGGGCCATCCATCCACCCTTCTAATTCCAGAAATTAAAACAATGAAAACCAAACCTCATTCAAAAATCTCTGGTCCAATACTTGAACCTATGCTCTGACTGCTGAGCTTGACTCTCTCTTACTTCCTGTATTCTGAGATTTCAGTTATGCCATTCTACAGTTTCAGTTTTCATGACACAATGCCACAAAAATTGGAGATTGCAAACTGGATTTTAAAACCCCAATTACTTTTTTTCTTTTTGCCATTGCCATTATAAACTCTTCCAAAAGATGTTTCAAAATTTGGCCTCCCCGGGAAAAAAATTGTTTTGGACTGTGCTGTGTAGAAAGCTTCTCCTAAACTCATCTCAGGCAACAAGAGAATTCTAGAGGAAAAAAAAGTGCAAAAATCTACCATCTTTGAGGACTTGAAAGTCACTAGAAAATTCAAAATATATGTGATAAGAGCTTAGGCTCATTTAGTTATTCCTCCTGAACCAAAGTCTTAGAGCATTATTAACACGAAGTAGTGTAAAACGAGTGCTTTGTCGTACATGAGAAGGAGTAATAAAAACCTCAAAACATCCAAGAATTATTTGGATGTATATTTGAACACAAACGCACACACACACACACACACACACACACACACATGCACACATAAAGACAATTGAAACACATTCAATCGTAGAGAATTAAGTCCAACTCTGTAAATTTAGAGGGGTTCAATTAATAATAAGTTTTTATTAAATACAGAGCTCATGAGGCAAAAGTTTATTTTCCACTCTTCTAGGATATAACAGAGGGATGAAAATCTCATGTCTGATTCTGGAACAGAAAAACCATTCGATGATCATCACTCAGTTATCACTGCAGTTTTTCAGACCTGTATTTTGATATGTGGTCACATTTGTGCTTGTTTACATGAGATGATCATAAAAAGCAATGAGAGTCAAAGCAGCTGCTATTCAAATAACATTTCCTGTGTTTTGGAAAGGTAATTAATTGTTTATCTTTGTTTTCAATTATTACCTCTACACTTATAATTTTAGGCTAAACTTCCTCTGTTTTTTACTTATTTTTTCTCTCCACTTAGGAAATGAAATAGCATTAAGTATTTCAAGGCAAAATTAAGTTCTCAAGAAACAGACTTTTTATAGAAGTGAAAAGACATGCTACTAGTGAGGAAGTATATGGAAGGAGGATAAACATTCCGTTGAACAGTTTTACTCACTGTTATAATATCAAATAAAAAATACCACATTGAGGTGCTTTTTTGTGGATGTACTTGTGGGTGCTCCTTTTCTCTCTCTCTGTCTCTCTCAAACGCTTGAGAGAACATAAAAATACCCATTAGTAATGTCCTATCCAATGACAGGATAATGATATCAAGGGCGGCTGGATCTACATATGTGCTCCAGGAACTGATCATTTAATTTCCCTCTTTCTACTTACAAACCTTAGATTGTCAACAAATCCATTTCTCTATTCAGGAATGTTCTAGGAATTTTTAGGCATGATCTGTGCTTGGCTGAGAATAAAAACAGCTTACAGTTAAGATAGGTATTTTATATATCTACATTGTTTATAGGGTTTCCCATATGTGAGCAGAAAAATGTTTCCCCAATATTTAACATTACAAAAATTGCACTAAAGATCTATTCTATTTTCATCATTGAGTAAGGTATACTTAATAAATACTTAATAAAATACAAATTACTCAGCTTCTTACCTGAATTTCTATTTTCCTTTAGTGTGACTTAAAAAAATGCTAAAGAAACTGATAACATTAACAACTAGTAACACTCTGAGGACACTAAGAAACAAAGATATTGGATAGAAATTGATAGGAGGAAACAGAGCCTAGCACTAAATCTTCATTAAAATTGTCTGGCAAGTCTCACCATTTTTTGGCCAGTGCTCTCACTAGCTTCTGTCAGTCTATCTCTGTAGTGATATGTTGTCTTTCCTTAGGAAATAAATAAATTTACAGTCATGCTTAATGACTGTAACTAACAGTTACTAACAGTAACAGGAAGGGTGTTCAGCTGGAAAACATAAATTTTCCTAGTGTAGCCAATAGAGCAGTTTCGATGTATGGCAGGAGATTGTCTGAGCACAGTAGTTTTCCTCCCACCTTATGCTGCCAGAAACTCTTACGTGTCATTAGAAAAGTACAAATAAGCTAGCTTCCCATGTTATCTCCTGAAGACTATCAGATTTAAGGAGGATTTTGTCTCAGCGCTGTATTTTTCTTTTGGAAAGGTTGTACAATATTCAAAATAACTTTCTGTTAAAGGCATAGTAGACCTTTTATATAGAAATTCTAAAACTGGATGGCAAAAACTATCATTCATTTATTGGCTTAGAATCCTAAAGATTTCGTAGCTGGAAGAGAGTTCATAGCAGAATCAGCTGTACCTGTTGCAGGCATTTTCTTTCTTGCTTGCTTTCTTGCTTTCTCCTGCTTTCTCTTCTGCGTTCTCTCTCTCTCTCTATCTCTCTCTCCCTCTCTCTCTCCCTTTCTCTATCTTTTTCTCTCTTTCTTTTTTTCCCCCCCCCACATTTTTGGTGGTCTAATCTGATAGTTCCTTTCTTCTACACCCTTCCCATTTTTAATCCATACCTTTCATGATGTAACATGTCCAAAACAGTTTCAAGCCTTCAGTTCTATGCTGGATGTACATACAGCAGAGGCATATACAGTGTTCTGCAACATATGTCTAGTATATTTATCCTTGTTTGATGATTGATTTTTTTTTTTCCAACAGTGTGGAAGTGGTCTATCATAAATGGCTTTTAATGCACAGTAGCATGAAATGCTTTTCAACAAAACTGTTGTATAATGCTAAAGTTCTCCAGTTTCCACCAGTTATGTTCTTGCAAATCCCCAAATAGGTATCAAGTACTTTGAGCTTGTGAAGCATGAAAAATGACTATAACCAAAACAGCTTTATTTACATCAAATAACATGTAGTATAGGGTCTGTTGGAAACCCTATTAAATTGCTAAAACTTTTGGTGCAACATGTTGTCAATAAACGTCTAGAAGAAAAGCTTGGAACTTGATAGTCCCATTGAAATAATAGGCAAACATTGATGCTATAGTAGTAGTAGAAGTGTTAGTTTAATATAAGTGCAGGGTAGTAGAAAAACAAAATATTGTTTTTGGTTGTGTTTTTTTTAATTGAGAAATGCACACTGAAAGGAAACGAACTAAGGAAATAACTTGAAGTGCCTCTTTTCTTGGGTGAAATATAAATAAAATAAATTATTAATTGTGAAATTTTTATGTCTATTAAATAATGGAGCAATATAGCATAATCCAATGAATGGAAACAACTGATTAGTCCTTACATGGATCACACTCAGAAGCAAAATTATATCAGCAAAATTTCAACTGTAAAAGTTCTCTACCAGAATGACCATTAAAACTTTTTAGACCTTTTTAACTTTTAATGAGAATAAATGTGGTGAAAAATTAATGACTGGATTGAGGAAGAAGAAAATTATCAGATATGGCAAATATTTTTTGTATTGTTTTAGAAAACCTTGGTGCCCATAATGCTAATTAAAGTAATTGATTCTATCTCTATTTAAAGAACCTACCTTTTGTTAAATATATAGCTGCCCTTAGTAAAAGTAAGGAAACCTGATTAATTTGAAGCACAGGTCAGAGAAAAAAACTTAGTTTGAGATGATGGTAACAAAACTGAAAGAACTGGGAAATTAAACTGATACAGAAAATTAGAGAAATGAGCGGATTGAAAAGTACATGCATTTTCTGTCCTCAAAATATATGATATTAAAAAATTTTTATGAGTGCATAAATTGGATATTAGCTGAAAAATTACACTTAAATAGATGTCAATTTATTTCAAATTGCAGAACTTAATCACTTAAATTCTTGCTCTATATACTTTGCATTAAGTTTAAGGTGATGCATTTTTGCTATGTACCAGATAGTGAAAAAGAAACACTTCTGCTTCCATGACTACTTCCCCTTCCAAGAGCTATATGTAATAAACTGATTGAAGTCCGAATTTCAGTAAAGTTTGTCCCTGTAGACTTTTCAACAGGGAAGTGGTAAGGCCAAGAGGTCCCAGAGCATTACTGTCTTTACAAGCTTATTTCTAAGGAAAAACACTTCCATTAGAACTAAAAGACTTTTGGTTTAATATGAGCCTTAACATTGTCAACTTCATCACTTGTGGCCCTCCTCACCAAATAAAAAAGGAGAATCAAAAGAGAGTTATCCAATATAAAACCAAAATGATTCTAACATATTTAGCTGTATAGTTTTATTCAGGTAAGCAGCTTTTTCAAGATGCTACTCTGTTACAGCAGGGTTTACAGGCATTAGCAATGCAATATGATGGACTGAACACATGTTTTAAATGCAGGGTATCAAGTAAAAATTCTAGTAGCAATTTACCCCAATTCTTACTCTAGCTCAAATGTACTGAAGTGTGACTTTTTATTTAATTTATTAAATTATTTAAATTTATTTACAGATTTTTGATTCTCCAGTTTTACTCTAATTTGCAGCTCAGAAAAAAAAATTATTATTGTAGACAGAAAAAAATCCCACAACTTTAAATTAAAATAATAAATTAAAATAATAAATTAAAATTCATTCATAATGAATGTCTCAATATGAACTTCATATTCTGAAGAGTTGAATGTATTACAAATTTAGGAGGCAATTATTTAAAACTCCCTAGAATAGCTTGTTTGCAAAAAATAAGTTTAAATTGCATGGTGACTTCTAGAGTAGAACACCCCCTTATCAGCAGAAAATAATAAAGAGATGCCAGGACATCCTGTGCTTTTTGCTGGTTTCATAAGTGCAAAGAGTTTGATACAACAGGTGTAAGTTCTTCAGTATCTGATCCCCACTTTTGTAGTTTCTTGCCTGTAAGAAAGGATATATGTCCAGCTGATGAACTCATACCCCATATGTGAAAACTCTGCAAGAAAATCAAATATATTTGTGAATATGTATGCAGGAAAAAATATGCTTAAACACAGACTGAGGTACTGTTAATATTCTGTTTTCAAAGTCCTTACCATAATATACATACAAAATTGCACATCTTGAGCAGAAATTAAAACATACAAAACACTGACTGTTATTGAATAGTTTGGAAATGTTGAATTCTGCTTTCCTATCTTTTATTCTAGGTAATAATGATGATTAACTGATTGTGTATTAAACATATACCCATTCCTTTGCTTCTAAGAAATTGTTCTAGTACTTACATAGCTACTTTAGTTTATGACATGGATCATGTTAACATTAAGGATGTTATCAGAGATTAAAAAATAAGTTACTTTCAAAATACTTAATTTCCCACTGGATCTTTCAGCTTTAATTTCACTTGTGATTATCTCTTCCTCAGTATACTTAGTGTCTCTTTTTGTTATTTATATGTTATTAAATTTGGTTCACCCTAAGTTTAATTTTATGCATTTTAAAGAAGATAATTTCATTTCTATAATGCTGTTCAAAACTTTAAAAAGTGTTTCTGAAAACCGTAGTTAAAATAACTCCTTTTTCAGTGATTCCTAAATCCACATTAATAAAATCTGCTGCAGTGATTATGTTATTTTTGTGGATTTGAAAGGAGCTGGATTAAGTCCAGAGAATTTTTAGTGTTGCATTTTTATCATAGAATTGTTTAGATTGGAAAAGGCCCCTAAGATTATGAAGTCCAACTACTAATCCAGCACTGCCAAGTCTACAACTAAACCATGTCCCCAAGGGCCACATCTACATGTCTTTTAAAAACCTCTGGAGATGGTGACTCAGCCACTTCTATGGGCAGCCTGTTACAGTGCTTTCCACCCTTTTGGTGGAGAATTATCTACTAATATCCAAACCATTTCCTCTTGTCCTCTCACTTGCTACCCAGGAGAAGAGGCCAATCCCCACCTGGCCACAGTCTCATTTCAGGCAGGTGTAGGGAATGATAATGTCTCCCCTGAGCCTTCTTTTCTCCAGGATAAACACCCCCAGCTCCCTCAGCTGCTCCTCACAGGACTTGTGCTCCAGCCCCTGCCCCAGCCCCACTGCCCTTCTCTGCACTCTCTCCAGCTCCTCGGTGTCTTTCCTGCAGTGAGGGCCCAGCACTGGACACAGCACTGGAGCTGTGGCCTCACCAGTGCCCAGCACAGGGGACAATCCCTGTCCTGGCCCTGCTGGCCACACCATTGCTGATCCAGGCCAGGATGCCATTGGCCTTCTTGGCCACCTGGGCACAGCCTGGCTCATGTTCAGCTGCTGTCACCAGCACGCCCAGGTCCTTTTCCTCTAGGCAGCTTTCCAGCTATGCTGCCCCAGACCTTTGGTGCTGTAGATGATTTTTTTTTGTGATTCAGGAGGAGGACCCAGCACTGGGCCTTGTTGAACATCTTCACCATTGGCTTCAGCCCATGATCCAGTCTGTCCAGATCCTTCTGCAGATCTTCCTGCCCTCCTGCAGACCAGCAAGACTGCCCAACCCTGTGTCATCTGCAGAGTGACACTCAGCCCTCTTGTTCAAATGATCAATAAAGACATTAAACAGGACTGGCCCTGATACTGACCCCTTGGGAGCACAAATGGTGACTGGCTGCCAACTAGATATAGGTCTGTTCACCTCCACTTTCTGGGCCTGGCCATCCAGGCAGTTTTTAACTTAGGAAAGAGTGACCCATCCAAGTCTTGAACAGCTGGTTTCTTGAGAAGGATACTGTAGGAAATGGTGTGAAAGGCTTTACTGAAGGCCAGGCAGACTACACCCACAACCTCTCCCTCATCCATTCAGCAGGTCTCCTTTGTCGTAGGAGGAGATCAGGTTGTTCAAACAGGACATGCCTTTCCTGGCATGGAACTTATGCTGGCTGTTCCCAACCGCTTTGATTGTCCGATTGCACTTGCTGTAGGGTAACATTCAAGATGATCTGTTCCTTGTCTTTCCCTGGACCTAGATCAGTCTGTAGTTCCCTGGGTCGTCCTTCTGACCATTCTTGTAGAGGGGCATCAGATTTGTCAACATCCAGTCAACTGGGACGTGCCCAGTTGAGCAGGATGCCGGGTAAATGCTTGAATGTGGCCTGGTGAGCACTTCCGTGAGCTCCTTCAGGACTCTCGGGTGTATCCCATCTGGCCCCATAGAGTTGTGCAGGTCATATTGGTCTAGGAGGTGGCTGACCATTTCCTCCTGGATTATGGGGGCTTCATTCAGTTTCCTGTCCCTGTCTTCCAGGTTAGAGGGTGGGTCCCCAAAGAATCAAGTCTTACTAGTAAAGACTGAGGAAAAGAAGGCATTAAGTGCCTCAGTCTTTTCCTCACCCTTTGTCACCAAGGGTGACAAGTTCCACTAAGGCTGGAAGTCCTCCTTGGTCCTCTTGTTGCTGATGCATTAGAAACATTTTTTGTTGTCTTTTACTACAGTAGGCAGCTTAGGTGCTAGTTGGGCTTCAGCCTTTTTAACTTTCTCTCCATATAGGCTCATGATGTTGTTATAGTCCTCTTGAATTTCCTATCCCTTCTTCCAAAGGTCATGAACTCTGTTTTTTCGCCATTAGTTCCAGAGTTCCAACCAAAGGCACTAGAATAAACTATGGTGGATAAAAAAATATATTTGGCCTACATAAATTAAGATGTAACAATATTTATAAATTCTAAATTCTGTAGAATTTATTTACTATATAGGATAGCTAGTATAATAAATATATGATTGATAAAAACCATTTAAATTTGTTTTGATTAATAAAAATGTTACATAGGTGGAAATTAAAATATGTAAGATATATTTTGTGTCTTTTACATTATTAAATGTTACATTTTGAAGCTAGCATAAACTTTTTTCAATTTTCTTAGAAAAATTTCCCAAATTCTGGCACCTCATATATTGCATAAGTTTAATTTTACATGAGTAGAATGTAGCTGGTTATTCAAAGTGATATGAAGCATTCTTTTATTGAGACACAACATCAAATTTTAGAAGCCAGAAAATGTGTATTACTTTCAAAACTGACTCAATAAAAGAAAGTGGTTATTTATAGCCTCTTTATATCTGTTATTAGGCTACCATTGCCTTAGTTTTGGTAGCATTGAAGCCTCAGATGGAGTGATGAGTCATTCCAAAGATCAAACTTTCCTGTAATAAGTCAAAAGATTCTAGAATTTAGGTACATGGAAGGGATTTCTGATGTAAGGATAAGAGGCAGTACTTATGGGAAGCTTAGCCTAGATCAGAATTCCAAGGCATCAAGAAAATATTTCCTTCCATAGATAAACCTTCTTGTCACTTAAAACTGTGGAGACAAATATCTTAGCTGCAGTGTCTTGGAATATTGGATCAACACAATAAATAAGTTTTTTAGTATTTACCTAAACAGTGTAATTGAAAAATACAGATATATTGATATTGATGATACTGAAAAAGCATCACCCTCTGATTATGTTCATTCTCAAAAAGAAACAATTTCTGCAGTTCTTGCACTGTACAGCTTTTAAATTATATGAACTTATATTCTACTTCCAATGATTTCATAAATGCTTCTGAGTTTTATGATCTGTATGATCTGTGAGCACTTTTGCCTCTTGGCACAAGGAGAAGGCTATCTGAGTGAGAGGAAGGTGGTGGAGTCAGATAAAATCACCTTTTTAAAAATCACTTAGAAGGAACTTAATGGACTGATCTTTGGGAAAATATTAAAATTTAGCACCAGTAAAATTTATGTGTACTGTAAGTGGAGTAGATGCTAATTTCAAGTAGCTTTTGTTTCAAAATACTTTAATATTTTTGCTGTTTCAGATGTCAGCCCTTACTTTTGATATTGAAGGACTTTTTTCTATGACATGCTAATAGTGGATATTACCTGTCATCTGAATAGGCTCAATGTATGGCGGGATGTATGGTTTGCAATTAAATCTACAGCACTTGATCTCATGCTGAATTGTTTTCTGGTCAGTAACTTAATAACTTGAAGTCATATTCATATAGAATATTACTGGTATTTTTGCAAATATCAAGGAAAAGCAGTCACTCCAGTGGAACGAGTAATGTGTTAGTTGAGCAAATTACTCTCTGGTGGATTTCTCACTGTTAGAACATTTCCAACTTGTTTGAAGACTTGACAAGTGTTAATTGTGGGTTGATATCCTGAGTTGATTTGCAAGTGGGAGTTTTCACAGAGGCAGTAAGATGTAGATAAGGAGGGAATAAATAATGACCAGCCTTGAAAGGAGCAGCTTCTATTTGATGCCATAGAAAGAGAGAAAAGACAATAGGAGATTAGATAATATGCTTTGCAGCAGCGTTCTGTGTGAATAAAGTAGATATAAATTAATGAGAATCTGGATGTTAGTATCTTTGCAGATGGATAGGAAAAGTTGCATCTGAGATCTGGGAAGACGGTTTTTCATTTCAGTGTGCACCTACTGCCTTGCATAGGGCAGTCCTCAACAAGTATCAGTTACATAATATATTCATAGTCCTAGGCAACTACATTCAGTTTTGTTTAGGTTATAGAATCATAGACTTGGAATGGTCCCAAAAGGATTCTTGACTTCAGCTCCTGGCCCTGTGCAGGACACCTCAGGAATCTCACCATTGCTTGACAGCATTGTCCAAACACTTCTTGAACTCTGTCAGGCTGGTGCTGTGACCACTTCCCTGGGGAGCCTCTTCCAGTGCCCAGCCACCCTCTGGGTGAAGGAACTTCTCTCGATATCTAACCTAAACCTCCCCTGACACAACTTCAGGCCATTTCTTCAGTCCTGTCGCTGGTCACCAGAGAGAAGAGATCAGTGCCTGCCCCTCCTCTTCCCCTCATGAGAAAGTTGTAACAGCAATGAGGTCTCCCCTCAGTCCTCTCTTCTCCAGGCTGAACCATTCTTGTACCATCTAACCTCAACCATACATAGAGGAGTTGTGCATCATATAGATTTATTTTGGGAATTCTATAGGCTCAGAATCATATGTATGCTCTAGTACTTGATTTCTTTTATTTCCTATTTATTTTTCTAAATATTTTTGGTTTATGATGTATTTCAATAGGAATCCTATAGCATGATGTTTTGATAAATGTGAAATGGTACATATGCTGTTGTCCATTTGTAAGTGAAATGTGAAAAAAAGCCCTGAGGGATGTCTCCCAGCATGTCTAGAATTTATCTATCAGTAAAAGAGAAACATTGCTCCAGATATTTTCATAGCATGTTCAACATTCCAGTAAAACTCCATGTTTATTTTACCAGGAAGGTCTGTTGTTTCACCAACATGTGGGTGATGATTGTCCTCAACTGCCTCACTCAACTGTTTGACAGTGAGACTCCTACACCACTACATTTTATCACATTATGGCACAACCTCTGCTTTTTTTTTTTTTTGTCAAAACCATCATTTTAGACCTTCTTGGCTAACAGTAATATCATAGTAATCAGCGGAAGTTTGTGAACTTGATTTATCAGTGGTACTTTGAGAAGTATTAGATATTTGTGCAACAATAAGATTTATTTCAATTTATAATTGAATTTATATAGTATATATATTTACTTCAATTTATTGAAAGTCAAATTTATTTGAAGTATAATATAATTTATTGAAGTATAATTTATTTCAATTTAATAATTTTTTCTCTGTTTTTTAAAATTTTTTTTTTCTTTTAATTCAATGATCTAAAAAAGATATTTCCCTACACTTGACTGGGGAAAGAACTGCAAGTAACTTGTTTACAATGAAGTGGGATTACACACCTAGATTTTTCTAGCACACCATGCAGAGGCTATAGCCTGCAAAGTACCTCAATTATTCATAAAGCCCTCACAAAACTCCCATTTTGAAGATTCAAAAATTACTTGCATGAAGATTGCCAGCTAAAATGGAAGGACATGCAAAATAATATTCAAGTTTTGTGTAGATGAATCTCTAGAAAAGTTTCTTTTAGAGTTAACACAAAATAATGTCTTACTAGGTATGTGAGGAGATGATAGCTGAGGAAAGACTGCAACTGAAGAATAAGATTCTCCACATTTTCTGTCAGGTTAGGGTTGAAAACAATTTGGTACTGGGGTAGTGCCAATAGAAATCTTATATATTAGCTTAATTCCCAGCAATTAGCTAATACAGTTATATACAATGCGTAAATAACAGACATGTAGGCTTTGAATACCTGATGGTAATTCTGTACAGTACTGTTCATATGGGCTTTGTTCTGCATATGAAATCTGCTTCACATTTAGAAATACTGCATTCTTCCAAATGACAAAGTAAAAAAGGTCAGAAATGTGGGCTATTGGACAAGTATTTATCCTTGAGATAATTTTCAATAGAGTGGATCTTGAAATATATAATATTTGGTTAGATTGGCTTGTCAATATTTTTAAAAAACATATCTTATTCATGTGTTCTTATATTTATGTGAATATATAATAGTGGTATATGTATATGTATTATCTGAACATTCGTGTGTATGTGTGATTCTGGTGATTTATTGAAAAAATATAAAAAGACCAGCAACAGAGAGGTTGTAAATGTATGTTAAGTGTCTGTACAAACAGCTATTCAGTGTTACTATTAAGAGTAATTGCACTGCTTTTGTTGTCTGCGTCTGTATGCAGCAGGGACATTCTAATATCTCTATGTTTAGATCATAATGAAAATTATAGACTTAGTAATAATAGATTAAATATAAAATGTCTTGAGACTAAGCAATGTACATTAATTATGACTGTGACACCTTTATTAAAATGGAGATTATATATGAGTGTGACAAAATATATTAGGAAGAAATTGAAATAAAGTAAATCAGTAGCCACTTTATAGAGAATTTGGTTTAACAGACATAAATATTCTACACTTTCACTGAACAGGAAGTCTAGAAAAAACAATATTTTCCTTAGGGATCAGTCTCAAATTCCATATGTATAATTTATTCTTCTTGTTGCTGTATAAATAACAGGTTTGATAAACACAGTTGTAAAATGAACTTCTTGTAAATTTGGTATATTGGGATTTTCTCTATTCCTGCTTTCATTATTTGGCATAAAAAGGGATGAGCAATAAAGAGGGAAGTCTTTCTTACTTTCTAAATCTACAGTGGGGATTCCTACAAATAAACTGGAAAATGAAACTGGAAACAGACCACTGGAACTATGGTCTATGTTTTAAGTTTCAGGTCTTTAAGTATCAGGTCTATGTTTTAAGTTTCACCTCAGAAACTTGAAGGTCTACCTAAAGGATGGTTATCAAACACAAGTTCTGTCAATCTTTCTATTATTCAATTATTATAAATTATTGTATGCCAAGTTACCTGTTACTCAATTTATATATGGCTCTGCAAATGAGAAATGAAACTGTAAGTCCAGTCCCATTTGAATATGGTGATGAGAATTTGTTCCTCAGTGTTTTCCCCCAGTTTCATAAGAAAGACAGAACTCCTTTAAAATGCAGGTAGATGGACTATTTTGCAATCTATGGATGTGCTTTGTTTTCTGAATTATACCTTGTTGTTTGATACTCAGCTATGGTCACTCTTCACTTCCTTGCTACTTAACACAGAATTGACAATAAAAACCCCCACTCTAGCTGTGTAATCTGAAGTGACCTTAATTAAAGGATAAAGTTTCTAACATGATGAACAGCTTATAAAAAGAGTTGCCATTTCCCAAAATCTAAGTGTATTATAATATTCAGTGTGTACTCTTGTGGGTTTTTTTGGGTTTTGGTGTTTTTGTTTTTGGTGGGGTTTTTTGTCATATGTTTTTAATAAAATGTTGTGAACTGCTTATAATTGTGTGTTTGCAGGGAGCGCTTTCCCTGTTTTTCTGGCAGTTTTGCCAAACGATACGGTCATATCTACTGTGAGGTATTCTATTTAGTACAAGGAGATGGTGTGCTCTCTGAAGAGCAGAGAGGAAGTACCAAACCTAGTAGTATGACTTTCATTGCTTTGCTTTCTATAAAATCAGTTTACCTACCATATTATTAAAAAACAAAACAAAACAAAAAACCAACCTACATTCTGCAAGTCTCCTCAGAAAAACTTTCTAGGTTTCCGCTACAGAGGAAGGCACCTATGGAGGCAGAGGTTACTTCTCTAACTAGGTAGTTAGCTTAAATTCTGCCCTAGCACCTTCTGTAAATTTAAAAGCTAATAAAAGGTGAAAGCCCTGTGACTTCCGTGTCAATCTAGACATCCCATAGCAGGGTGTATCATAAAACTGTGAAATATTGAACAGTGAAATGAGATACAGCTGTGGTTTTTGCCCTGGCCTTTTATAGTTTTCATCAAAATGTTACTTTGTCTGGTACCTTAGGTACCATCATGTAGGTAATAGGAAATTACTAGAATTTAATATTAAGGGTCTATGGAAGAGTTATGATACAATGTATATGTAATTGTAGAAGTCTATAGAACACTGAATTCTTATATTTTTTTTACAATAAAATCATACATGCAGCTCTTTAGAAGACAGCCTATTGTATGACTCATATTTCCTTAAGCACTCAAGATTGTGTGTTTCCCCAGAGAAGGGAAAGGATGCTGAATACTATCTAGTGGAAAAGATAACACCAATTGCAATTTGTAGTTCAGGTTAATTTAAAATAATATTTTTATTGCAGCGCAATTTAGAAATCTTAGTACTCAGAGGATGAGATGCTTCAGAATGGACAGCTAAGGTGATGTTGCACTATGCAAAGGATTAAAGAATACTACCTTGCAAATCTTTGTTCATGATTACTCTCTTTGAAAAAATGCTCCCGTGTGAGTTTTCTTTAACAGTCTTCTGGGGGATATGTAGCATATCTTGGTTGATACTGATGATATAGCCACCCTCTTTTTTTTAATTTTTCTTTTCACATTTTTATATTTCATACTGTTTTTAAATGAGATAATAAATGTGGCTAACAAATTCTTCCCATTTTATTCTTCCCATTGCTTGAGCTGTTTGACTTTTATCTGTATAGTACTCTGATTTAGTAAATATAAACTAGTGAAGAATCACTAGAATATAACACTAAGACCTACCTGACAATGTCAAAACCTAATTTCAGCTGATTTCTGGTAGAGTACCTCCAATGTAAGTATTCCTAGAAGGATGTCACATCATTTTGTTATTATGTAAACAGAGTTTGAAGTGTCAAAAAAAGGCTCTGCCAGATAGTTTTTAAATGAAACAAAGAAAACACTGAAGTGGTAACGAAGATGAAATATCAGCATAATCCTACTGGGTGATCTAGGACACAGTAAAATGTGTTTTCACACGGGTTTTCAATGATAAAATTCAAGGTTAGATATCAAAAAGTTAAGACTACATGTACATAAAAGAGACTGCAAATCTTTGAGGAAGTCAGAGAAAGAATTGTTGTGAATAATTGTTGTGAATATACAGTTTTTTTCAATGATGGCTATATAACATAGTAATATTTTCTTCATTTAAAGCTGTAATATTTCAGCACTATAATAATGGTAATCTAGTTATGCCTATCCAATAGCTCATAACTGAAAAAACACAACAAGACTCATTACCAAGAACAGATATTTTTTAATTCAAAATGTGTGCTTGGATTAATTTTTTTTTTGTGGAATTGATATAAAGCTATTTAAATGGTTGAAACAGTGCAATTTACTAATTTTTTGCTGTTCTTCTAATGAAACTTCTGTGGCCTTGGTACAATACAGTTAGCTGAAAAAAGGTGTGGTTCATTACTATTTTTCTTTGTATGATCAATTTTACTGAAGCTTTAGTTGTAATCCCTGGTGTTCAACCTGCCTTTTGTTTGACAGGAACCTGACAGAACAAATTGAAATGATAATTTGTCATTACTATACATAAGTAGAACCCTCACAGATATAATACAGCAAAACCACCATCACATTTCCCCAGACTGCGTTTGTTGCCATTTAAAACACTTTTAACATACAAGGTCATATTGTGCACTACAACATTTTTTGTTGACAGTAATTATTCTTCCAGCTCAATGGAAAACAAGTTTGTAATGCTTTTTATGAAAATGATTACTTGGAGATACTGCAAAATTTTAGATAACTTTTCACATTACTAGAAAGTATATGAGCTTCAGCTGCCAGGAATAAAGGCACAATAATATTCTCTTACATTAATTTTGAATGTTTCAATTTCTGTTGTTTATTACATTTGTACATTTTAATGATAGTTTTGCCACAATAGTAGCTTACAGCCTGTGGTGTGGACAGGAGCATATATAGGCAATATGAATGCCTGCCTTTGTTATCAACATTTTAGTAGTTTAAAGATTGCTGACCCATATTTATATGTGCAAAGTATTTCATCCTTGAATTAAAGTTCACTCTATAATAAAATTTTTTTTTGGTACTTACATATGTCTATATATCCAAGTCATTGTATAGATCTGTGTATCTGTTTACATGTATATATCCAAAACTCTAAAATATTATTTTTGCATTCATATATTCTCTTAATTTAAATTTCATCATCAGAGAACTGGTGAAGATTATGGCCATAGTAGTGTAAGACAGATGGCAGATTTTTCAAGAAAAATCTTGGTTGCTTTAGGCATCCAATTGAATTATTTGTTTTCACATTCACATTCACATCTATTCAGCATTGCAGGACTACCTTGGGAACAGTGGGAACATTGGGCATAGTAATATTTTGCATATGCCAGCTGAATACCTTTTATCCTGAATACTCTAAAAATATTTCTTATTATTTGCAATAAAAATCTATACTTGTGTAATCATATGTGTAAACACAAGTTTCCTCAAGGAAATTGTTATTTAATGTCAACTAAAAAACAAAATGAATGAAAGAATGCAGGCATTTATTAAAAAAAGTGTTTCATCTTGAAAAAAAATCAAATATCTCTATATCCCATCTAAATGAATTAAATACTAGCCAATGACACAGGTATAATTTGCAGTCATAAACAGAAGTAGATCCAAAGTCAGTATCATACTGTAGGAAACTGAGCAGCAAAGCAACATGTCTGTGTCTTCTCCTACTAGTAAACTGATGCTATTTTCTGCTTGAGTTTCTGTGTTTAAAGGTGTTTTAAATAGCAAGGTACAGGGAGTTGTTTTCTTACTTGTGCAAACCATTCCAAGAAGGTATATTACTGTGGAGTGCTTTGTGTCGTTTCCTGTCAAGCCAGCAAAGAAGCTGACTCCAGCAAACAGGAGTTAGCAGTTCTCCTGAAAAAGTAAAAGTAGAGAACAGAGATTACACTTCTAGATTGGATCAGGAAGTATAATGACAGCAGAATGCTGTTACTTCAGAAAGTAATTATTGGCACACAACGTAAATCATTAGACTAGAATATTTAACCAGTTAACCATTTCATTTAATATAACTTTTGATCAATTCCTGAAGTTACAACTAGAGAAAACCTCCAGTAAAGTTGGTTCTTTGTAAAAGAAGATGCAGTCCATCACTTCTCTAGAATATTTGCAGCATAAATAATTTTCTGCTTCTCTATACAGAGCTTTGATAATATTTCAGCATTTCTTCAAAATGTAACTGTAATTTTAAGATTTAAGTTCTTAATCAACATTTGTTAGTGCAACTGTTGTATTGTAAATATTTTACATCATAAGACTGTTAGGATATGTATCTCATTTCAAGATAACAATTCAAACTGATCTAAAACTAACTTACAAATTTAGTTTGTATCAGATCTGTGATCTCATGTCTGAACTGTCTGCAACAGCTCTACAGAAATTCATGCTAGTTCAAAGTATATGCAAATTTAGGGAGGAGTGCATCAGTATCAAAGCTTTGTTTTCTAAGAAATAAATACTAATATATAATTCTAATGTGAGCCAATGGTAGGAGTAGAAAGTCTATAGTCCTGACTGCATACCCTTTTCTAAACTTGAAAAATTAGCTTAAAGAACAGCAGAAGTAAGAGCGCTTGCTTAGCTACAGATTGGGGTCTTGCGGTTGATTGGTTTTGGTGTCTGAAGCAGTATGTTCTCAGAATGAATATTTTAAATGAAGTTGTTTCATCCATAAATATTCTATTCCATGTGTGTCCTTTGGATGCAAAGTTCACAATAAGTCCAGTTAGTGAAGCTGCAAATACAATTTTTCTCCCTTACCTAGCTCCCTTACAGAATTTACAATCAATAAATGCTGTTGCTTTGACTTTCTTAATCTTTACAGTTTCTTCCTTTAATTGGTCGATTTCTTCCAAAGTCATTATGAAAAAAACCTCACATTTTCCTTAGGACATTAACATAATCAGACTAAACATATTGAGGTATTTTTGGTAGCATGATATTTAGTATTTTAACATGAGACCCTTTTCTTTCAAGCTGAAGGTTTATTTTGGATAATGTTAATTGAAAAAGTTTTATTTAAATTATTTGTTTATACTTTCATTAACAAAATTGTTCTTCATATCAAAATGCAATATTTGATTTATGGTATATATTCCAAGAAAAAACTAAAAATCCCACATCTCTATAATTGCCAAAAAAAGAGTGTAGACAGTTATTTAGAAATATATAGTTTAAGTTTAATCTTCTATCCATGTTTACAAACTTTGTCTTATAAAATTAAGTTTCAAGAGAGGGATACCTGTTTATTTACACCTGGAGAATCTCTTGAACTAGTCCATTATTTCAGGGCAGGTTTAATAAATCTACCCTCCAGCTGCCTCCTTTACTCCAGATGACATAGAATATACTAATTTCTGTATTTAATTAAGTTGTAAATTAATTGGGATTCTGTGGAGGTTTTGGTGGGAATAATTTCAAATGATTTCAAATTATTTAAAATAATTTCAAATCTTTCTCACCTGATTTATTGTGCAAATGATAAGGCTAATTCAAAGGAAAAGGTAAAAAATGCATAATTTGAGAAGTAAGGAGACCCCATTTCAAAAAGTGACCATCTTAATCTACAATGGAGTAACATTCTGAGCATCTGAGTTTTGTGTATTTTTTTTTTGCACTTTGTACCAGTATTTTGTTCTAGGGAAAAATTTTGTCTGGAGCTAATTTTAGGAGGGAAGAATCCAGGTTCCCACATTGTAGCAACTTCAAAATAAATTTATTTTGACAATCCATAACAAATAATATTCTGCTGAAGAGCTGACATCTATAGTTTAAGGCAAAGTTCAGTTCTCTGGTAGTTAGGTTTTTAAAAAATATTATTTTAATGCAATTATCCAGTGATTTAGCTGTTGAATGTCTCCTCCTCTTTTTTTTCTTATTTGGCTTAGCCCTTATCTCAAATCTACAGGAAAATCAAATATTTTAGGTGTCCAAATCCGTTAGGTTGCCTGGATTTTTTTTTTTTTCTTTGTTTTGTTGGTTTGTTTTTTCATTTCTGTAAAAATGTTAATTATGTTATATAAGAAATTACTAATAGATGGCCATATAAAAAGTTAATAGTTTTCATAAGATCTTGTTGTTGCTTCATATTATCAGAGCTTGATGTGCTCTCTTGATGTGCTTGATGTGTGAAGAAATTTCATCCTAGCCCCTTTTAACTGCCTAACCATCCTGTGCATCCGTGTACATATTTAGTTATGAAGCTTTGCCTGTAAAATTTTGTTTTGTAGTTTATCTAATTTTAACTATGTGGACAACTGGTTAGTTTTTAGTGGTGTGCCAAAATCACAAGTATCTGTGTAACTTATTTGGTTTTGGTTTTGAAGACTAGCTTCTAGGGCTGGTTTGAAAAAGTGGCATTTTAACTGCCATAGTGGGGGACACTGTATTCTGCTGTGAGGATTGAAGAGAAAATTGTATGTCAACTCAGTAGAGTGAGCTACAGTTATAACTTTGAGCAGTGTCCCAGAAAGAGATTGTGTGTTATAACATCAAAAAGAACAAAGAGAATAGCTTTTGATATTATTGAAACAAAATACTTCTTCATTTGAACTGAATCTAACATTTCAATAGTGATCTTATAAAAGTGCTGGTACTAATCAGAATGCTATTTATTTCCTACAAGAAAAACTTGCTTGATATTATACTGAAGTCCTTTATTTGGTGTGTATTACTAGTATACTTCAGCATTGTTTCTTGTTACCTGCTTGTGATGCTTCATTGGAGCATTCAAAGAACTATTCTGAACTAACTTGAACATTGTTAAATATATTTAGTAAGACACTTCTTCCCTCCCCCAAGAGACAACTAAGAGATACCATTATTACAAAATATATGACAGTGTTATTTGAAGACAAAGAAATACAACCATTGTAAATAGATAATTGTTATTATTAGGGTGTCAATATGCAAATCAAAAAGAGGACATATTTTGTTGTGTTTTTTAAAATAATAGGGTAAAGTTTGGAAGTTTAAACACCACTGGGAGTATTGGTTTTGCATATTGGTATTTAAATCACACCTCAGACAATACATTTTTTAGTATGGCAATTGTTTGCAGACATCTGCAGGTTTTTTTTTTTTTTTATTTATTTGTGTAGGGTTAGGTTAAATATATGGTGAATGAAACAGCTCAGATAACAGAAAGTTGTGAACTACTTACAATGCTGTAGAAATAAAATGATTGTTACTCCAGTATGTGTAATTAAAGGGAAGAAGAGAAAAATTGGAAATTTAAATTTTTGTTTTTTGGAATGGTAATTACATTTTCAGTGGGAAGAACTAGAAAGAAAGATTTCTATGGGTTCTTTGTAGGATCTGATGGTCAGCTGATTTAATAATTACAGTGTCACTGAGCTAATTTAAAGAATATGGGATCATAGTCTTATTTATTTTTAATTTTCTTGAATCAAATAATTAAGAACATAACCCAAATCTGAATGAATCAATCATTTTTCTGGATAGGAAATGCACACTTATCCAGGGTAGATAGTGGTAACTGTTGTAATAACCTTTCTTCTTTTTATTGTTCTGACTTCTGTTCTGCCCCTGTTTTTATAAAAGAAAAGCAGTTTAGGTAAAATTAGGATTGGTTTTCCCAGTAAATCAGAGTTTGTGAGGAGTTAAAAAAACCTGTTTCTTTTCAAGAAACAGTAACTTTCTCCAATAATATGCTTCCAAGTGTTTTTTCACGTTTCCATTTCACTAGTAATAGTAGTAAAGACACAAAATTTGACTTTGTCGAGGCCAAAGCTCAGATCTTTTTCTAAGGAAATGGGCCCCCTCTGCTGTTAGCCGGGAGTAAATGCTGTTGCATGCAGGTTTCTTTTTTCTTAGTGCGAGTATGAAGATGACATAGAACAGAAAATGCAGTAACCAAAATCTCAGATTTTTTTTTTTCTTTTTTCATAATGCAGCATGGGGTTACATGTAGAGATGTGGCATGCTATTTTCATTTTATGCATGTGGTGGTCACAATCTGTAGAGTCTCATGAAAAATGAAGGACAGTGTACAGGATTTGGTGGCTTTACTTGTCAGATCTCTAACTCCATGTTTTTGCTGCACAGCTTCAGGCCATTAATTTTTCATCTGTACTTCTACCTGTGAGACTTCACTCGGGCTTCAGGAAGTTTTTTTTTTTTTTTTGTGTTTGTGTGTGTGTATGTTTGTTTGTTTGTAAATCTGTATTTCAATAATATTTGATTGCAGCATAGAGTGCCAGAGAGCCGCATTTTTACACCGCTGCCTGAAAAAAGGGTCTAATTTTATTTCCTTCTGCTGGTAAATGAAAGAGATGCATTAACTACAGATTATTTACCTAATTACTGACAAAGGAAATAAGAAATTACACTTTTGAAGGCTGCCTTCTCTGGAACTGTTTCATAGTTGTTTTAAGAATAGCAACTTGTTTTTTTGTTTTTTGTTTTTCTTTCAATTAACAAGAGTATTAAAACTTCCTTCATCAATATTAATAAAAGGACTTCTTAAGGTGTATTTTAACACTATGAAGGCAGTTTCCTTATCTCTGCATGAGTTTTCATATCCTGTAAAAATAACCTAGCTATATGTATTTTAAGTCCTTTGAATGATTCAGATTTTATTTAAAAATGTAATTTTCTTAATTGTAGTCTGAGAGAAACTAACTGGATACTCACTCCCTTTATGACAGAAGAATGGGATTTGGATTATTGTACACTTACTACAGTTGAAGATAAGAAGTACAAAAGAATCTGAAGTGATGTTGTAAGAAGTGTATTCAAGAGACTTTTATACTATATTTCTGTATTCTTAAAGCAGCACTTTCAAAGGTGAGACGTCTCTCCTGCTGTGCAGTATTCTTAATATGCCAGTTCTGGGAGGGGAAAATGGATTTTTAAAATGCTTTATCTTCAGGTGATACTTTAAAAAGATTATAACATTGTCATTAGAAGTCTCTGAAAGTCTCTGTGTTTCCTTGAGAATGATGACATTACTTTATTTTTTAGCCTAACAGCCATGTTTTATGCAAGGGAAGATGGAAGCGTTTTCTCTCTTGAAATAATTTCTTATAAAATATGGATCCAGATTCATTTAAAAATGTACTCCAAGTCCATTCAGAATTGAAGATGCCTAAAAACTAAATTTATAAGAAATGGCTTTTGCAGTAACAGCTATTGGGAGTCATCACTATAAATTTTCAGCAGTTCTTTATAATTTTACAAAAATCTGCATGTTCTTATCTTCTTATATTCCTTTTACTCTCTTAGTACTTCAGCATATCTAATCTTTCAGGCTTGTAATAAAGACTTTTTGTAAAAACTGCACTCTGAAATTCCTCCACTTCGTGCATGTTTCTAAATTCCTTACTCTCACTTCCTGTCCATAAGCAAACCTTGTGCTTATTCTGATGTCTTTAGGTATCTGATGTTTTCTTTTGGTGTCCTCATTTTTTGCCTCTGCTGTAATATGCAGAACACTACTATTAAAAAGTTTGGTTTTATTCAACTGGGGTTTTTCCTTTTGTTCCTAAACATATTACTGAATACATTTGTTCCTCCTCTTTTTTTCTACTCCACATGAAGTTAAAATTCAAATTGCTCATCTTCAATTCTCTGCAGTTTCGATTTCAGAAATTCTTCCTACTAGCTTTTCCCTCTTCCATGTTACCATGACTTTTAACTAGTAAATGGAGACCACTGTTAACTCTTCCTTAGAACAGTTGTTTGTGGAGAGGCCAATGGTTCATCAAGTCCAGAATTTCTTTTTTGACTGTGATTTTCTCCATAGGTAAGTTTCTAAGAAAAATTATTCTAAGAAAAAGTGTAAGAACAGCACAAGCATATATAATAAGCCTACTTAAGACATTTTAATCTCTCAGCCATTTTAATTTTTGAGTCTTCTATGCAGGATGTGGCTACTTTTGAATTAGCAACAACAAGGATTTCTTTTCCATTAACTTGTTTAGTGTGCCCTTCAGCTCATCCTAACTTTTGTTATCTGTAGCCACTCTTCACAAAGACTTCCAGAGATCAACTATTTGTTACACAAAGAACTGAGCTGTTCGTCTTTGAACTTCATCCCCATTAACTTCATATCATGCTTGGTCCCCAAATCAGAAAACAGAACAAAATATTTAGCATATCACCTTTCTTTAGACATAATCTTGTAGATGAGTTTGCCTCTGCTGTATTTGCTTGCATTCTGTTTTTCTTATAGATTTGCAGTGTATTATTGTGGGCTTAACCTAATTATGAAAACCTGTATTAATTTTTTAAAATTCTCTGGTCCATAATAGTGAGTGATAAGGAAGCATGCAGTCTCAGAGAATCCCATCTATTCCTGAGATCTCTAGCCAGCCTCCTGCTACAGCATGTTGCTCAGGCACTGCCTACTTGAGTTCTGAGTATCTCTATGGGTGGAGTTTCTTCAGCCTCTTGGGACAGTGTGTTCTGATGTTCAGCCATCCTCATGGGAATTCTTTTTTTTATACATCCAGCCAGAATATAACGTGTTCCAACTTTTAACTACTGCCACTTATCTGTGCAGTTCTGCTGTGAGTCTTACTCCCTCTTTTCTACACCTTCCTATTAAGCACTGTTGCAGACAGTGCTGAGGTCCCAACTTAGTTTTCTTTCCTTACAGATGAACAAACCTACTTTTCTTAGTCTTTGAGTCATTCTCTGGACTTGCTGCACTATGTCAGTGTCTTTCTTGCACTTAGAAGCCCAAAAGTTAGCATGCTATTCCCCATGTGCTCTTAAGATGGTGAAAATCACTTCCTTCAGTCTGCTGAGAACAATTTTGTTAATACAGATGAATATGTGGCCTTCATTACTGCAAAGACACACGGTGGAAGCTTATTAGCTTACTAAATAGGTTCCTATCCACCAGAAACCTCTGGTCTTTTCTGGGTGGCTTTCCCCTGGCTAGACAGAAAAATGCCTGTACCTAGTGCATGGAGTTATCCCATTCCAGCTACAACATTTTGCACTTAATCATTGTTGAACTCCTTGACAGTTCTGGCATCAAAATACTTTTATGTCCCAAATAGCAGCCTTGCCTTCAACTTGTCAACCACCCCCAGTCTGGTGTTGTCACAACTGCAGCTCTTTGTTGCAGATGCAGACAACTCAGATTCTCTAGCAGCCTGGAGATGTAGGTTAAAAATAGAAATCCAGATTCGTCAGTGTTTAAGACTAAATGTGTTTGAACAAAGAAAGAAAACTTTTATTATTGGTTAAAAACTAATAATTTCACTGCTAAAGAACAGTCAAACTGTAACGGTGAATGTCACTGAATAGCAACAAAGTGCAAGAGAGTACCTTCACATTAAATTTAAGATTAAAAAAAAGGTCAAAAAATGTTGCTAATGGGAGATTTCAGGTACTATTTTTTCTTCCTCTCTGGGTTCCTATGTTCCATACTTGCTCAGCTTGCCTCTTCAGTGACTGTGTTTGCCAAACAGTGTTTATTTACAGGCACTCAGAGGAGCTCAGTTATAAGCAGATTTTAGAGTTTCAACCTTGTGCCTACCACTTTGCCTCTGACACAGCTGACCTGTCATTCCTCCCATCCTCCAGTCACTCACAGTGTGCACAAGAAATGGTTCTTGATGCTTCCAATTTCATAACTTTAAAAGATTAAATTCTGTGAACTGATTAACATCCTGTGAGGAAAAGAACTGCTGGCTGAAGACATTCCATGCTTTTGATATTAGCTAGAATGACAGGGACAACATGTTTAACTCTGATTGAAATGTACAAACTTTGCCCCTACAGGTGGAAAGCGTAAATCAAATTTTTTCTACTGACCAGAGATTACAAAACAATACGATTCCCCTGAGATGAAGTATCATTGGTTATTAGAGAGCTACTTGAATTAATTTAATTTGATTAAGGATCTGCACTTTCCTTGATTTTGGGATGATCTTGCCAACTTTTGTGTGTAATTTTACTCTCTTATAGAACTTCATTTTTTCCAGTAAATATGGTGTTTTCTTCCCTGCCACTCTTACTCAAGATCCATTGAACAAAACCTGCTATTTTAAATTTCTGCTTTGCTTCCTCCACTTTAAAACCTGGATCATGTTTTTAATCAAGTCCAGCCTATTTCTTGTTCCATGCTGTATTACTTGAAGCTGTGCCTCCCCTTATCTGTACTTCAGGTTATAATTTCTAGCTATATTTAGGAGACAAAAATTAAGAAGTAAAATGGCAGTTGCAGCATAGAAAATCGGAATAGCACTGCTGTGGTTTAATACCAGCTGGCAGCTAAGCTTCCCACAGAACTGGAAAAGTAAAGGTGAGAAAACTCATGAATTGAGATAAAGACCGTTCAATGGCACAGAAAAGGAAGGAAATGATAATGCTTATAATAATAATAATAAAAGAGTTGGAACGTGCAAAACAAGTGATGCCCAAGGCAATTGCTTATCGCTCCCTGATTGATGCCTGGACACTTTCTAAGCAGTGGCCTCCAGCCACCTTTCCTGCTTTTTTAATGTATTAAGCATGATGTCATATAATATGTCCCCTTGGCCAGTTTGGGTCAGCTTGCATGTCTCCAGCTTTCTTGTTGGCTGGGCATGAGAAGCAGGGAAGTCTTTGAATTAGAATATCTACTACTTAACAACAATTAAAGCCATCAGCATTTTATCAATTTTGGGCTCATATTGAATCCAAAAAACAGAGCACCGTACAGCTACTAGAAAGAAAATTAACTCTCCCCCAGCCAAACCCACGACCATATTTACCTGTTATTTAATACTATTTACAAAATATTCAGGTTCCACACTTTCCAATTAATCACCTTGCCTGTCTTTTGATATATACACATAGATACCATTCCCTTAGAAACGAAAATAATATCACCTTGAGGGGAATTTAGCTTTTTCTCGGTGGGTTCTTTTAGTTTTAAAATGGCAGAATCACAGAACGTTAAAAGTCAGAAGGGGTTAACCTAGTACAATATCTCTGCTCAAGCAGGGCCATCCTAGAGCAAGTGGCACAGGATTTTGTCCAGACAGTTCTGGAATATTTTCAGTGAGGGAGACTCCACAACCTCTCCACACAACATGTTCCAGTGCTCTGTAGGCCACCTGCACAGTAAAGAAGTTCTTCCTTATCTGGTTCTTCCTTTTCCAGGTGGAATTTCTGTGCATCAGTTTCTGCCTGTTGCCTCTTGTCCTATTTGGCGCCACTGAGAACAGCCTGGTTCATCCTCTTCTCTCACATACCTGTATACATTGACAAGTTCCCCTCTCAGTCATATCTTCCTGAGGTTGAACAGGCCCAGCTCGCTAAACTTTTACTTGTAAGAGAGATGCTATGGTCCATTTATCATATTTCTTACCCTTGGCTGGAGCTGCTCCAGGAGCTCCATGTGTCTTATGTCCTGAGGAACCCAGAACTGGACACAGCATTCCAGGTGAGGCCTCACCAGAGCTGAGTAGATGAGCAGGATCACCTCCTTTGATCACAATGAGATCAAAGTCCTGTAACTACACACAGATCTATATTTCATCCTGTTTGTTCCCCATATTTCAAGTGCTTGTTTACATTTGATTGTGTCAGTATCCCATTAGGATTGCAGAGGGATGCCCCATACTCTTTTCTTGTAATTAAGTCTTTCACTATTTGTGCTTGCTTGAGCCTCCTTTTGCTACTGGGGTGGTCACTATATCTCTGCCCTTCCCACACCTTGTCTCTTCAAGACTGGAAATATTCCTATCCCACTTCAAATCTGGTTTAAAGTCTCTCAACAAGCCCTGCTGGCTTGTCAGCTAAGATCCTTTACCACCTTTGGGGCAGCCCCATTTTTTACCAGCAGGCTCACTGTTGTTTAAACTGACTGTGATCAAAACCCTTTTTTTTTTTTTTTTTTTTTTTTTTTTTTTCTGGTAACACCTGTCTCAAAGCCAGATATCCATCTGCATGATTATTCTGTTTCTTGCCCCATCATTCAGAGCAAGTGGCAGGACAGAAGAAAATACAGCATATACCCAGGTCCCTTGACCACTTGTCAAGGCCCTAAGTTCTGTCTTGATTGTCCACAACCCTTCTGTTGTTCTCATCACTGCTTACCTAGAAAACCAGTAGAGAGTAATAATGCATGGGTTGAACCAGACTAGGAAGTTTCTTGGTGACATCCTTACCTGGACCTCAGTGATAATACATCTCATGGTTTGTATGGTGGGTTGGGTCTAGTTGGCATATTAGGCCCTCCATTCCTCTAAAAAGGGGACTACTACCCTTCTTTTCTTCATATTTGAGGAGACTGTGATGTGGAGGGTAAGCTGCCCTGCCCTAGGCAATCCCTCTATCCCAGAAGAACCTTCATCCACTTTCTAATTTCCCTGTTTTTCAGATTCCAGGGCCTCAGAGGGTCAAGGTATAAAGAGACTCAATATTTATTCTTAATGGTTATCTTAGGAAGATATCTAATGATCTCAAATATAATAAAACTCCCAGACATCGTGAAAATAAGAAACAAACAGCAGAATTATAAAACTAAACAAACACTAAGCTGCTTTGTGATTTGTCCTTTGGATTATCTCTTTCAGTTAATAGATTTCATATTTTACATGCATATGAAAGGAAATCCCACTGAATCCTTATTTCCTTTTCTGCTTGCTGGCAAATGTTTTTTCAGTGAGCTTTATGTGTGTCCTTTGCTAACATTAAATAGAAGATGCTATGTTAGCATAGAAAGTATAATATAAAGTTCAGCTTAGAATTTTGGATTCTGCAATTGCAACTCTTTAATTTTTGTCAAGTTAGTATGATTTCGTTTCAGTCAGTAATCCAGGGGTGTGATTGTAACACAAATATTTAACATATTCTGTAAAGATCTGCTGATTGTTCTTGCCCTCAGTTTTATAAATGAAAAAAGAGACATTTTGATTGCAGTTATATCTGAGAAGGGTGTTTGAAACATTTAACTTCTCTGAAAATACAGGTGTCCCTTAAATCAGTGGTAAAATGCTGGTACAGATTTGTTTAATTCTGCCTTTAAGTACTCTGGTTTAGGATTTTTCCTGTAGAGGGTGATAGAGGACTGATGATTTCTTTTTTCATTGTCATAGTTTTAGAGATTGTTCCTGTCCCCATTTGAAGTCAATCGACATAGGCTCAGAAAAAAACCTCTCTATAGTAATAATTTTGGCCAGTTTATCAGGTGATCTTAAAGCTCTGCTAATTGTACTTATTGCCTAAATATACCAGTTTTCTTTACCTTACTGCTGCAGTCCTTTGGAGTATCTGATAGCAGGTTTAAATCTGAAGATTGAAATATATGTTTAGATTTAAATATATTTCAGATTTAAATAAATGTATTTTCTATTTAAATATATTTTTATTCTTCTGTAATTATGGTTGCCATATGATGTATCTCAATAAATTATTTCTAGATGTACTAAAATGCCCACTTTGTTTCCATTTTTCTCTAGGACATTATTTATACCTATATTTATAACTTTCTATACTGTGCATCATGCTCTAATTTCATGCAACACCAATCTCTTACTGTACAAAAATTTATATGGCCTATGCAACCAAAAGGATTTTTGAAGGTTTCTTTCCAAGTACATTAAAAAAAAAAAAGTAACAGTATTTCAAACTGCAGAGTAGAATTCTGCAAGATAGAATCAAATGTTGATAAAAGATTTATGGAACCTACTTAAGTCCACTTAAGATTAAGAAAGACACACTATAGAATTGGCAAGGACATAAGTACTTACTGTTGATTCCAGAGAAGTTTCTGAAATTCATACTTTCTGGGACAATTCTATAAAGAAAAAAAGTGTTATTTAAAATATCACAATCGCAAGCTTTTCTGTGTAGGGAGGACATTTTTTTTTCCTTGAAACTCTTTCAGGGTACCAATTCTTAATAACACTGTAGAATAGAATCCTTTGTGTTATTTATGTTCCAGTTCTTTCAAATCTGCAAAGTGACCAACTTAACAGCTATAGAAAAGATACAGAAATTACTCCAAGTGAATTGTACAAGTAATTTTTTTGATGTTTAATTTTATTTTATACTCAAAATTTTAGAAACTTCAGACATCTAAAAACCAACTTATAATAACTGGTTTGAACTGAAGCATTTATAAGTTCAACAACCTAAAAAGGAATCTCCAGGCTCTGAGGCATCCTGTGATACTAAACCGTGTTAAATAGCTATGTTCCTCTTTTAAAGCACTTACTTTTTTGCCATTAAGTAGTAGCTCATCTCGAATTAATTAGTTATGTAGTCTTATTGTAGATGTTTAAACTCATCTTCTTTTCTTCCAGTCTCTCATAGTTTTGTAAATATTTCTTTGAATTCTTCTCAGCTTTTAGTACATGATCAAAATAACAAATTATTTGAAATACAGCAGCTGGTGTAGATTTTTTATAAAGTAAACTCTCTGTGCATGTGTCTGACCTCAGAGAAATGTACTTGTTTATTTGTGCATTACATTCTGGCTTAACCACCATGCTTGGAGAGCCTGGGTAAAGTCTAGTTTGGTAAAACAGATTGCTTGTGCTAGCTTGAGAAATAAACTCTGAAGTTTAGGAATCTGGAATGTTGATGTACTTTTTGCTAAGTACTTATGATACTTTATAATCCTTAGAATTTTGCAAAGCCATGATGCATTCACTGATATCAATAGGCAAAATTATGCTCCCATGATTAGGCTATACAGTTTTCTAAAGATTCTAACAGTATCTGTCATGAGTATACCCTTTAGAGATCTAGGATTACAACCAAAAACTTGCTTAGCTGCTATGCTATTAAATGAAGTCTATATCCTCATGAAACACAGACTAGGGGATTGGACTCAGCGTGGTTCCTTCTGTGCTGTGTCCTTTCCACTGACCTCTCCTTTCCCTTCTCCTCAGGACTGCTCTTCAAAGAAATTTATGCTTGTAATTGTTTTTTTGCTCATGTGGGCCAAGTATTTTCCTTGGAATTAGTAGTTATCAGATATGTTTGTGCATTGCAGTGGGGGAAATGCTGCTTAACCCTCCTGCCTGTTCTTTGACATAATTGTGTAAAGTGCATTAATTTCCCTTAATCTAACCCCATAAATTGTGGGGGTTTTGGTTTTTTGTTTGTTTTTGTAGAATCATGACAACATTTGCAAACATGGGAAAAAAATTATTGATGAAGTCACGTTTCATTGACTTGCAAAGTGAATTTAAGCTGATATTCTGAAACATTTTTATTAGAAACTTCTTGAGAATGGAAGTGCTCCAGAATTTTAAGTCATAGCAAATGGTTTTTTTCCATTGTGCTAAACATACCATACCCAGCTTCATGTGTATTCTGTTCCTCTTTTGAAAATATATTTGTGGATGTATATGTATCTGATTATGATTTTGAAAGGTGTTCTAATGCCATTTTAGGTAACATTGTTCTGTTAGGATATTAAAAATGTCTCAGATCAAAGACAAAAAGTGAATACAGCAGCCTAGAATTTCCTTTGAATATTTAGAGGTTTATGTGTTTCCCTTACCTTGGTCTGTTAAAGGATTTATCTCTTGGTATGTGGCTGCCATTTCTATGCTAAGTGCAACTAATCCCCTTCTAAGTTACCTGTAGGAAGCTGCAGGGTACCTGTGGTCTCCTCAGCAGACCATGCATGTAACTGCTCGGAAAACATTGGTCTGATAAGCATTACCCTGCAAATGGCAAATTCATGAATACCATCCCAGCTGTTTGGGAATGTGACAATTGGCAGGTATTGAACTTTGCTAACACATAACATTTTATTAAGACTTCAATCACCTGATGACTTCTTCTTTTATACTTTTCTTCCTCAATACTATGCTCCTCAATTAATTTATTAACCTCTCTTTCCAAATAAGAATCATATTACCATCCAAGATTCTTATTTTCTACCTTATCTGGAACAATGGTCTTCCATCACACCATACCTTCAGTAATATGTTATTTACTCCAGGAAGTTAAACCATGGCATAGCAGCCATTCTTCACAGCCACCTCTGGCTTTTTCTTCTTTTCTCTCCACTTCTGTGCCACTCTCTGGTGCCCTGGTGCCTCAGCGTGGTCTGGCCTTACAGCTGCTCCTGCTTTGAGCAGGAGAGTGGGCTTGATCAGGGGAGGTCATCATTAACTTCTGTGACCCTGTGATACTGATCTGCTTCTTTCAAAGAAGTAACACATTGGAGGGTTGGTTTTGGCTTGCACTCCTATGTGTCTGGAATTCTCTACTTGGTCCTAAGTAAGATGTAAAAAAAAGCTCTGCTCTTTCCAAGTGGCTGCATTTATTCTCTGATAAGAAAAACCTTGTTCAAGGTAATTTAAAATAGATACAATCACATAGTAGATTTTTTTATGCTGATTAGCAGTTAAAATATTAAAATAAGTTTATCATACTCTGTGTTCAAAGTAGTTGTTACAAAAAAAGTACTTTAAAATCCTTGGTTATTGTCTTTTATGTGAGATCAAATACTTATTTAATCTTGCACAGTACTCTCTGCAGAACTAATTAACTTATTCTTTCTATATTCAGCAACTCAGAAAGTCTTTGTAATTAACAGAAAAGTAAGCACTTTAAGCCTGTATTTTTTAAAGTACATTTTTCATAAGGTACATATTTCTTGTGAAAGATTGTAAAAAGTAAAATTAATTAATTTCATTTTTAGTATCTTTAGGTGGTCACTGGAAGACAATAAAAGCTACTGGCTCTTCTAGATTTTTTGTAATGAATTTCCCTCATTAGGAGATTCTAGTTCTGTGCTTTTGTCTTGAGCTTTACAATGATGCAGTTGAATGTATAGCAGGCAGAATTACATCTATTCTTATTATATAACTTTTACCTATGAGATGTGACTATACAAAATCTGCAAAATTAAATTTAACTGTCAGTGCCTTTAAATAGGACAATACAACATGCTTAAAGTACTGTCAAGATGAACTGTTAGAAATTAGGTATGTATCAGCTCTCAAATATCTTTTTTCAAAAGAACCAGTAAATACACATATTTATTTTGATTGAATATAAGAATATAAATAGAAGTTTTTTCAGAGATTTCATTTCAGTATGGAAGAGCCCAGGAAATTACCTCATTAGAATAATAAAAGCATGCGAAAATGCTTTTTTGAGGAAGTTTTTAAAAGTTTTATTAATAATTTTGGTGATCTTTGTAAGAAAATGAGATGTTTTTATTAAAACACAGTCTGGTAGGGTTATTTCCCAATTAATCTTTATGGAAAAATAAGTACTTTGCTGTCTTTTTTAAAAATAAATTACACTGGAAATGCTATTTTTTCTTTATGGAGCAGTTTTCTTTCAAGTCTTTATTCTAGTATCTGCATAAACACCTTATGCTATTGCCACTTCTCTTCCTTTTTTTCCCCACAATTACTGACTTTTAATCTGACCATTTTGTCTAACTCACATAATGCTTATTTGATATTGCTGAAAGTTAGATCTCTGCTTTTGATTACAGTGAAGACTCTTCATGTTTCTTGTCTGTAATAAAAATCAGTCCACAGGCTTTAATTTAAATTTTAAAAAATTTAAAATCATGCTTGAGACTTTTCATAGCTTTTCTTTTTTCCTTTGAGCCAAAATGAGGTGTCTGAGGCATGGATAATCTATGTTCAGAAATTTAACCTACTAACACAGTCAGGAAAAGCATTTAATTAGCTGTTCAGGCAAATAATGACTTGGTTCACTTCTTCTATTAAAAGGATTTATCCTGCTGTTCTGTATATGTAGTATGTTACCTCTTTGAAAATGTAACAAACCCTCTCAATACCTGTAATGCAAGGTGTCAACGGCCCTTGTTGACTTAGTTTAAGAACAAGGCTAATAAAACTGCTGGTCCATGGGCTTTCCTCTTCCATAATTACCTTTGAAACATAGAACAACTTAAAATATGATCCCGGGCCCACTATGATAAATGTTAATGGTCTTAATGACATCATTGATTGTTGCTCTCCAGTGGGTCAGTCTGACTAGTTTTATAAAGCCACCGCAGTTGTCTGAAGACTATGCTTTGGAATAGACATCAGATGGCAGTATTTCATAGCATAAAAGAACATAACTCTCCTTACACAGACTGCGTTACCTAAAAGAAGTACTTGGAATTATTATGCAATTGCTAGTGTTTTTTACTTAAGAATAAAAAATAACAGTCTAACAGAGGGTGATATGTTTGTTCTTCACAGTTAAAAACATTTTAATATAGCATGCTTTTATTTTGTCTACTTGCTGAAGTCCAGTTCTGTGTGTACTACTCTTCCAATCAAGAAGGTGTGAAAGCAGTTATTGTGGTAGTTATGATTTAATAAAATTCTTAGTCTGTCTGTGAAATAACCCCTTATCTCCAGTTTTAATCTTATTCTTAATGAAATATCTTAAAATGTTGGGGTTTTTTGTAGTTTTAATAATGTCTGGGCCTTATTCTATATTTGGTCAGTGTTAATTTTTACATAATGATTAAATTTTCCATAAAATCTTAGAAAAATACACAAAAACATAATGCACAGTGATTTCTGCATTCTGTAGTGCTGTTCAATACTGAGTTAAATTTGCAAGTACATTGTTATCAAATTTCTCATATGACGCAGTACAGTTAGAACTTGTCTACATAATGGGGTTGACACCTGATAGCAGTGTCATTCTTAATGTAAGCTGACCTTTCCTCTGCTGTTCTCCTCTACTCCTGTCATCATAATGATCTTCCCTTTATAATCCTGATCAGGAATTCTGGCTTCAGTGCTGAGTACAAAGGTGATTCCTCTCCATTGTGGGAGAAAGCTGCTTTTGCAGGATTTCTGATTTTGCTGCAAAACAGGGAGCAGTATTTGCCTTTCACACCTGGTCATGCAATTGTAAACACCCTTCACCTCACTAAAAGCCAAGACACTGTGTGTGCTTTAAAGGAAATTCTTATTCACAAAGGAAATTCTAAGACAAAATATAAGAGGAACAATATTTTGCAACAATGAAAATTATATGAAACCAGTGTTCTTATTTTAAAAGGATATCTCTCTCAGAGAAATCTCTGACAAAATGTTGATTCTTTGTTCCTGTAGGATGAACAGGAAGTATGGTTATAACTGAAAAGACTGTTGTTTTTACTGTTGTTGCAAAACCAAACTTTAAGCAAATTTTCACCTGCTTCCCTTTATTAGAGTTCATCTGCTATTAGTGAGTTATCAACACAGTTTAACATGTTTATAAAAGCTTTGTCTTCCATAATAAATGAAGTTAGTTATTTTATTAAAACTTAAAAAAAGTATAAGGCTCAGATTTGATTGACAAAGGTGTTGTTGTATCATAAAATTGCACCATTATTTGCATAATTACATGAAAATAAATATGAAATTTATTACCTGTATGCATTCCAAATAAATGCAAGTAGTTTTGCCTTTTTATCTTCTGGAAGTTCTCTGAATAGCTTTTGATATTTTATCTCTCCATCATCTGTGAATAGAAAAAAAGGCATTTCCTTAGTTCAAACAGTAGTAAAATTATGATGAAAATACTAAAATAAGAATATCTCATTAAACACATGCTAGTAGCTGTCATAGTCTTATTTTATGTGCATCTCTTAAATGCTAGGTTTGTTTTTTTGAAGAATATAAGGTAGCAAGTATCTGACTTCCCTAAACGCATTTGAATACTGGCTGTGACAAACTGACTTGAGGGCAGGGAGGAGAAGGCAGAAACTAAGCCCTTTTTAGACTATTTGATCATAGCATTTTTTAGTTTAATAGGTAATCATTTGAAATCTTAAATTTTTCCTGGGGACAAAGATGAACATGATAGATCCTTGAAAAAACAGAAGAGCTTCAGCAGTCCCTCTTCCTCTCCACCTCCCTGAAGGTTCAAGAATAAGCAAAGGAAATAATAATCAAACAAAAGGAGCACACATCTGATGTTTAAGCCCTCCTCCAGCAGTTTTTATGTACATAACCAGAAGTCACTCAAGCAGCTGCAGCACATTAGTTACGATAGTTTAACAGGCAGCTTTACAGCTCTGATAAACGTTGTGCTAAAGCAATTTCTTCCTCCCGTGCTCACTTGCTATGATAGCTCAGAAGTGATCTTTGGCAGCAGGGCTGTGAAAGGAGTGGTAATGTTTAATCGGTTTCTGTGGAGGAGTTAGCTTGCTTTTTCCTTTGTAGATCATTATCTATAGAAAGACGTTAAGGGCAGGCAACACCATGTTGAAAACAGAATAGGCTGAACTGGTGCAGGGTGTCTGAACAGTTCTTGGGACCTGATTTAGAACAGAAGTATTTTAAACAGTTAGGCCAACATTCGATTGTATTAGACCTTTATAACAAAGTTGAGAAACATGGCTCAGCAGACAAGTCCAGACAATTTGCCTGTTCCTGAAGTGGATAATACACACAGTCAAAATCCATGTCTAAATGAAGATCTTGTGAAGACCCTGAGGGAAAACCTGTTGCAACATGAAAAGTCCAGGACAACTCGAAAATCTTCACCTGCTTCTCCCCGGCTGTGTCCAGTTATTTCTCCTCGAAACTCTCCAAGGCTCTTGAGAAGAATGTTTTTAAATAGCAACATACCAAAACAGCGTCGTTTCACTGTGGCACATACCTGGTAAGCGCTGAGGTGGTTGAGATAAAATATTAATTTTTTTAATGGAATATTTATCTCCATGATGTTTGTGCTTCTGTTTCTTGGTTTGATCACTGCATTAATCTCTCTGGTTGAAAAAGACAGTTCTAATTTGTGACTAAACTTAATTGCAGTCCAGAAGTTTTAAATAGCAATTCATATGATGTTAGAAAATATATATTTCATTGTACAAAGGCTGCTAAATTTCCTCTGATTTCTAAGGTAACAACTCCAGTCTTTCCTCTAGCTGCAAACTAAAAAGAAGTACTTATCTCATTCTGTGCTGTTCTGGCCAGAGTGACTTGGCAATTCTTTTCTTTAATGTGCCTGTTGAAAACATTATGTTTTTTTAATTGACAATTTTGGATCCCTCAGCCTCTTAGCAGAATAACATAAGTCTATGTATCTTTTAACAGTGCTCAAATTAAGAAGGACACGATAAAGAAGAATGATAGCAATACATATTTTGTGTGAAACAGTGATTTTTATTAAAGCAGTTGCTAGAAAAACAGGAAAGGTGGTAAGGGAAGCCCTTGGTAAATGATTCACTAGTAGCATTTCTTTGGTAACTTGATCACTTCTTAGATGTGTTTGTGATCAAATCTGAAAAGGACATTGATTTTTTGCATCTATCTCCTGTATTATTTCATTACTTTTAAAATTATTCTTTCAAAAGATGTTGTATATGAGATTATTGTAACTCAAAACCACATTTGTGTTTGTTTTGATGGTCCTGAGATGTTTGGGTTTTTTAATTGTGAGTTCTTCCCTACCCCGCCCTGCCTACCCCCCCACCATTAGTCCTCTAACAAAAATGTAATATAAAGAAAGGAGGGTGATGACATATGTTCAAAGAAAACAAGTCATGCTTTCTAAGTAGCAAAGAAATATGTTCTTGAAATTTATCTTCATTTGTCTGAAATTAGATCTACACTATAACTGTGTGATTGGTATGTGCATTGCACATTGTATACTGATGTGCTCAAACCTTTACTATATATGTATTTATGTAAAGTATTTCTTGTATGAAAAAAAAAAAAAATTTACCACTGAAAAACATTAGAAAAAAATGTGCCTTTAAGAATACTTTTTTGAAACCAATGTACCTGTTCAGATATTGAATGTGTAAAATAGAAAACTGAATTAAATCAGGATATTTAATGTTTTTTTAACAATTATGCATAAATCCCAACTGCTGTTGTGTGTTAAATAATTTATAAAACATTCTATACATAAGAATGTGCAGGTTAAAAAAGTAATCCAGGCAGATCTGGCTTACAATGTTAGATGAAAAAAAATTCTGAAGGTTTAGAGAGGGAAATTATCATGTGTGATTATGCATGTGTGGGCAGTCCAGTATGACAGACAAAGAAAGGGGACTGATGTGAAGTTAACAAACATGTTTAGGCAACATAAAAGGACACAGACTTGCACAGTATTAAAAAGTGAAATTTTGTTTAAATGCACTTTCTCTAGTGAGCTTCAGAAGTTTCCGTAGAATACCTTTTTCACCATGATGAATGTAGAAAACACTTGAGGTTTTCCCAAATGTGTGAAATACTAGACCTGAAATCAATACTTCATTGTTATGATTTATGGGATGGGCTGATCAGGGTAATAATGTTTCTTTTCAGCAAGTAGAGAAGTACAGAGTCAAGCAGCAAGTTACAGTGAATTACCTAGGAACCAGCAAAGAACAATATTTCTGAAGTGACAAAGCAATGACATACGTGAGCAGACTTACAGGCTTATGGGTTTACAAAGGGCATACAAAATTTATTACCAAAGACCATCCAGTCTGTAGTTACTGATATGTCCTCACTTGGTTATCTAGTCAGAAAACTGAGATGCTATGTGATAGACCTGTAGCTATATAGGCATTATAGTGGTTTTAATTCCATGTGCATATAATCTACTTTAGACAGCTTATAGGAAAACAGTACATTTGAATATGGAGTACTTGTGACCTTAATTCAAAATGTTGTACTATGATGTATCCGTTTGGGGGTTAGTTCGGCCCACTGTAGTAATGAGCATCTCTGCTTTATTTTTCTTTTATTTCTAATGTAATTGGTTTTGTAATTTAAGAAAAGTTGTTGAATTCACGTGTACATCTTTTTTGTTTATTGCACTGTTCATACAGGCATTAAAAATTTTAATATCATGATCTTATTCAAACCACCAGTAAGTTGGTAAGGCATTCTGACTTTGCAAAATGTCATTAATTTTATTTTTTTTATTTTCGTATTTTTTCTGGTGATTAGATTATGTATGTAGGTAGCATAGGAAGCAAATGTATGTCGCTAAAGATACTACAGTGTGTTGCAGTGATGACAAACAGCCACCACAGATCCAGAGTGCTAAAACCCCCTAATTTAGATTGTACCTAGCTTCCTGATTTCAAGGTCCTGAAACAGCATTCACATACAGTCAGGAAGTGAGTGGGAGTTTGGTGAATTGTTCTGGCAGTCCATTTCTCCCACTTTTTTGTCATAAAGTCTACAGCTCGCCCTCTGTAATGGCTTGTATTGTAAAACTTTTGACACCAAAATGCATTTTCTTTATCACGTGACCATTATCTTTTCAGAGTAATAATTGGGTTATCACTTTTAGTCATTTTACAAGTCCTTCTCTACTTCCTTTTTTTTATTCTTCTCTAGTTGTACCCCTGAATTCATTCAAGCACTTGAAAGAAAAACTGCTACTTGAAGGATTCTAGAGAGGAAAAGGTACAGCCTTCATAGTTGAAATAGAAGGGTTTAAGTGGCAGAGGTGCATAAGGCCTTCATTTTTGTTGGAGAAATTGCCGAATATCCCTCAGTTTCCACGAATGTTAGTTCTGCCTAAAACTGAAATTAAAACTAGTTATCTTGAGCTTTTAGCCTGGATTCCGCTCAGTCTGTAAACAATATCAGTCTACAGTCTGTAGGAAAAAAACACAGCAACTACAAGTGTTTAAGTTTTGTGGCCAGGATTTCAAGCAAATGCTACCCAAACCTAAATTATATTTCCTCATAAATCTGTCTTATATTGTATTACTGTAAAAGTATTCATAATGCTTTAAGACCTGACCAATATAGTGACACCACAGCACATATTACAGCTGGACATGGACAAGATAAATTAAGTCCTCTGGTATGTGCTTGACAAAGTCAGTTTCTGGATTGTCTTGATCTGCTCTTCGTAAGGCTTTTAAAATGGGCTGATTATCTCGGTGCCTTTTGGCAGGACAGATCTGTCCTGCCAAGGGTGGAATCACACATGCTGTGATTTGTGAGGAGCGAGGGAAAGAGACTGTCAGTTCTCCTCTGTGTTGACATCCAGTGTGTGTGATCCCTCACACACACACTGGCCAAAGATCTGTGGAAGGATGTTTAGATACTTTAAGTCATACACTCTTAACTCATGTAGAAAGTTAACTCATGTAGAAAGTCAGCTTTCCTTAATTTTCTATGATAAATTCCTTTCTGTAAAGGGAGGAAAAGCAAGAAAGATAAATATTTGGAGCAGGATAGTAAGGTCAGTGGAACATAACAACTAAATTATATCTGTCTAATTGAAAGGATGAAGTCATGGAACACATGTGCTTGGTTTTTTTTACTTGTTTGCTGCCTTAATACTTCTCAATGAATACAAAATGATCCACCAGTTGGTTTTTTCTGTGTGGTACATAACTTTGGACAGTGTATTTGCTGCCTTTGTGATTTGTGTGTGTGTGTGTTGTGTTGTGTATGTGTACGTGTGTGCTCAGAGAGAGCAGCTAGTGATATATGCCTGTCTTCCAAGTCATATAAAGTGGATTTGTTAATTCACAGGTCCAGTGTGAGGGTTTCCCTTTGATAACTGTTCCCTGTCCAGCTCTTATGGAGTTCATTTAGTACTTCCTGGGGTTCAGGGCGTTGTGCTCTTTAGAAGTTTTTTAAAAACATGTACCCACAAACCTAAGAATTTAATGCAATTAATAATACAAGTATGTGCTCAGTTAAATGGAGTACTTTAATCTGAATTTAGTCAGTCTTTGTCCCCACCCATAGTAAATATTTTACATTGACTTTGGCATTCAGATATGAAAACGATAGATGCCTTAGAAATAGTTTAGATAGATATGGGTAAGGTGTGCCATTTTAAGTTTCAGGAATGTAACTGTCATAAGTGTACCCATAAAACCAGGTTTGTCTTTATTTTTATTGCACAATATCTTTTCATGCACTTTTACTGCTAATTACAAAAAACAACAAAGCGTCAACTGTTAGCTATAGGTAGATTGCAGAAGAGCAACTTACTTAATTTGATGTGATTCTACATGCCCTGGTTCAGTACATTTCAAACTGTTAAACCAGAATGAAGCTCTACTGCACTGAATCAATATATTTTTTATCACTACTCTTTTCTTCCAACTTTCAGTATAAATTTTGGTAAAAGATTTTTAATACCTGTGTTTTCTTCTCTGTCACTAGTCTGTGCTTTTCAGGAAATAAAGTAATTGCATTTTGGCATATGGAAGTAATTTCAAAATGAAGAAACATCAAAGCAGATATCTATACAAGGTAGTAAGTGAACAACTACTTCAGAAAATCAAATATATACTGGGCTGCATCCAAAGCAACATGATCATCAGATTGTAGGAGGTTTACTCCATGCTGGTCAGACCCCACCTGGAGTACTGCATACAGTTCTGGGGTCCCCAGCAGAGGAATTACATGGACCTGTTGAAGCACGTTTAGAGAAGGAACAAAAAAATGATCAGAAGGATGGGACACTTGTCTTGTGAGGAAAGGCTTGGGGAGTAGAGTTGTTCAGCATGGAGATGAGGCTTCATGTAGAGTTTAAGAGGGGATTGCTTGGGTAAGATGATGTTTACCATCAAGTTTGAGTTGCATCAAATAAGATGTAGTTTAACAAGGGCAAGTGATGGATTTTGCCAAAATCCCAAGACAGAACCATGCTGGCTGGGTAGAGACTGAAGAATGAGAGGCTGGAGAGCAGTGCCATGGAGAGGGCCCTGGGATTCTGGTCCATGGAAAGCTGAACATGAGCCAGCAGTGCCCTGGCAGCCAGGAGGGCCAAGCGTGTCCTGGGGGCATCAGGGACAGCATGGCCAGCCGGGCAAGGGAGGGGATTGTCCTGCTCTGCTCTGAGCTGGGGCGGCCTCACCTCCAGTGCTGGGGGCACTTCTGGGTGCCACAATAAAAAAAGGACAATAACCTATTAGAGAGCATCCAAAGGAAGGCCACAAGGATGGGGAAGGGTCTGGAAGGGAACTCATGTGAAGAGTGGTTCAGGTCACTTGATTTATTCAGCCTGGAGGAGACTAAGGAGAGACCTCACTGCAATTTAGAGCTTCCTTGTGAAGGAAAATGGAGGGGCAGGTACTGATCTCTTCACTCTTGTGACCAGTTATAGAACTCAAGGAAAAGTCACGAAGCTGGGCCAGGGTATGGTTAGGTTGGATATCAGGAAAACATTTTTCCCCCAGTGGGTGGCTGGGCACTGAAACAGGCTCCCCAGTGCAGTGGTCACAGCACCAAGCCTGACAGAGTTAAAACCCCATTTAGATAACACTCTCAGGCACATGGTGTGACTCTTGGGGTGTCCACCATACGTCCAGGGGTTGGACTTGCTGTTCCTGCTGGGTCTCTTCCAACTCAGCATATTCTATGATTCTATGATGGTAAAGTGCATATATGCCTATGTAATCTCACTTGTTCTAAATAAATTAAAAAATTCTCAGTTTCTTCTACTACTTCCTTGTTTTTTCTCACATAAATTTTATTCACACTTTCTAAATCGGATCACTCATATTCTATAAAGCTTTAGCAAGGTAACAACTGGCATATTAGAATGGACTCTCTTCCATTTTTTCATACTTTTTAGACTGAGCTATCACAATATTTTTCTACAAAAATATGTGAACCAATTTACATAAAATATACCATCTTGTATAAGGTAACTCAATCCCCATATCCACTCTGTTACATTAGGAGGTGCATGCTGGTATGAATGCATAGGTTTGTGGGGCAGAGAAAAAGAATAAGCTTTGAGAACATGATGCTCTCTGATATTTTATAGAATGATTTGTGGTAAGCTAAGAATGTTTCACAATGGTATTAACTACTGACAGGTTTATTTACCACAGATAAATAATACTGCTTCTGCACAGCTGAAGAAAGACAGATGAGGAAAAAGTTAATCTTTCCATAAAGAAAGAAATGGCAAAGATGCATTTTCTCAAATAAGAGTTGGGTTAAAGAGAGCTCGTAGTACTGGGTAGGACATTGAAAATCACTTCAGAAAGATCAGTGAGCAATCAAAGACTAAATTCTAAGTTTTTGTTGTACAGGGAAAAATAACTGAGCAAGGAAGAGCAGAGCAAAAGAGTGATAGATTTGGCTGACTAGATTTGGTAGTACAGGAATTGTCATTTGTAAAAATACCTGTTGCATCTCCTTTTCTTTCAAAATAAAGTGTATCTCAACAATTTTGATTGAGCCTTTTTTTCTTGTATATGACCTGTTTGCCTTGTAAAATTGGAATTTCTTCATTAGTTTTAGTTACCAAAGTACTATGCCTGGACCATGATATTTTCTGACCTATGGTCTTTAATGGTATGTCCTGTGTTAGACAGACTTTGGGAGAAATTCTAAAAAAATTAGCAGTGGTGAAACAGATTTCTTGGCATTCTACTTTTGTTTAGTACCTACCTCAAAACCTTAAATCACTTTGCTAAAGTGCTATTAATCCCCAAAGTTTTTATTATATCTTACTCCAGTTGTATCACAAGCAATTATACATGACTGTAAAGGTTTTAAATATTGTACTCTTGTGATGTGATATTATCTGTTTTCTAGACTTTTTTTGAAAATATGCAAAAGGTTTCAGTAGGTTTTACTACAAGCTTTTTAGTTTACTGTGTAACACAAGCCTGTTACACTGAAAAAGTCTTCCACATTGCTCCTTACTGCATTACTCTGATTGCCCTTTGCAAACTTGCTATTTTCATTTTCACTTTGCATGAGTAAATTACTATTTTATTGGTGGTAAAAGTTTATTTGTTCTTGACCCATGGGATCTTGCCTGGATTTTTTCTGGTTTTTTTTTTTTTTTTTTTTTTTTTTTTTTTTTTTTTTTTTTTTTTTTTTTTGTTTTGTTTTGTTTTGTTTTGTTTGTTTGTTTGTTTGGTTTTTTTTTGTTTTTTTTTTTGTTTTTTTGTTTTTTTGTTTGTTTTCAGTTTGATACTAAGTTTTATGACAGCTCAAATTTGTATTGCAAAGTGAGCCATTCCCTCCATCTGGAGTATTGAGTCTTCTGTACTTTGGCCTTAAAGATTTCATAAGTTCTATACAGAAAACTTTAAAGTTTCCAATGTGTTATAAAATAGTCAGAAGTTTATTTCCCCTTTTGTTTTCTTTTAGTAATTCATATCTTTAGATGTGTTTGTCATGGGAACAGATATTACAATTTTTTTAGCACAGTCTAACAGTGACCAAGCTTTTTCTTTCATACATTCTTGAAGAGCTTCATCTTCTTTGGGAATTGTAGGTATTACTCCATTTTTCCCCCTCTTTTGGCATTTCTTCTGTATCTCATGACCTTTTTGGCATTTTATTCTCCTGTTTCATTTAGTACTGCATGTTATTTTTTCCACTGGTCATCAAGGAGAACACTGAGCTTAAAATTTGCAAGAGTTTGTTCCAACAATAGATAAATTAATATTTAAGTGAGAATGAGGATTGGGAGAAGGGTCTCATCATCTCTGTCTGTCAAGCTACCAGTTCTTTAAGGAGCAACTCTTAGGTGGTGTTGTGGTCACTGCTTTTAGTTGTTCTCACATAACTCGATATTTCAAGGTGGAACCAGCAAATTTTACTCTGCCAGTGGGCAGGATACTATCAGACTTTGACTTTATATGGAAAGCGGTGAAACATTTGCAGAAGGCTGATTTCTGTCGTGATCTGGGGAAATATGCAGGTTTAGAACTGTTGTCTGTCTTCAAGTTCCTTAGCCTGTATATGCAGTAGTCCCTCTGTTGTGGTGGGATGCTGCCAGACCTGTCCTTTCATTAATTCACTCCTAACGTTTGATCTTGGTCACTAGAGAAACTTGTTAACATTGTAATTATCTTGTAAAACTTCTATTGCTACCATGTGTAGTATTTGCAATGTACTGTACATTGTATTATACTGTATTTTACTATACAGTAAATCTGTTGTGTGTTGACTTTGCATCTTCTAAACCCTCAAAAAGCTCCCTTATCTTCTTCATCATCAAACAGGCATGACAGTTCATGGCTAATGCTTCCTATTGGCAGAAAACTTTTCTTCTGGTAGTTGTATATTCCCCTCTTAGTAAATAATCAGTATCTCCTATCTGTTATTTTCAGTGGTTTACTTTCACTAAACCTCTGCATTCAGTTGTTAGAAAAAGGACACATACAGAATTAATAAGAAGAAAGTAAAATTTACATGCACAGGGTGAAAAACAAGACAAAAAGGATATACTGTGTTTCATTTATTTTTGTTTTTTATGAAGAAACACTCATGGTCATGTTATAATGTTTTAATTATGACCTGTTTTCTTAGTTTGTATTTTTCTTAGTGATCACTTCTCTTTGGTATTCTTCGGTGTACCAAATTTATCAACACTCATGAAGTATTCTTATTGTAACGTAGAACTTATCAGTTATAATCTCACTGTGACAGGTGCTTAACAGGTGTATTCCTGATAGTGGAGTAAAGTTATTGTAGGCTACTAGTAACAGACTTTTATTGTTCAAATAAAGTTGGAATATTTTAAGGTGTCATAAAATATAAAAATGAATGGCATATAGTTAAATGCATTATGGGCCAGACTAACTGCATCTGGAATGTCCAGGAACTTTCATAGTGTTCCTTAATGCACAAATTTATCTTTGAGATAGTCTCTTGATAGCTTTTTGCTAATTAAAGAAACCCAACTAAATAATTATGAATAAAGTGATTGAACATGTGAGCTATGGATTTTGAATATATGTGTGGGGTTTTTGTGGTTTATACTTTATTGGGCTTCTGTCATAAATCTGCATCTGCTGAACCTGACAATCTCCAAAATATGTCAGAGTGTTCTAGATAATGAATCTCTACAAAGTGTTTTAAGAACATCTGTGTATATATTGTTTTCCTCCCTAAAATAGAATAAAGCAGCTAGTAATTTTTGTTCAAAATACATTTTGTCATTTTATCTTCATTTGAAAAAAAAATCTTTGCATATTAAATAAGTATGCATTTCTGATGTACATTTTAATGCTGTAAGAGTCTTCCAGATGTATGCAAATAATTGTTTTGTTTCACCCTTACTATAAACATAATTTTGTGTTTACACACAAAATTGTATGTGTTACAGTTGTATGTGTTACACAAGACACATACAATCACAGATAGCATATATTCTTTTCTTTTGGGTATGGTGTGGTTCACTGAATGAAGAATCAGACAAGTTAGGTATTGTGCTTCCAGTCTTAATACAAAACTGTAAGAACCTTTAAGATCTGCTTCAGGTTCATAAGCACAGTCATAAGCAAAAAAATATAAATAATTTAAAAATATTTGCCTCTTGGACCTCCTCATTATTGTGAATATTCACATGATAGAGATTAAATTCTCCAAAGGTGTTAATTACAATCATAGTATGTGCTACATTACAGAATCAAGAAAAAGAATAATGACTTGTGTAAATACATGCTGTCATGGGAAATAGAATAGACCACATACTTAAAAGTAGCAATCCAGTCAGATCACTAAAAATGTTAATTACAATGCCTAAGAAATAATTGTACAATGAACTATATTCCCTACATTAAAAAAAAAAAAATCCCATAGAAGAAATATTTGAAACTTCTAAACAACAGCTTGTTTCACTCATTTCCAAGGAATGCAACATATGTCTGTGAGAACTAAGTTAGCTATGCCAGCTACAAGATGACTGTTTTAAGAATAATTTTGTACTTAATATTTCTCACATTTTGTGGATAATAGTTGCTGTCTGGTGCCTTCCATGTGGTTCTCCTGTGAGTGTGTTAAGGATGGTGTCATGCACTTCACTTGTAAGAAACAAGTTATGATATGCTTTGTTGATGTAACAAATTTCAGCCGTAGGTGTGACTGTTTTAACAAGATTTGATGGCGACGTACACGCCACTATTTACAGCATAGAGGGCAGAGTCAGACAAAGCTGTCAGGGAGGCCCATTCATTGAGCCATGAGTTTCAGACAGGGCCCCCTTGCTTTCTAAACTTCTCAGAGAGGAGTTTGTGTGGGGCTGGATCCAATCCTAGCAGCACAGACTTGGACAGTGATTTATGTCTGGAGGATTATATGTACACAATTAATCCTTTGTGTCACTCAGCTGAGATGTCCAAGTTTACCTTGCAGTTAAATTTAAAAGCCATATTAATCACTTACTGAGGATGTGCTGTTGTAAGGAATCACTCACCCCTGAGGTGTAACCTGGACAGACATTCCTGTGCAGGAGGAGATCCTGGTGTGCAGCCCAGCTCCCTGCCAGACAGCCCCCAGGACCTGGGCTGCTCACTGTTCATGGCTTACAGTCACAATTGAAGAGCAGCAAGATGTGTGGGTCACTGTTCCAAACAGCCCTTGGCTGCCAGGTTCCATCCCTGCCCCAAGGTCCAGAGTAAGCTGGGTGCAGCCGTCACAGCCCCCACGGGTGATATGGCTTCAGCTGGGGCTGGTGCTGGGGGAGCACACTGCCACAGCATTGACTATGTTTGTCTGCAGTGGCTGTGCAAGGTATATGTATATGTATATGTATATGCATGTGTATATGTATATGTATATGTATATGTATATGTATATGTATATGTATATGTATATGTATATGTATATGTATATGTATATGTATATGTATATGTATATGTATATGCATGTGTATGTGTATGTGTATGTATGTATATGTATATGTATGTGTATATGTATGTGTATATGTATGAGTATGTGTATGTGTATATGTATATGTATGTGTATATGTATGTGTATGTGTATGTGTATATGTATATGTGTATGTGTATATGTATATGTATATGTATATGTACATGTATATGTTGCCTGTGTCTATATCTATGTATATGTATCAGAGGAGTTGTTGCAGCCAGAGCCACACAATAGCTGGTGCTATCTGTGGGCACTAGTACAGCATAACACCTATGACAATTTCAAGCTTTTGGCCTTTCATCAACAAATAACTTGCCAGGAGAAACAATACATGTAGTGGGGAGGGGAGCGGACTAAGAGAAAAATTACATTCCATCATGTGACTGTTGTAAGCTATTTGAAAAGTAACTAACACTGGACCATCTTGAGTTTAAGATTGGACTGAATCTTTCAGTGTGTAAAAAGTCATCTCAATGGAAAAATACTGATTTCAGATAGGGCTTGTGAGGAATTTTCGAATAAAATATTGCAAAATACCAACTTATTGTAAATGAAATATTTAATTTGAAATACTTCAGAATTTTCCATCCACCTGACCTCCGAGAAATTGCTGAGAGTAAGGAATACCTTGTTTCAACACCTTTTATTAAATTCACTGTGTACTCAGTGGCCATATCTGCCAATTTTTCTCTAATTTTCTCTTTTACATTATCAACATATCTTTCTGACCTCTTTTGTGGAGTTTTGCTCCAGTCTGGAAGCATTCCCTTGGAACGCTATCATATGGACTGCTGCCTCTTCATAATAGTGTTCTGATACCCATTATTCCAAATAAGGTCAGCATCATATCAACCATGATTTCAGAAGCACAATATCCAATATTTCATTCATGGAAGTTCTTCTGTGAGAAAAAAAAGTAAACACTTTTGTTATTTCTTTGGTAATAATATTTTAAATTTATTTTGTTCAGACAATTGTTAAAATATTTTATGACTTGTGTGAGAATCTTGTAATTTGGCTTGTAAACCAACAACCCTGAATGAATGTTCTTCCTAAGAATACACATTATCAGTATATTTAAAAAATGTATAACAAAAAAAATTGAAAGTATGTCTTCACAATTATAAATCTTCTCTACAGAATCTTTGTCAAGATTGTCTTTTGATAAGTTGCTGTAATTCACTTTTTCTCCTTAGTTCAAACGATCTGCCATAACATTGTCCTGCTCTTCACATAATAGCTGTGGGTTTTTTAAATTATAAGGCTTTCCAGAGGATGACAGTCTTTTCTCCTTTCAGAGATTATATTACGAGGTAGAGATTGGACTCTGTGCTGATGAATTTAAAGTACATGCCTGTTGTGGTGCACAGTTTAGTTGTTCTCTTGCACTGGGTGATTGGGAATTTGCACGATTCCTCACATGCCTTATGAATCATTGTTAATAGATCAATAAAAGTAAATTTTTTTAAAATCAATTATGTTTCAAACTGTGAAACAAGAATAGTTTTACCTTAATGTCCAATGAATTGTTAAGAGATGTGACTATTTAATAATTAATTACTAATTTATAAATTAAATTACATTCTGAATAGACAGCATCAGAAAGGGTTTTCACAACCCCTTCAGACTGTGGAGCATCTATTGCAAATCTTGTGGGTATACTGGGCAGGAGTAACTCCCTTTCTGTTGTGAGACCTTTAGTTCACATGAGGCAGGGGATAAAAATAAAATCACAGCTGATTCCAAGGAAGAAAACCTCTTTCTTTCATTCTTTGTATATTCTCATCTATGTAGTTCTCCAGACTATGGAGAATTCATTTGATTAGGAAACTGCTCTAGACATGTCTTACAAAATCAAAAATGTTTGCTGTGCTGTGTCTTTGCTACAAGCTGCTAGTTGAGTATCCAAAGGGCAAAGATCATCACCAATCAAAAATAAACAAAAGAAATTTATTAAAATTTAAAAGCCATGTTAAAATGTTATCAAGTATTTGAATGCACATGATGAAACATCATTGTTAAAATGGCAAGGGCAGGTAAAAACCTTGGCTTGTAAAAGTTGCTTGGTAATGTTTTCTTCCTATAATCTCATGCTATCAACTTAAGCTGTTCAATAGCAGCTGTTTCCATCCACACCCTTTCTGTGACAGAACATTATGCTTTAGTTGTCACAGAAGGAGTTATAAAGAAGGCAAAAAAGAATGACTTGGAAATAGAATTCACCTAATATTATAAAGGCAGTAGTTTCTTTACAATCAATAGGGCGTCATACATTATTTCATGCAAGAACTGAAGTTTAGAAAACTTGGTTGGAAGGTTTGGAAAGCCTACATCAGAAAAGAATATGGCTTTTCCAGACTTTAGTGTATATTATGTGAAAGAAACTCTTCAATAGAAAGATGATGTAGTTACTAATGGAAACAGTCTTCATTTATGAAGCAAAATTATTATACAAAATGTAATTTAATCCTCTTAAGGATGTTTAAGCCTTGGAGTAGGCTTAGCTCTTTATATAGATTCTGCAAAGGTAACTAATTATTTTGCATACCTAATTGCATCTGTATAATAACTTACAGAGAAACTTACTGTTCAAGTTTGACTTTTGCAAAGTAGTCTGCTTAAATATATCATCTTTTGCAGATGGAAAATTAAAGTCTTCATGAGGAAGAGTAGTCTTAGATAAGGAATTCAAGATGAGCAACTGGAACTATAAAGGTAGCTGGGTTTAGGGCATTTGAGTGCAGATGAAGTAGCCTGGGTGAGAGTATGACACAAAACTCTACCAGCTAGCAGCGGAGCCTTGTCAGCAGTGTTAAGATTTGAGGCATGGGAAGGCTGGAGAAAAATGAGAATTGTAATGCTTGGGTGTATGTGAAAGTAATTTGATTGAAGGCGAGTTAAATTGTCTGACTCACTTTAGACTTATAGAAGACTAATAATGCCTCAGTATGTTGACAAACAGGTTGCAATGCAGGCCACCTACAATAGTATCAATGACCATCTAATTTCAGACTATTTTAATTCCTGTTAAACACATTTGTTATTTACCTATTACAATCCAGTCTAATGAGTGAGAAATTATGACTCTGTAGAAAGGCTCTGTTCTATGTGCTATAGCAACTACTAATTTATCAGTAGTTCTCTAGAAATCTTAATTGCTTTCATACTCATCCTGACATAGTTACATGATTGCATGTAACATGATGGATTTTGGTATTAATTTGAAGTCATTTTACCTTTTCAGGAGTTTTTCTTTGCCCTTAAAATGATGGCATTTGAATATCAATACATTTTCATGCAAAGACTAATAAAAATAATCAGTATCCTGTTTAGACTAAAATGTGATACAGCTCAAAATTAATTTAAGTTGTTTAAAAAATAAAAATACTACCACAAAAAAAAAATTCTGGATAATAATTTCCTGCTTGTAACTACAAGAGGAAAAGTCCAGATTTTTAATAAAAAGACTGTTACAACATTGCTTATGCTGGTAACTAATAGCTCATTTTTCAGGGTAAAATCTTTGGGTGATAATTAGGAAGCATTTTAATGCTTCCTAATTAATTTATTAATAGATATTCATTAATTTATTTCAATACTGGGAAATAACTTATAATAATATATTAATTTATTTCAATAGATTGTTCAATCATAACACCTAATCATTAATTATGAATTATGTTGTGAGAATGAGTCAAAATATTCTGGGATTTTTTTAGCTGTGCCATCAGTTGCTATGCTTTTGAGTCACCAAAGTTGTTTATAATGTTTTGGAATGTTTTGGAATATATTGGAAAAAATATTGAGAAGTATGAAATGCTGTAATTGCCTACAGGTTAAGAAAATGTTCAGTTTTTGTCTTTTGAATACGAAATACTCACTTACAGTTTTTTACAGTGTCAGCATTCCATGTATTAATCTGTAGTAATCTAAGAAAACAGTTTTGAACTTTTTAACTCTAGCAGAAACTAAAGCAAAAAAAAACTTTAGGGGTTCTTGACATATAATTGTTAGAGTACCCAGTGACCTGTAGCAAAAAATCTGAAACCTTAATGTAGTTGAGTGTGACAAATACATCCAAACAAGTTTGTCTTGGCTGTCACCAGACTTAGCAGTTCATATGTGCCACACTAGCCTTGACTGTGCAGTCCAAAGCTCAGCTGAGTCTGAGTCGCAGGAAGAGCAGTCATTGCAAAAGTTCACCTGCTTTGATAAAGGCACAGACATCCTCTGCAGTGGAGAAAATGTCAAACATGGCTTTACAAAGTAGTGGCTTCCTCTTAAATACAGTGTGTATGTTCTCTTTTTTACATTACAGTTTGCAGTGTCTTTTGCATTACAGCTTGCAATGTCTTCAAAAACTGAGTGGCAACCCCTCAGTTTGAGGCCCTTTTGCCTCTTTCTCTGTTTGGAAAATACGTTTGCTCTGCTCACCCAAAGTATTACTGGTCTGATAGAAAAGATGGTTGTGATCACTGTTAATGAGCATGTCTGTCATTATGTGTGCTGTACACAAAGGGCAAATTATAGCTGCTTGGACAAACAAGTTTAGCATTTTAAACACTTAAGAGCCTGTCTTAAAATCTTTATAATCTTTCCTGTAGGTATTTTCTAAGTGCAGGCTTGGCTTTTTGGTTAATTTTTTGATGAAAAAAAAATTACCCCATTTTATGTTGGCTTCTTCATTACTTTTCTGTATGCTTGGCTGTATCTGTACTTCCATATTTATATTAGGAGGAATTTACAGGGAGGTGAATGAATTTTCTAATGTTGGGATGCTGGAACTACATAGTATCTGACTAAGTACATTAGACATCTGTCAATATATTCAAGATGGGTGAACATGCAACACTGCAGAAATTACACTTTTTTCTTTTTATTTTAATTTTATTTGTGGGATTGTATTTTCCAGGCTTTCAGCTGGTTATTGAGCAAGAATGTTTGAATATTTTGTTTTCCATATAATTTCTTTTACTTGAAAACAATCTAAACCATTTGAGATGAAAAAAGATGGATCTTTTCCAGTAAAGTTCTCTTGGTTGATCTTGGCATATTTCTATAATGGTTACTTATTAGGGATTTAACTAGAAGGGTATGGGGACTTGTTCAAGTCTAAAACTTTTTTATTTTTTAAGTTTTGCATTTTAACGGGACAGGATTCTATTTTCTCAGCTAAACTAAAGATCTGAATACAAAAAGTATCACCTTCAGAAAATAGATATACAAATTAAATAATAAAGAATTAAAATGTGGAAATTTTAATTTCATTAAATCCAAAAGTCCAAATATCTTTCTATATTCTCTGAGGGTTTAATTAATTTTAATTTTCCATTCTAGTTCTTGTTTGTATGTATTTCCATACTCACAAATGCAGGAATTAATCCACAGTTTTTATTCATGGTTTTGCTTTCCATGAAATGTCTATCATATAGATGGTGACTCATTCTGTAGATAAGGGTTAAAAGCCCTATGGCAAAATAAACTATTTCTTTGCATTCTGATGCCTCTTATATATGGTAAGGGTTATAACCTTCCTGAGATCTTCATGTGTGCTACTTCTGCACCTGTAGGCCTGTAAGACCCCTGAATTTTGCAGAACATTCACTGAAATTGCGCCAAGAAAGTATTCTTTTTATACAGCTCTGAGAAAAACAGAAACTCGGGAGGAAGGTAAAAGAAAAGACTCCTATTTTAGTAGGAATTATATGACATTAGAAGCACAAAATATTTTTCTTTCAGGGCAAATGAGGACTATTTGTATGGTAGCAAAAACATCTTTATTAATTATAAAATCAAGCTGGAACAATGCAAATATTACAGTCCTACTGTAATAGTCACTAATGATAACTACAGAGATTGTTCAAGAGGTAAAAAAAGAAGAAAAAAATGAATTAAAAATCAGTTTTAAAAGAAAAATAATTTAAATATAGCAAATTTGAATTAGCTATTGGAAAATGAATTTAGTTGAAATTCTCCTTGCTCTTGCACTCTGTGGAAAAGAAAAATAGAAAATTAATGTCATGCTGACCATTTCCTTACTGTGCAAATGTGGAGGGAGTGGTGGGTAAAATATTATGACAGCTTTGCTAAAAGAAATCAAGTAAAATTAATTTTGCCAAGACTATTGTTTTGTAAATAAGCTTTGTTCAAAACCTAAGACCAACAGAAATGTAAATATTCTTTTTAAATGTAGTTTACATTTCTTTATATCTTAAATAAAATACCCAAATGTTTGAACATTTATTATTGCCAATTCAGAAAGACAGGCATGCAATCATAAAATGAAGATTATTAAAAAAACAAAAAAGAGTCAAATCAGGAATGGAAGATGAGGGAAAGCATATCAGTTCAATACATAAAAGGAAAGACAGAAAACACAAGCCATCTATTTATGTCTCAAAGAGTAATCAAAGGAAATTGTTTTGCTGAGTTTGTTGAAGTCTTAACCTGAGAGTATTTTTGTATATATTAAAGTTGCATGAGTATATTGTAAAGCTTTGTGGGTTTTTTTTGTTTTTTTTGTTTGTCATAATAAGCCATCCATTTAGAAACTGATAAAACAGTTATAAAACCAACTTCGTTTGGAAAACAAAAATCTATTGCTGTTTCTGACCAGCTTAGATGTCCAGTGTAGAAGTTCTGTTTTATTTGTGTGGGAAAATGAATGTACTGAATTAACAGAAACATGGCAAAATAATTAATCTCCTTGCAAACTGATTCTTCTCAGTCACTGAACAAAGCATAAGCATTGGAGCTGTGAGATTTTATTGCTCTTTGAACTGCACTGCTTTCGGTAGTTGGAGGGCATGGATGCCAGGGGAGGACCAGGTCTGAACACGCCGGGAAAGGGTGTGGGTGGTGTGCTGTCAGAAGCAGTCTGCTGGCTGTTTAATCCACTCAGGTTAGAGATCCCTCTGCAGTGAAGTGTTGCTGTCCTGTGGGATGGTACCTTGTCCGTGGCTCTGAGCAAGTCTTCTTCCACAGCTGGGACCAGAATTATAGCTGCTTGGGGAATAAATTGTCTCCTGTAATCTCTGTAATCTTATAACCCAATATTTATAATATATGCTACATTTATATAATAGATATATTTATGCAGAGGAGGTAGAACTTCTGCTTGTTTACTTTTAACAGAATTGTATTCATTATTACATGCAAGTACTTACATATTGTATGTCACCACAGAATTACACATTTCAGATATGTAGTGACTGAAAACCATTGCAATGGATTAAAAGTAAATAATGTTCTACTTTTTTGAATAGCAACATAGGTAAATTTGCAGAAGAGCTGCAACTGTAGAGACTTGTTAAAGATTAAAAAAAATTCTGATTTTCCAGTGATGGAACTAAAAGAGTAAACAGGAACACCCCAGAAAGTAAACAAAACCAAAAAGATTAGTTTGAACTCATTTCTAATGAAATTACTCCTTTTTAACACACTTCTTTATAACAAATACTTTAGATTTATTTTTATTACTTCTTTTGAAGGTAATTTTCACCAAATAAATTCAGACTACTTTAACTTAGGATGAGTATATCTATTACTGTTCAATATGATTAAAGTAAGCACCTTTAAATTAAATCTTCTATGAAACAGACGATGCTCAAGCTACTAAATATCTTGTCAGAAGTCTACCTCCTCTCCATATTCTAATCAACCTGAATCAAAAGAGGAGTAAGTTCAGAACTGGCAAAGTTATGTGACTATCATACAATCATGGAATGTCTTGCATTGGAAGGGACCCTAAAGATCATCTAGTTCCAAACCTCGTGCCATGGGCAGGTACACCTTCCCTTGGACCACAATGCTCAGAGTCCCATCCAACCTGGCCTTGAACACCTCCAGGAATGGGACAGCCACAGCTTCTCTGGGCAGCCTGTTCCATTGCCTCACTACCTTCATAGTGAAGAATTTCTTCCTAATACTGATTCTAAACCTACACTCTTTCAATTTCTAACAAGGGAAAAATTCTCTCTCACTGCATGCCAATATAAAAAGTCTCTCTCCATCTTCCTTCCTTCCTTCCTGTAAGCTCCCTGCAGGTACTGGAAGGCTGCAGTTGGGTCATTCCTAGGCCTTCTCTTTTCCAGTCTGAATAAACCCAATTCTCTAAGCCTTTCCTCACAGTAGAGGTGATCCATTCCTCTGACCATCCTTGTGGCCCCTCTCTGGACTGTCATTTGATTTTAATATCATTTTAGTATTAGGCACTTACTAAGGGACTTTCTCCAAGGAGTGGCCATGTGGATTATACAGACAGACAGTGTTTCAGAAAAAGAATGTCCTCAAACATGGCTAAAAGGGATGGAATATAGGAAAAAAAAAAAAAAGGATTGGAACATATGAGGTGGAAGAAGCAAATGCTTATATTTAAACTGCATGATAATTATGAGTTCTAGCACCTTTTGGAACAAAGACCAGCATGCTGCATAGCCATTACTTTTCTGTGTTGCCTGGAAACTGAAGTGAAATAACCCTCTTCATTTGCAGCTTGCCCTAGCTCTCCCCTGCTGAAGTGTTTGATACCTCAGAACAGGATATGTACTGAGCAGAACACAACATTGGTAAACCCATTAACTGTGTGGGGGTTTTTAAAGTATGATTGGTGCTACTACACTGCAGTACAACACTGCAGAAAAAATAGGAAGTAAATTTTCAGGTGGAGATAATATAGGACTATTTCAGTTCTGTTAATCAGCAGTGTGCTTTCAATGAAAAATAGAACTAACTCCTACATTCATAATATCAATATCCTGTCTGAAAAACTGATAGGTTTTGTGCTTGGCAAACTTTGGCAAATTATGCCAGTTGCTAAAGTAACAAATAACAGTCTTGGGCTGGTAATCCTTCAATATCAAAAATTTAAAATATGTATTGAAAACAGTTGAATTAATAGTCTCAATGAAAGACAAGTGGATCCTATAGAATTTAATTAAAATTAACTATTTTTTGTGCCAAGTATCCCACCCCCCCATGCCCCCCCCCCAAAAAAAAAAAAAAAAAAGAAAAAATGAATCTGTGGTGCAAAGAATAAACCCAAACTTTTTGTTACTGATCAAGTTATTTTCAAAGACTAGATCTTTCTGCTTAAATAGCTGTATAATGGAAGTTAATGTTGTCTGTTAATGTGCAGTTTCTAAGAAAAAATTTATTTTTATAGTCAAAGACTCTTTGAAATATTTTTCTGGACAAAAAGAATAATTTACCACAAGTGTTATTTTTCAGTCCAGCAAAGTCTGTAGAAAAGAATACAGGGCTGGCTTAAGGTCTGGGTCCCTGCACACCTGTCTAAATAGCCAAAATTTAATTGCATTGATCAAGCCTAATTTCAAGTATTAATGGCCAGTATTATTATTTTTTAAATTGTGTAAACTCTGTCATACATTGTAATGAAGTATATTGTGCAACACCTAAAAGCTATTAACATACCTTCAGTTTATCGGAGCTTGTTTCAGATTTTATGGTTTCACACAGGTAGATAATGGACTTTTTCTAGCCCACTCTATAATTCCTTTTGAAAAGAACTCAGTGTTTATGTGTGTAACATAAATGACAAGTGATTGAGAGATAAGAAGAACATTCAAAAAAGTTAAAGCAAGAGCAAAAAATCAAACAAATTTCTCTTTTATCATAGTTCACTAAAAAATAGGCTATGTTTTGCAGAACTTTTGTTTAAAAGTGATGAATTTAGTGCTTGCTTCAGACAGAGACCAATCAATGACTGCTCAAAAAAAAAAAAAAAAAAAAAAAAAGTAAAATTAGAAAGTTTATGTGTCCAGATGTTTTTCATTCTGTATTTCCAAAATAGTTCAAATACGTAAAACTATTACTTCCGTCTATCTGTGAGATCTGTGTTATTACCTAAAGATCAGATGGTGGCAAACATGATGCTGTATTTTTAATGGAATTGTTTTTGGAGAGAAGGAGTATTTGGTTTTGGAGAATCCAGAGAAGTCTAGCAAGCATGCCTTAATTCTGTGCTGAATAAACTCCATAAAGTTTTTGGAATAGAAAAACCCCTTTTAGTGCAGTGGGCTTTCATAAAAGATAAACATCCTTCAAACTAGTTAGAAGGTGTGATGGATTGGGGTTTTTTTGTGGAGGAGAAGGGGATATGTTGAGTTTTATGCTCTTGCTTCTTTGGAGTTTCGTTTTTTTTTTTTTTTTTTTTTTTTTTTTTCTTTTTTTTTTTTTTTTTGTTTTTTTTTTTTTTTTTTTTTTTTTTTTCTTTTTCCTTTTCATTTTTTTTAATGTATTTTTTTAAAATGAGTTTGTAAATGTAAGTAACATGTTCCAGTTGTTTTTTATATATGGATTTCAAAATAGCTTTTTTTATTGTACTCTTTAAGAGCTCCTAGAGTCAAGGCTATCAAGCAATAGTGATTCCATGTAAAGAAACATGTTGAAGAAAGCTCATTGGCAATAAATAGAAGAATACAAGAGGGGAAAAAACAACTTTAGCTATGCATAGCTAACAATGGATCTTAAATAACACTCCTGGGTTCTAACAATCATTGTGGGTAGTTGTCTGAAAATATCTACTTGGGGCTAAGCAGGAATGTTAAAAGGTGATAAGATTGTTAGGAGTTATTAAAAAAGAAATAGTGAAAAAAATCAAAGATTAATCAGATAGACTAAGGTGCTTGGGTTTCTACAAAAATATACACAGATGTGAGATGATGAGGAAATCTGAAAAAGTCACTTGCTAGCTGTCATGTAAGAACCAGGTCACTCAGTACCGATCAGGAAGCAGCTTTCAAATAAATTATTTTTTCTCAGCATAATATACGTGCGATCAAGTATGTTTAGGTAAAATCCAACGATGAAAGCCTGTTGAGAGCTATTCAATGCAATGATGATGTGTATTTAACCACAACTTCATCTTTCCATATTCTGACGGGAAATGTTGAGAGAAATGCCATTCTGTTTTAAGTTCTATTTTTACATTTTCCATAGGTACCTGTTAGTAGCTTCTGTCAGAGAGTCAAAAACTCAGCTAGGTCGATTTATACTCCAGCCCAGTGAGGTTGTATCCACATGTGCTTATGACTGGAGAGTTTGTATGTCTGTATCCAACCAGTGCTACCTGAAGGGTTCCCAAATAGAAAATCTATTTTTAGAACAGTTAATATGAATTCAGTGGTATCATATATGACTGAAATTGCTCCCCAATATATAAGTGTGAAAATCGAAAGTATCAAGGGCAAGATATCCTTCTTTTCAGTAATTAATAACAGTCCTGTGAAGACTTCTCTTGCTTACCTGAACTGGCTGTCATTTTCATATAACCTGAATATTGTTTATCTGCCTGCTAGACAGTATTTCATTGGCCTCAAATTCTGTCATGTTGAATTACTATCATTTCTCATCCTGTGGGAATGCTGATTAATTGATCTTTTTACTTGCTTTCAATATAAGCAATGTTATATCTTAACATTCTTTGTTGTTTTTAATAACACTGGCCAAACTGAGATAAGAAAAAGGAAAAGAAAAGGTGCCTATAGTAACCTGGATAATCACTAGCAAACCTTTACCATCAATTCAAACATTTTGGTAACTTTTGCTTTAAATACTTGACTCTTTGATAACTTGGTTGATTGCATTTATTACTTTTACTTAAATTGATTTCTATCCTGAAAGGATATATATATATATATGTTTCTTTGTGTTTAAGACCAAGAACTTAGTACAGGTATGAGTTGGGGCTGGGTGGGACTATACAGACAGCCCTGGTAAGGCTTACTAGCAGATATTTGGGAATATCTTAGTCTTGTTTTATTGCTCAAATGAGCCTTTTTTGGTACTGCAGAAAGTAAATGAAAATACCATGCTGTGCCTCTTGCCTAGGTGGATTTATCTTGCCATTAAATAATTACAAAGCAGAAGATTTTCAATATTTTTAGGATATGGACATATTATGTTGCATTTGTTAAAAGTTTGTTGTTGTTGAATAGTCAGAATAAAGATGTTTAAGAAGGAATTGGTTCAGGTGTGCACTATGGTGTCTTTTTTTCTTTTTCTTGTGGAATAATGTAAAATCCACTGCTGTTGCCCCTGGTGCTTTAACTTGGTATGTGTGTGACGTGCATCAGAAATGTGTAAGACCAAAAAGTGGCTCTTTTATACAAAAGAACAGCAAACAGGCAGTGGCCTACTGTCAGGTAAAAATAATTTCTCTGGAATTTCACAGTATTTAAGTAGATTAAGATGAGTAGAGATTTTTTTTTTTTTGTGATCACTGATTATTTGTTTATTATATTCATTTTGGTGAAAAGCTATCATGTGTTCTCACTTTAGAGGACATTTTGGGATAGTGTTATAACACAATATTTAATCTACTGCAGAAGGCATAAAATGTGGTTAAAACTTTATAACTGACTTCACTGACTTTCTATCTGCTTTCCTCTGGAAATATTTCAGATGTTTTTGTATGTTCATGTAGTTATATCTACTCTTTGTTAAATGATATAATTTTATCAATTATGTTTCTTCTTATCTGGTGTTTTTTGTGCATATTTGGCATTTTTTGTAGCAAATTTTGTAGCACTCTTCACTAGACTGTCTATAGCTTGATTGGAGTATGGGCTAAATATATCAAGTAGAAAAATTAAAACACAGTTTGAAATGTATCCAGCTGACTTATGGATTAATGGAACTGTATATTTATATGTATATAAAAAGCATATGTTTACTGCAAGTAATTTTTAAGATAAAGCAACATGAAACAGCAATGGCTGCTGCATACCCTCTTAATCTATATTGGTTATGTCAATTAGGATATTCTGGATTGAGAGATCCTGAAAAATTTATTGGCAGGTCAGCATGTCTGAATTAACAGTTGATTAAAAATTAACAATTGATGAGCTGTTACGACTTCAGCTCTTGTTATAGTGGAGCAAATCACCATATGAATTTACAGTATATTTCCTGTTTTCCATATGTTTGTCATTGATGTCTCACATTCCAGTACCCTATTGTCTCTTTTGCACATACTTAAACAATGTAAAGCTATACATAAGTATTTAGCCACAAACTGTTGTGCTTTGTGCAGCATTTTGGAAGTTGGTCTGCGTTTGGTCCTCCTCTGCTGTTGCTTCCCTGGCTCCCTGTGACGGTAGCTGCTTGCACAGACACTCTACACCAGTTTTAGGGAGAAGAATGTGATAGGGATCAGCCTCACTCACTCCTTTTTACTCTGCTGAGAAATGTGTTTGAACAGAGCAGATTTGCAGTCTTTTTGTAAGTTTGCTGAGTCCTAAGTAAAAATGCAAAAATGGGAAATTCTAATGAGAACTGAAGGAAGATGAAAGTTACAGTGATTCTCATTGCACTTCAGACAGCAGGCCTGAAGTCTTCTCAAGTTACATCATGTCATTCATTAAGAGTGTGTTTCCAGCAGTAAAGCCGAAGGAAAGAAAGGAAAAGAAGGAAAAAGTGATGTGAGGGGGAAGCTTTTTAAAATCTAAAGTATCGTAGGAATATAACCCTTGGCAAAAGGATCTTTGTTGGACAAGCCTGGGTATTGTGTGTTTTAAAAATCATCACTCACACTGCCTGCAGAGCCTTGGTTAATGTGAGAACTGACTCTTCTACTGAGAAAAAAAAAACCCCAAAAACCATATTGCATTGTTTCTTATCTATTGCGTAGTAAAAATGAGCATATGAGCAAACACCACAGAACAAACAATAAACCAGTAAAAACTTGTAACCCCAGGAAGACTTGTCAGTGTTTCAGTTTTATAGTTGCTGTGCTGCCTCTGTTTTCCTGGCCTGAACCCTAGCATTGCTAGATCGTCAATTTATACATTCTGGCTCGCCAGATGGTTTGAAATATAATGTCCTAGAACTTAGCCTAGAGTTCTGTGATTGAGTTTGGAAGCATATGGCAAAGCTCAATTTGTCATTTGGACTACCAGTGCAAATAGTCCGCAATATGAAGTTGTCAAATTTATCAGGAAAGGAGCAACAGGCAATTGAAACATGCGCTTCAGAAGGTGCAAGTCACTGATATGAGTACAATCTATTCTCTGCTAATTATTTTGGGGCTGTAAAGGACCAGTTTAGAGACTTCAGAGATTAAAAGAATTCATTCATAAAGGATGTTAGGTTGATCAGTATTTGCGCTGGTGGTAGTATTACAATGCATTAATAATAGTAACAGAGTGCAGTGTTAGAAACAGTGTAACAATGATATAGTAACACCAATGAGAGAGAGAAAAAGTAATCCATTGCTTTTAGACAATTAGGATTAGTTAGGTAATTAGGTAGGTGATCATAAACTTCTCATTTTGGATAGACCCCAGTTACCTGAGCTTGCCTGTGAAGTCCTACCTCCTCTAAGCAGATTTACCTAGGAAGCTGTCTCATGTGGCTTTCTAAGAGCACTGCAGCAAAAAGAAAAAGAAAATACTATATAGAAGTAATTTCAGATTTTCTTTGCAGCAGTATTCCACCACTATGTTAGAAAAAGTGAGTCATGAAACAATGTAGATTATAATTACAATCTTTAAAGAAAGTTTAATTGTGACTTGGATTTCTTTTCAAAAGGTAATTACTCCCTATTATTTGTAAAACAAAGACTTGAAACAACTCCATTATTGTGTATATATATTTTAGTCTATTATTGTCATTAAAGTAATTATTCTACTATAATAGTGGATGAAAGATAATGTGTCTTGCTAATTTACAATATTCATTGAACTACTTGTTGTCTTGAATATACTAAAAAGCAGCTCATATAGAAATGCTAAAACTGGAATAAAACGATTTCCTGTTCTTCTAGGCAGTAATTTAGGGCAGAATTTGAGGCAGAATGTTTCTATGTAGCAAACATACCATAAGGTATGAAACCTGTGAGTTTTCTTCTTCCTACCATCCCTTGTTCTTTTGATATTATAGGACACAACTTTTAACAAACAGAAGCACGTATATGGATAAGATTTATAAGTACTTTTTATAAACCTTTCAAACTTTTAAGTGCAGATACTTTCTAAGGAGAATCTTGGTGGTTTTGTATTTCATAGTGCAAAAAGAGCAAGAGAAAAACAGTTTCTGTACATAACAGAGAGATTTTATTTGCTTTTTCCTGAGAATGGAAATAACTATCATTAGTAAGCAAAGTAATATAAGCAATTGATTTGCTCTTTTCAAATTTGAGACTGTTTTTCAGCTGTTACACAAATACCAGAAGTGTTACAGTGCTTCTCTAGAATTGCTAAAAGTGCCACAGAGAAATTATATTCTAGGAAAAAAAATTGCAGAGAAGATGAATAAGGTATACAATTAGTGCTTAAAGTAGTCTACAGAACATAAATGAATCGAAAGATAATCAGGTTTTTTTAAATGGGATTTAAAGAAAACATTCATGATGTATAATAATTTCATGTGGCTTTTAAAATTTTAATTTTTTAAGCAAATAATTTTTTTTAATCATTTCAGTTTAATATTGAAAAGACATGTCAAAAAAGAGAAGCTCTTTGACAAGCATATGAGGTTTTGTAAAAAAGGCATTTAAAATTATACAATAGTTTACCAATATGTTTACACAAGATGATTTTTTTCTCTATTAAATGTAAATTAGTCTTACTTGTTGAGTAGGTTTTTATACAGACCCACAGAATTTTTGAGGCTACCAGGGACCTCTAAAGGTCATCTAGTCCAACCTTCGTCTCAAGCAGGGTCACCTAGAACAGGTTGCCCAGAATAACCTCCAGACAGCTCCTGAGTATGTCTAAGGATGGTTCCTCCACAACCTCCCAAGGCAACCTGCGCCTGTGCTGACCCTCACAGCAAGAAGAAAATGTTTCCTGATATTCAAAGGGAACCACTTGTGTTTTAGTATCCTTTGCATCTGATCTTGCCGCTCAGCACTGCTGGGAGGAGCCTGACTCCATCTTCTTTGTAACATGCCTGCAGATATTTGCATAGATTGACATGACAGCCGAAACCCTTCTCTTGTCTTCTCGAGGCTTAACAGTCTCAGTTTTACCAGTCTGTCTTCATGTGAGAGATGCTCCAAACCCTTGATCATATTCGTGGTCCTTTCCTGAACTCTTTTTCAAGAGTTACGTGTTCCTCTTGTCCTGGGCACAATACTCCACACATGTCTGCATCAGTGCTGAGCAGAGGGGAAGGATCGTATCTCTCAATCTGATGGCAACACTCTTCCCAGTGTAGCCCAAGGCCATTGAACCCTCTTTGCCATAAGGGCACAGTGCTGCTCACATTCAGCTTTGTGGCTCTCTAGGACACCCTGGGCCATTGAAGGAAAGCTGCTTTCCAACAGGGTGGCCCCCAGCAGCTAATGCTCTGTTGCTCTATTCCTTGTGTAACTGCAGAAGGCAGAAGTTGATACAGAGTATGTGCTTGTGCTTTTTGGTTAATTTTGCTATGATTTCTGACATCCTAGTACAATTACATTAAGCAAAAGATGTAATTTGCAAAGAATTTTTAATTCCTTTTGATGCCATGAAATGAATATGGGTCATTTGGCTAAAATAGCTTAATTTCCAGTAATCCTTGTAGAATCCAGTTCAACGTTCCCGTTCAATTTCTGGATTATTCTTAATGTTTCTTCATAACAGGAAGAAAGCAAACATTCTCAAGTTTTTTGGAAAATAGAAAATTTAAGGTTTATATTGAAGGGAAGAAGGAAAAAAAAACCAGAAAAAAAGAGAACACACAAAGACCTCAGCTGATCAGGTAACAACCAAGAGCATCACATGGTCTGGTACAAAAGCAGGGTAATACTCTCATGTTTTCCATTGTATCAGCCACAAGAAATATTTACTATATATATATATATATATACACACATATATACTGTTTAATATTTGCAGCTGTGAACCATTAATAATTTTAAATAGCCAACTTGATGCTATAACATATAGTGGAACAAGTAATCTACCTCAAAAATTCATGTTTAGGGATATTTGATAATATTAACATTGTCTTTTAAACTAACACCACATGTTAGGGGTATTTACTGCTCGGTTCTGTAAAATGACACACAAGTGGAAGGAAAGATAACCTGTGGCTTATAAGTGAATTTTCTTGGCATATTTGTGTGGGTAGAATGGCCACTCCCTGCTGACACATACTATTGAACTATTTCAGTGAACTCACAAATCAGCTAAACACAACAAAAAATCCTGGAACTACACAGTATTAAAAATTATAATTGTTTTATACTTAAAACAATTAAGCAATGATAAGGTTTCAGTGCTCCTCAGCATATTAATGCTGTCAACATCTCAATAGTGATTTCAGGCTCATGTAGACTTCTGTGCAGGCCTAGAGCCTCCAATTTTATTTTGAGATTCTGGAGAACTGGGATGAAAAAGAAATTATTCTTTTTGTTCCTTTTCTTTCTTGTTTTTCCCCTTCTTTGGTATTTTTTAAAAAATCATAACATTAATTTTGTTTTCTATATTCAGTAATCTGTAGTAAGCACTTCATACACTTTGCCTGTGAAATAGCTTTTAGGCTTCCATCATCTAGGGGGAAGCTTCCACAGCAATAGGCAGCAGACTTCCAGTCTGCTAAGTCTTTTATAAGTTATGTTGGAAAACAGCATCTCTTGGAAGATAATATTAATCTTATAATGAATCCTTATGTGCTCTGGAATGAAAAAAAAACCACCTATTTTCTATTATTAGGGCAAATCATGATCTGTATAACCTCAATTTTTTCTTTTTTTGGCTTGATGCAAGTAATTTTCGAAAGCTAGTGTAATGATTACAATAAAAAGACTGTATGCAGCAGGACTGTCTACTGTTTCGACTGAACTTAAGATATATATGTCTGCTGTTTGGAGTTTTAGTTTGGGCTAAAATCTTTGCTACCACCTTTTTCTGATGGTTTTCTGGCTGTTCTAGCTGTATATCATGACTGGAATAAGGAAAGTTAAAAAGGCAAAGACTATACACACATCCTTCCTGCTTTGTTATGCACATCGTGGACAGATGGGCATGTTTGCTGGAACCACAAAATTCTTAGGTTGGCGAAAGGGGAGCATTTGTGTTATAGATAAGAAAAAAGAAAAAAGAAAAAAGGAAAGCCATTACTATTGTAATTGGTTACTGGGCAGAGCATTACAACACCCAGTGCAGCATCTTCACTGCTATTTCATGAATACATAATATAGCTCAGTCTGGTCTGGATCCCGACACTGTGTTTTGCTGAGCAGAAGTAGCTCACAACAAAGAGAACACGGTGTGAAACAAATTAATGTCTTACATTTCCTCATGTCATAACAGACCTTTTGTATCAAATCACATTCTTACCTCTAGTTTGAACAGGTACTGAGACCTTTCTGTGCCTAACAAATGCTCAGGCATCCTTGTTGCTGTGGAGTACTGATTTATTATGCCTACAGACGCGAAGGAATTGAAACATTTTTATACAGCAACACAAAACAATTAAGAACAGCTCTACTAGAGTATGGATCAACACTATGCAGAAATAGAAGTAATTGATCAATAAGATTAACTTGGGGTTTGTTTCAGGGGCTGTTGGTTTTTGTTTTTGCAGTTTCTGGTTTTGGTATTTTGGTTGAGTTTTTTGTTGTTGTTGATTTTCTTTTTTCTCCATTCATCCTTGTGCATACAACAATTTAGTGACTGTTTTACACAACTGTTCTGGTAACCTATGCCTAAGTTCAGGCAAGAAATTCACAACTTAGAAATTTCTACATATCAAGAAATTTTTCCTCTGTTTTTCTTGGTCTTTTCCCCCATCTGTGCAAGAACTGAAAACAAAAGAATGCCTCATGATTTAGTAGTTTGAAATGACTTTAAAGAGTTAGATTAATCATGTTCTCTCTCATATAATCATGTTATATGTCACATGGCTATGTGTTTGAGGACTAAAGTGTTGTTTCAATTTGATTATTGACTGATCTTTTGCAAAGTTGATCAAGTAAATTTTGTGCTATGTTGTTGTTTTGTTTTTCTTTTTACCCTGCCAAAGTTAGGCAACACATGGAATTGATAAATTGGATCTATGAATATATGTTTATTTTTTGATAAATATTTAAAATTTTTTGAGCTGAGATGCTATAAAGAATTAGAATTTCAGGATAGCATTATCTGAAATTAGAGCATAAAACTGCATAAAAAATATAAATTCTTAGCCTTTTAAAAAACCTACTTAGGAGTACAGCTGGTTAAAACTTTTTCAACATATTTTTCTGTTGCAACTGACTCTGAAAATTTGAGCAGAATTTTGCAAGTCATTTTAGACCTTAAAAGTTGTGATTTTCCAAAATTAAGAGGGGAATGGAATACAAAGCTAATATGAGAATATTTTTAATTTTTCTGTGACTATTCATGATGAATGGAGTCTAAGTTGCAAATCTAGGATTATGTTTCGGCAGGAACCTTTTGCCAGTACAAAGTTTGTGAGTACAATATTGGTATCCACTGGCTTTTTTAGGATGCTAATATGTACCTGTGCCTCTGCATAGATATTCAATGTCTCTTTCAGTTTATTTGCTTTTTACATTAAGTAGCATTTCTGAAGAAGTACATAATTTGGTGGGTGTTCACACTGTGCCCTTCTATGAATTCATATGTCCAGTGAGTACATACAAAATCTTTTAATGTCTTGAGATTTTTAATTTGTCAGAAATTACTGTCATGTGTAATTAAATCTGTCTGCTGTGTTCTCTGGATTTTGAATGAGGTCTGTGGAAGCACATCAACAAGTATGCTCTTGTCCTCTTCTCTGACACATGCTGCTTCAGATGTGTGCAATATATGCAATATTCATGGTACTTTTCCATGTTTAGAACTCAAGTATGAGAACCTGTAAGTGGCTTAACTACAGTGTTTTCAGCTAGTGATGATATTGGCCCATTACTCTCATTTCACTGCAAATCTGAAGTCAGTTACTTTGAATGCTGCTGTTAAAAAAAAAAATGCAGACCTGCATGAAGACTTATAGCAAGAAATCAATACATATATGAGAACTTCCTCCAAAGTTCTTGAAGCTTATATGCAAGGAGTTTTAAGGAACAAAACTAGGAGAGAATACAAACTATTTACTCAATGCTCATGTGATGTTTAGCAAAAAAAAAAAAAAAAAACTGTTCAGGATTTGCAGAAATTGACATTCTGAACTTCAGTGATGTGATTCACAAAGTATAGCAAGGCCTGTTTTTAAAGGAAATTCTAAACATTTAAAAAAATAATATAACATTTAAGGCTACTAGTGGCTAATTTACATGGTTAAGTTATACATTTGCATTAAAAGATGATATAAACCACTTTATCCCTGGGTGGATGGAAACTGGTAAATATATGTAGTTTTAAAATTTATATTAGTATCAGTGATCTAAAGCATAGATGCAATTGTATTATGCAATTCCTCATGATCCAAATGGTACACAAAAATCTTGTATAATGATGACATTTCTGTGGTCTTTATTAGCTATAGTACTGGCAGACATGAGTGAAAGCTGAAACACACAGGGCAGGAGCATTTTTATATTCCAGTAATTCTGACAAAGCGTTTCATACTATATGTAGGTACCTGAGCTGCTTTAAAATTCATGTTAAACAATGCTGCATTGTCAGAAGTTATGTTTTCACTTCATACCAGGAAATACAGATAATAAATTAAGAAAATTTGCAAGGTATGACATTTTTCATTTCTATTTGCTACTGATACATATCCGTCAATACATATGCTGCCTTAGGATGCAGCAACACATTTGGGAACCAATAGACTTATACAGGTATTTTATATGTGTTGAAGATGTGAATCACTGGACTGGGCTCTCTGCTCTTCTGTGGGGGAAGTTCACTTTTCCTTTTTTGTACCCTCCCCAGTTTACTCTGGACATGATTCCTGGACCTCTACTGTTCCATGTTGGAAATTCATATGCAGAGTCATCTGTCAGTTACTCTTTTCTATGCCTGTGTTCTTAAAGCATCATCTGCTCTCCCTAGAAACTGGGAGGAGACTATATCCAGATATACCTTTGGGTGTTCCTAGATAAGTGTAGAGGAAGATTGGAAAATTCACTTCATGCAGCATAGGTATTAGAGACTCTTCTGCTAAGAAGTTAGTTTCAGTGATAGTATGTGGTAAAACAGACATTAATTTGTGATTACTATAGTGCAGCTTTAGACACCCTTGGTGCTTTTCAGGAGCTTGCTCAGAGGGTCTCTTAAAGACCTCTTAGGCTGTAACTTAGCTGTCAAATAGGGTATTAACAGGGAGGTCACTGCAGCTTCGAGCAGTCAGTATGGATAAACCGATGCCTACGCTGCCGTACTTGAGATCATTTCTGCTTCTGTCCCACTGGCCTCAGAGTTCTGTGTACACAGACCTGGCACTTACCATCTGGTTTCACTTTGTTTATGTCCTATTCACATACTACAGGACTTCTCTGCTGTGCACAACAAAGTGGTGAAGGTGCACTAGTTTTGCAATGCACTCCCAAGACAAACTAAAACACAAGCATAGATGCTACCTTGAACTGTGAGCATTTTGTCTAATTTGCTGATTTTGCTAAGGTGCTTTACAGAAAGAGAACATGCTTATGTTCCTTAAACAACAGCATCATAACATGGGTCATGTAGAAAAAGAACTCTGAAATTAGTGAAAAATTATGAATTTTTCTGAAATGTAAAGTTTGGTCAAATATATAAAAATGGGTTATATATAACTGTTGTCACCCTGAACAACCATATGGACCAGATAACTAAATAAGCCATTTCATCTTTTGCAGCTACAATTCAAATTTCATTCTTTATTTCTAATGTGGGAAAACAGATGGAGTTTATAGTATAATTTGTTGTAAATACCCCTACTTTAATGAAATGTACTTATTGTAGGTAAACTAGAGTTGTTTTTAATACTATATTATTTTATCATCATCCTAAACTTCAGCTAAGTTGGTGGTTGAGATTTTCCATTGTAATTAGAAGCAATACTTTTTGTAGCTAAATTATGCCAGGTATTTTATTAATAATTTATTAATTTATTAATATTTAAATGTTGTTTTTTTAGGCAGGAAAAAACAGAGTAGATGGAGAAGTCTTTAATCTAGAGTCTTTATTTTGACAATTATGATTAATAGTAAGAATTTACTGTTGTAGATATTTTGATTGCTTTTTCCAAAGTTCTCTGGTGCTTCTCTTAGAGTCAGCATGGAATTAAAATGAAATGAGACGTGTTTACCAATTCCTTTAATGCCTTTAGAGGTGCTCTTTTTAAAACTTGGTGCAGACTCAAAAGGCAAAACATCTTTGTCCACTTCTTTCAATACAAACAAGCATGCTTTTAAATATTTTATTTCACAAGGCATGATTTCAGGAATTTCCAAGTGTTCTTTACATGCACAAAAGAAGAAGGATAATTTAAGGTCAGCACAAAAATTGAGTACTTTCATTTGTGTTACTTTTCAGAATACATTTGCAAACATGTCTAAATTTCATAATTATCCAATAGAATTAATATGAAAACTATTGGGATAAAAAGACACATTGAAGAAGTATGCTCCAGTATTTTCCTGAACTAAAATGGCCTGGTATATTATGTGCATTTTTTCTCTAGCAAGGAAATAGACAATTAAATTACTGTATCATTACTGAAACAGCCTTCTAAGTTAATTTTAAATTTTATCAGAAAAAAGGGAAGAACCATAAGATGATATATAGAACACACTGGATAATATAGGCACTGTGAAAATAAGAACTATAGGTTACTGTAACAAATTTCCCATCAAGGACAGCTAGAAAGGAGCCCAGAATGGTACAACAGAGCCACCTACATTACAATGATGTGATGTCTGGTGCCTTTTTTGTAACATATAGTTAATAGAACATAAAATTAACTACCAAATAATACAGATGTTGTTTTACACAATATTATGTTGTCAAATTAGTAAAGTAAAAACTGAACAAGTTCCACAGTGTACAAACAATGTTCTGAAGAACTGACATGCAGAAATGCAAGTACAAATTTTATTTCCAGAAATTCATTCGCAGTCTTGGACACTATCAGGGAAGTTATGCCTTTTGGAGAAAGAAAACCCATAAAAAGAAAAATTGTTTAGAAAAAATTACAGAGATTAATGTTGCTGAACTCCTGTATTTCAATCTATTACTGCAGTACTACCATGAAGTTTTTGTCTTATTCTCTATGTTGTGGGCAGAACAATACAAATTCTTAAATTTCTTAGTGTAACCTCCATGATGCAGGCATGACGTAAGAGTATTAATAGTTTTGTTTTTGCTAGTTTTACAAAAGAGTCTGTCAAGTGCAAGTTATAATTTACTGTTTTCTGAACATGCCAGTGTGTAAGAATTTATAATCTGGGGGACATTTACTTTGCAAAATTAAGATGTTGTGTATTTCAGTGGTGCTGGATACAGATTCAAGCAAGCAAGACAATTTAAATCTTGTTTTGTTTTTCTTTTGTGCTGATTTTTAACATGAAAAGCAGCTCATCTTGAAGCCGTAGGGAGTATATTGTGGCCACAAGTGTAGACGTGAATGTGTATTCATTTAGTCCAGCATAGGGAAGACAGAGTTGTGATTTTCTGTCTTGTCACTAGATGTCATTGTTTTTCTCAACAATATTGCTACTAGACATTTGAAAACTTGTCCAGTATTTCAATGAATATATATAATTTGGTAACACGGGTTATAAAGAAGAGATTTTTGTTCTTTAAAGGAAGTGAGATGTCTTTCATAATTTGTTTTGTTGGTTGTGATTTGCTGCCTCTTTGGGTAAAGTTCTGTGTACAGGCTGCATGAATGAAGGCTGCCCATTCACCTCACTCTAACCACTTCACACTGAATAGATGAAGCTCTGGAGAACAGACTGTTTGTACTACTGCAGAGAATAACTAAAGATGAGTTGGACGGGGGAGAGCCTGAGTGGGAAAATGTCGGGAAGACCACAGCATGAAGAGAGCTAGGCAAAAATTCAGAGAAAAGCAAAGAGTGGGATGAGTGACCAGTCCAAAAGAGCAGGAGAAAGCGAATATTTTCCCAGGGGCATGGCTGGGAATACATTGTTGGCAGATGCTTAGGAGATTTGTTTTTGGATTGAGGGTGACCTCCAAGGGAAGAATCCACTCTGTGGTCTGGATCAGCCTTATTGAAGAAAAGGCATCTTTATTGATCAAGCATCATTCAGGTGTATTCAATGCTTCTCTCTCAAAGCTACTTGAGATGATCTCATTACCACCTTATGCTACCTGACATGAGGGTGTGCAAAGATCGCCTACTTCAAATATCCCTATCTCATTGTCAGAGCTAAGCTTTTCTATTTTCTGTTTTCTTTTTCTTTTTTTCCTAATCACATTCTAAGTCAATGTCTTAGTCTTTTTTTTTTATTTTTTACAGTGTATCAATAAAAGATATAAGTATTTACAGGTTAATATTGTCTTCTTGCTTGATATGTGCTAAATTAATTTGGAAACAAGATAGTTCTGAAAGACAGCTAATACTTGCCCAACATTACTATAAAAAGGGAACTTTTGCAATTTTCACAGACATAATTAATGTAAAAGAAATTGTTAGATATTATATAATAATCTTTCCTGAATAAGGGCAATTTGATCACTTATAAAAGCAAATGCTTCAAACTTTAAACTCTCTTTTCCACTTTCCTGTGTGAGATACAGTATATTAATTCCTATTCCTTTACTAGATTAACCTCTCATGAAAATTTTGTGAAATTAAGTGGCTAATGCATTGTGTATAAGTTATGGGCTAATTTTTATCTTAAGATATTGTTTTTAAAACAACTGCCTTAGAGATTTTATATACTATAACATCAGTTTTGTCTTCTAAATTCTATGGAAAAAAAAAAACCCTATGACTTTCAAAATTATTTTATAGCAGGCAGATGCAAAGCGTGTATCAGAAAACTATTTCAATAGGAACATCAAGCAAAAATATACTAAGTTGTTCCAATGAAAGAACTGCTACTTTAAGGTTTCTATAAGGCTTTATTTTGGAATGGATTTCAAGGCAAAATGGGAACAACAAGTTGTTGTGCTGGTCGCATTGCATTTATTAATTAGCAGCCATTCATATATTTGGCAGTCATCTTTTCTAATTATTTGGAGAAATCTGTCTATGCAGGATGTACGGCAATTTAAAAAATATTTTATTTTTTTATAATTGTGTTTTATATATGTAATATAACATATTTTTTTCACTTCTAAGATGTTTGTTGTCTTGGATATATATATCTTAATATATGTATATCATATATATCTGAATTTAAACACATGTGCAGCTATGTTGTATAATGTAGAAATCCATGTTTGATTTATTTTCTGTATGTATCATTTGTTGAAGTTTAGACTATGAGTTCTAATATGAAGCCTATCATGGCAAAAAAATATAGAGGTAGAATTTTCCTTCTGAAACTGAAGTGAATTTTCATATTGAAACTGATTTGTATCACTGCAAATTAAAAGATTCAGATTTGTGACTTATCCTCAAGGTAGGTGAATTTCTTAGTGTGATTAATTTCAATGACAGATTTAGTGGAAAAAAAGAAGTGTGGGTTGGGAGTGTGACTTCTTAATGCTAGGCTGTGTGGCCAGGTCATGACTTTGACCTGACCACCCAGAAGTTAATTCTCTCAGTAGTGTCAAAGAAAAGTTCTAACATCTCTGTAATCAGTTATTCACTGTACCAGAGATACTGGTAAGAAACTCACAGTTCCTCACGTCTGTTATTTGCCTCCTTTTAATTGTCCTTACTGCTGAGCCCAAAAGTGTTTGAAACTCTCCTTGGAATTAGCTTTTTATAGTTGTGGGTTACAGGCCACATTCAATGATCTCTGATAGCTGCCATTAACATCTTTCAGACCTATCAGTAATAAGAAAGTGGGTTTGGAATATAACCATGGCTTTTATTTTATTTTCTTAAATTGCTGCATTGGTTTTTGAGAGTGCTTCTTTTTAGCGTCCTTGATAAAACCTTCACTTTCTCATGCCTTGAACTGAATTCCATCCCAGCATGTATCATGCCTCCTTACAGTGTTTGCTATAAATAAGAAATCTGGAACTCTGCAGACTCAAAAATGAAGTCAAAACTACCACTTTGTTGCCATATTAATGAGGAACATATCAGGATTGTTATTGTATTCAGGCTGGCCTTGGAGGTTTTTCATGTATCTGACATAGCTTAGCTAATTATAAGCTATAGTGCTTTAAGCCATGAAAGCCCATGGCACTGTACAAACAAAAAGTGAGTTAAATTCTTAAGGATTATAAGCATGAAAATGGATTATCAGTAGGAACCTTTTTAACTCAGCAATTTTCTTGTTAGAACCTGAAGTTCAAAACAATATATCTTTCAAAACAATTAGATTTTTATAGCCGGAGATGAAACAGCCATGTTTGTTCTCAGTATCTGTATTTATTGAAATTAAAATTAGTCTTTATGTGTATATATTTATAAGACAATGATTTAGTTACATTTTACAGAAAAAAAAATATTTAGAAATGTAGTGCAGACCTATCCTTAAGCCTGCATTTCCTTTATAAGACTATTGCAAACCCTTATATTATATTATATTATTCCAATACCTTATATTTCCATTAGCAAATCCTTTCCACAACAGTGCTATGATCTTGACTGTCTTCTTTGCATAATAACAATCAAATATGCAAGTTCTTGGAGAGAATGAAACTTCTGTGTTTCAGAAATGAATGAGGTACAGAATGTAGATCTTGACTTTTGCACATCTCTGTGCATCTCTGACCTCAGTACCAGGGAAGGTCATAGGGCAGCTCATCTCGAGTGCTGTCATGTGGCACGTACAGGAGAACCAGGGAAGCAGGCTCTGCTAGAAGGGGTTTATGGAAGGCAGGTCATGTTTGACCTCCTTCTATGACAGGGGGACCCACTGAGGCAATGCGGGAAAGGTTGTGGGTGTTCTGTGCCTGGACTTCAGTAAAGCCTTCTACACTGTCTCCCATAGCATTCACCTGGAGAAAATGGCTGCCCATAGCTTGGATGGGCATGCTGTGCTTGAATAGGCTAGAAACCTATCTGGATGGCTGAGCCCAGAGAGTGGAGGTGGATGGAGTTACATCCAGCTGGCAGTCAGTCACCAGTGGAGTTCCCTAGGGCTCAGTATCAGGGTCAGCTCTGTTTAATGTCTTTATTGATCATCTGGACAAGAGGATTTGGACAGCCTCAATCAGTTTGCACACAATAGCAAGCTGGGCTGGAGTTGATCTGCTGGAGGGCAGGAAGAATCTGCAGAGGGATCTGGACAGGCTGGATCATGGCTGAGGCCAATGGGGTGAGGTTCAGCAAGGCCCAGTGCTGGGCCTGCCCTTGGGTCACAACAACCCCAGGCAGTGCCACAGGCTGTATCGGGTTTGCATAGCCAGGTTTTGGAAGTGGGATGGGAGGAGTGGTGGAGAATCTACAGGAGTGGGTACATCCCCCATGTACAAGCCAATGACAGCTGGCTCCAAGATGGACCCTCCATGAGCTAAGGCCAAACAAATCAGAGATAGTAGTAGCACCTCTGTGATAGCATATATTAGATGAAAAAAACCCCTTATTATGCAGTTGTAGCCACTCTCAGAGAAGAGAAGAGTGAGAATATGAGAGGAACAACTCTGCAGACACCAAGGTCAGTGCAGAAGCAGGGGCAGGAGGTGCTCCAGGAGCCAGAGCTGAGGTTCCCCTGCAGCCCATGGTGCAGACAGCACCATGGTGAGGCAGCTGTGACCCTGCAGCCCATGGGGATGCAGAGACCCATTTGCAGTCCATGAAGGAAATCCACACTGGAGCAGGCAGATACCCATGAAGAACTGTAGCTTGTGAGAAGGAATCATGCTGAAGAAATGTGGGGAGAACTCTCCTTTGAGAGTGACCCCACGCTGGAGCAATGGAAGGACTCCTCTCCCTGAGCAGCAGCAGAAATAACCTGTGATGAACTGAGAGTAACCTCCATTCCTCCACTCCTGTGCTGCTGTGGGGGAGGAGGCAAACCCCAGGAAGGAGGTTAGGCCTGGGGAAGATATTTTAAGATTAATTTTACTTCTCATTATCATGTTCTGATTTTGAGTGTTAATAAATTGAATTAATATCCTGCAGTTGAGTCTTTTATCTCTGATGGTAGTTGGTGAGTGATATCTCTCTGTCCTTACCTTAACTCATGAGCCTTTTGTTATATTTTCTCACCCCTATCCAGTGGCACAGGGATAGATGAGTACCTGGCATTCAGCAAGGGTCAACTGACCATACAAACTTAGAACAGAGTGGCTGGAAAGCTGCCCCATGGAAAAGGACCTGGGGGGCTGGTGACAGCAGCTGAACATGAGCCAGGCTGTGCCCAGGTGGCCAAGAAGGCCAATGGCATCCTGGTTTGGATCAGCAATGGTGTGGCCAGCAGGGCCAGGGCAGGGATTGTCCCCTGTACTGGACACTGATGAGGCCCCAGGTACAGTACTGTGTCCAGTGCTGGGCCCTCACTGCAGGAAAGACACTGAGGAGCTGGAGAGAGTGCAGAGAAGGGCAGTGGGGCTGGGGCAGGGTCTGGAGCACAAGTCCTATGAGGAGCAGCTGAGGGAGCTGGGGGGGTTTATCCTGGAGAAAAGGAGGCTCAGGGGAGCCTCTACACTCCTCTCTATCACTCTCTACAACTGCCTGAAATGATGCTGTGGCAGTGGGGGTCAGCCTCCTCTCTCAGGTAACAAGAGATAAAGCATGAGGAAGTGGCCTTGAATAGTACCAGGGGAGGTTTAAATTGGATATTAGGAAAAATTTCTTCACTGAAGTGTGGTCAGGCATTGGACCAGGCTGCTCAGGAAAATGGTGGAATAAGTGTCCCCGGTAGTGTTCAAAACTGTGTGGATGTAGCCCTTGGGGATGTGGTTTACTGATGGACTTGGCAGTGCTGGGTTAACCATCAGTCTTGATGATCTTAAGAGTCTTTTCCAACCTAAATGATTCTGTGATCCTATGATTTTCAGTTATCTAACACTGGGTTCATCAGTCAGCTCACTCAAGTAAGATGACAAGCAGTAATGCACAGTTCAGTGGTGAGATGTACTAATATCAAAAATGTCTTTGACTTTTCAGTTTGGAGACCATGCTGAAACAGGTGTGATAACCCCTAGTGAAATAAGGGGAGCAGTAGACATTGTCAGGCACATAAAATCCAGCAAAGGGGTTTCTACAGATTTCTTCCTAAAGAAATTCTAATTAACATTATTTTCCAAAATACTTTGTGTGAAATATGATGTTTTACACAGTGAACTGTTGGTGGGCACATTTAATACTGTACTGCCTTAAAAACAGTATGCTACAGTATTGCAAGTAGTGTGCATGCCTCTTAAGCAATGAGGAGAGGACAAGGGGATAGATGTCTAGATAAGGGGAAAAAGAAAATGAGAACAATATGCATTTGTAAGGGAGAGCTTATAGAAAGTAATTTGCACTTTCACTGGGCAAAAGTAGTATCTGAATAGCCAGATCTGGCTGAAAATGGGAATTGGCTCTTGGGAAAAGGATTTTTAATATTTTCTTTGTATCTGGAACAAATCCAAACTTTTAAAATTCATAAATATAAAATGTAAGTGACAGTGAACAGCCATTTCCCCATGCTTTCCAATATGGAAATGTTTAAAAATGTTTTTAATTGTGATATAGGAAGATGAAATGCAAGTTCTTCCTTTGCGTGTGTCAGCATTGAGCTTCAACATGCATTTCCCACAATACTGCTGATTCCTTTCACAGGGAATAACTAGGATTCCTGGAAACAGAATCTAAGCATGCAGTCTGATTTAGCACTTCCTCAGTCTTGTTAGCCTTTCATGATCTGCAGGACAACAGGTCCAATTTTCATTTTATAGATAATGAGGTCAGAGCAAAATATCCTCTTTTACCTCCTTTAATGTTTAACATGCTTTGTCCTTGTCCCCTTCCTTCTGCTCTCACCACCTTACTCTGGATTATAATTTCAAGAATGTAGAATTGTCAAAATCAGAACACCACAGGTATTAAGATGAGCAAAAAATTGCAATCAGCATCCTGCTGTTTCTTCCCACTCTCCAGATGAAAACTCTGTGAATTTTCTGTAGCAGGTTTTCTATAAAACCTGTAGTGCAACAGTTTTCTGTTGTTTTTAAATGGGTTTTTTTTTTTGCTTCTGAATTAGTCACAGTGTTATACAAAGAGTTACAAAACAAAAGAAGTTTCTTATACCTCCAATATTTGCAAAAATACCCACCCAAATTTTCTTAAAATTCAGCAGTCTGAAATCGCTCTGGATGGAGAAGTTCCTCTTTCTGATGAATTCTTCTTCTTCTTCTTAATTTTACTGCTTGAAGTACCATTTTCCTTCTGCTGTCTTCAGAAAATTTGGCAGTCTATCAAAATAACTGTACACTCAAAGTTTCTAAAACTCAAGGTTTCCTGCGTCAACAAGGTAACAGCAGCAGATTTTGTGGGCAAATCTGGAAGCCAATGTGTGAGTTGTCACAGCAGGTACAGCATGGTAACTCATCATCTGACCAAGGTATAGCAGACAGGTTTAATCAGAGCTATGATGATTTAACACTTCCTGAGCAGTGCTCACACCTAGCTCCCAGCTCCAGACAGTGGCCACAGTAGAGACAAGAGCTGTCTCCAACAAAGGTATATCACCTCTGCATGGCAGAGATATTAATTAGCAAGATGGGAATACAGGAAAAATCAAAAAAACTTCAGCTTTATGCCTGGGCAGCTGACTTTTTTTCTTGCTCTCTGTAGGGATCTGAAATGATGCAGCATTTAATTGTTTAATCTTATTTTTTATTTGGAACCCGTTTGGCTGGCAGGCACAGTCAAGGTTCACTGAAGAATGGCACCAGCTAAAACAATTTTACAGCAAAAAGCAGCAGAGGGTAAAGAACATTACAGACACTGATGAGAGGAAGACCACTTAATCTATTACAATGAAGTGATCATGAATTCATGTAATGTGCTGAAGACAAATTTCTCTTGAGTGTTTTTCTCAAGTTAGTACTGTAAAAGACTGTGGTCAAAATCCTTTAGTTTTTCTATTAGTTTTATTGTTGCCATTTTGTATAGCCTATTTATTATTTTCTTAACAATTAAAATTTAACTCTCACTTTTTTTCATCAATTTTATACTTCTTGCCCCCAAAAAATTAAGAATGTGTAATAAATCTTTACACTAAAGAACAGCAAGAAATATACTTAGTTCCTTTCCAAAAGGAAAGAATACATATACCTTTCTTTGTAAATCCGGTATTAATTTGTTTATTGACAGTATCAAGGATGACATTACAGAAGTTAATGTGTCATGTAACTATTACTTCTATTGTGACAGCAAACAAAGATAAGCAATTGTCTACAGGCATAAGAAACATAGAATCTCTGAATCAAAAGGATTAAAGTACAGTATTTAAAATAATATGGTTTAATATCAGTATTCCCTCTAATGCACCACATCATGAAAACGCACTTGCAAAGTTGCAAAATTTTATGTCTGGGGTATTAGTTGATGAAAAATATGAAGCAGTGACAGCAAAATAAATAAAATGTGGTGAAATCTGTAAGTGCAACTGGAAATGCATTTTCAGCTGCCAGCATCTGAAATATCTATTAAATATATTTAGCACTACACAGCAAACACAGTATAAGTTACTACTCTTGGAAGCTGCTTGCATTAGGACATAAAATGAGTCTTTTTCACAGTTTGAGAAATCAACTATTTCATGCCAGGAAATGTTAGTCCAAAAAACTTCCTGTTTCCACCTCCTTCTTTACATTCTAATAGATGTCAGACAGACTTACTCACAACATTTTTACAACAGATGTCCTAGGTGTAGTTTCGGATTAAAAAATGTTGCCTTAGGGACTTTTGCTTCAGAAAACATTATTACTATTGTTGTCAGGCATTTCAAGTAAGTTTGTCTTGTCCCCAAGTTTAGAATCAAAACAGGCTTATTTATGAAACAATGTACAAAGAACCTTTTTTAAAAGAATGCCACTCCATAAACCTGATGTAACAATAAGAGTCTTGTTTAAGCTTTGGCAACATGCTATTGACATCCTGGTAGACTGATACAATGCCAAAAAACCCCTTCAAGTGGCAAGACATACTACTGCAGATTATAATAGTCTTTCCATGTCACAATTAATAACAGTTAAAAAAAAAGCCCAAACCTAAACCAAACCAAAAAACCCAACCACAGTATTTAGAAAGAGTAGCTTCATTACTATTCCATCTGCTGTCAAGACTTGAAGAAAGTTAAAGCTATCCTAATTCCAGACCAGGCATTTAAAATCAGTATGCTGAAAAATTAAACTGGCTTTAAGAAGCATCAGTTTATTCTTCGCCGCTGAAGGGGGAAAAAAAGGGTGCTTAAAAATATTTATTTTGTCAGATTGTTTTGTTGATAATAAAATAGGAAATCTAATTAGATTTTTTGCTTTGCCATCTATGATTTTTCCATCTTTTCCTTCTTCTTCTCCTAATCATTTTAAGAAAAAATCCCAAACCAAACCCAATCACAGAATCCTCTAAACACCCTCAAGGATGAATCTCAGTTATGAAGTCTTGAAGGATACAAAGAAGTCTCTTGCTATGCTTTCAGTTATTTGCATGCTAGTGGAAATCAATATCCACCACTTATTATCTTTAAGTATCTATAGCATTGTGATTATTTTCTATAAAAAACAACTCTAATTACCAGCAAACACTCAAAATGCTGAGTTCTGTATTATAACAGAATTTTAGTTTTCAGTGAAAATGGTTTTCCAGAAACTTTAAATAAAAGATGTTGTCATCAAATTTTAAAATGGTGGCATTTAATATTTTAACATCATAAAAAGAGTATGAAAAATAAATGGCTACTGAACTGTGGAATTACTTTAAGTATACACAGGTGTAGTGTACCTTGATTAGTAAAAATAAGTGTGAAATTTAAAGGAGATGAGCATTTCTTTAGATAAAATACCAGAAAATTTCAAACAAAAAAAAATTAAATCAGTGATTGAAATATTGAAATTATTGAAATTATTTCCATTTGCTAATTTAAATTATATTAAACTTTAAATATTTAAATATTTTTTTAAATCTTTCCAACAAAATTAGGGGTGTAAGTCTCTTCTGTGTTTGAAGAACTTTTATCTCAAGTTATCAAGACCTTCTGCCTTATATTCTGAGTGTGTTTTGGATTGAGACCTAAGGCCTTTTCACAGGTGTCTGATCAGACTGTCCTCACAGAATGAACTCTACAAAGACTGAAAAAACCTCCCATCTATCCTGAAAAATGCATCAGTTACTGAGTATGATGCGTTAATTAAATGATACGGAGTGGCCCATGCTGCTGAGGACCCTGCGGTGGGCTGTCTTTGCATACCATTTGGCTCTGAATTCCTTCTGGATCCTACGTGATACTGTTAAGACAGCAAGATAATAATTATTTTTTATACATTTAATTGGAATTATTCGAAATAATAAATAATAACACATGGTGTATTGCAGCCCACCACAATGCTTCTTTTACACTGTGTGTCTTGGGTTTTTGCATGAAGGCTTTTAGTGGTATTTGGGAATAAAAATTTCTAGGGTAACAGTGGAAGACTGTGTAGGTCAAAGGAAAACAAACTTGATGCATTCTGGCCTATACAACTTGCTGGAACTCATCTTCAGGATGAACTACTTCAGGACCTTAACCTGATTTTGTCTTAGAGTGAAGTGGCTGGAGTGGTCTGGAAGAGAGCCATGGAGAGACTGGCTCCAGATCCTGGCAGCTCATGGGCTGTCTTTGTGCAATGTGAACACAGCCCATGCTGAGGCTGGCAGTGTCACAAGTGACAACACTGTCGGTAGCTAAGGAAGTTCAGTCTTCCTCCTGTATGTGTATTGATCAAAAGATCTGAGTGTGGAGCTAGACAGACTCACAGTTTGAATCTTTGTGTCTGAAGTTGTTTGATGACCACAACCAGAAGATTGTCCAGTTCTTAATACATAAAAAAGTGCAGTCCACATATGTTTCAAAGAATGATTTGGAAGTATGGAGAATATTTTCATGCCATCTACAGGACTATTACAGGACAGGATTTATCAAAGGCCTAAATAGGAACAGTTTTATTTTTAAAGCTAGTAAGGTATTCATACCTGAATATTTTTTATTGGTAAAGCCTTATGACAGAGATTCATCTTGTTCTTGAGAATTTTTGGTTGTTGTTGTTGGTGGTGGTGTTGTTGAAAGGAATTTAATTTATTACCCAAATCGAAATACACTGCAATTTACCTGCACCAAAGCTTTGAGCAGACACTGTTGGACAAAACCACACCACATCCTATAAAGGACACTATTGGATCATTTGAAAAATAATTATTGGATATTAAGTGTGGAAAGACTACCTGAGAAAACACAGCATTAAAATACTTAATATTTATATGCTTTCTAACCTGGCAGGTTATGACAATCCTCCATCTCTGTACAAAGTTAGGAAGATACATAAAGATATTTTAAAATGGATCACTCAAAAAGCCCCACAAAACAAAAACAACCCCCTTCAAAACCAAAAGAAAAAACAAGCAAGGAACTGAAAAGTTTAAACTACATTTTACTGGGATAACTGAAAAAATTCATGGGCTAGACTTTGTTGACATTTTTTTTCTTTCTAAAAACTGCTGCCTAAAGTGATCTCTCCCAGGTTTATAATGTAAGAATTGAAATACTTTATATATCCAACAGACAATTCCAGGGGACAATAATAATAACAATAAGAAAATATTTTTTTTGTGTTTCCAACTCCTCCACTCTGCTTTGTAACATTTTTTTCTTTTTAGTTTTTGTACCAAATACAAGATCTCTTTCCTAGTAAAGATTGGACAAGATGATCTTCTGAAGTTCATTCCAGCCCGGTCTGTTTTATGCCTCCATGACTCTAAATGGCATTGCAGTGATTTTGTAGCTCACCAGTACCTGAAAGACAATCATTAATTCAGATATATGGGCTTGCAGAAATGCTGACAGTCTGACCTTCAGCTCAGTATAAATGTTGATCAGTGAAGCATTGCTTGTTTCTCTACATTGAAAACAAACTAACCAAACAAACCACACACACACAAAACCTAGACAAAACAAACAAAAACCAACAGTAAACCAGAACTGACTGATCTTCCTAAGAATTTATTTACTTTTCTTCAAAAGGAAGACAGCCAATTTATATTTTCCATTTTTACAGATGTGCCACAAGCTGCAGCATATCTGTACAGTACCTTCTCAATTGCGTTGCTCAATTGTGCCAGAATCTTTTCCATATCATGGTTAAGGGCTTCTACTTTTGGAAATCTGTGTATTTATAATTTCTTATGAACATTGGCTGTTTCAGATCATTGCTTTTCTGGAATAAATGTGTTGTTATTATTTAGGAGCTTTCTTTTCAATATGCTTGTGAATGCATATTGAATGCTAATTGGCTTACCAGACAGTCCAGGCATAGTTTTGAACATGGTTGTGCTCTAGTATTTTCAGCTATTTCAGCCTATCTATGTGTGTGCTTATAAATTGCCTAGAGACCTGAAAATTACACAACTTTTAATGAATGTATAGAGATGGACTATAACTTTAGAAAATGCTTAATCTGTGTCCTCCAGGTCTTGCCATGAGATTTCTACAGGAATGTTATTGACTTATGAAATAGTTATCATATGAACACTTGTAAAACTCAAAAAATAATCTATTTGCTAGAATTTTTTTGGAAGGAAAAATATAGAGATTTAGGGCTGGAGGGAAGAGGGAGTGTTCTTATATGACAAGTTAATAATTTTGTCCCCCAAATCTGTAATTATATTTTCTTTGCATTTGTGCTGGAATTAAGTTGAATTGTGTGGAAAAATAAAGCTTTTTATGAACAATGTAAAAATTACAGAAGCTATGTAAAATGTATCCATAATAAAAAAATGAATGCCTGCCTATCTAAAATGCACATGAGGAGAAATATATCCTTAAGCTTTCCTTAAGAACATGCTTCATATTTTACAAGATTTGCTTACGTCTTTAGACTTTTGAAAAATCTTATGCATTTATATATTATATAATGAATATTTGCATGATGATAATTTTAGGTGTGACTGAATATATCTGGTTTCAATATTGCTACCAACTTCATATCATGTGTGTTTAAGACATACTGCATCTTATGGCAGCTGTCTTTTTATTGCTATAAAACAGAGGGCCTGTCTAAATACTTCATCTGGGTCAATGTAATAGGATTTCATAACCAATGTTTAAAACATCTCAATAAATTTAGAGCACATGAAGAAGCTTGTTTCCGAAAACTTCCTTGTCCAAACCCAAAGATATTTTATCAAATGATTCTGAAATTCAATCAAATTATTCCGAAATTTTATCAAATAATTTGAGGCGCGTGGTATTAACTGCCTTGGTAATAAAAACCACTACCTGTCTTTGTATATTTGGACCTTTGTATATGCATGTGAGATCCCAGTTCCATGACTACTTTCTGAAAATAAGGAATTGCTCTTCTATACAGTTCTTCAGCTCTGATAAGAAAGGTATTAAGAGCTGATGGTTTAAAAATATTTTCAATAATTTTTTTCGCCTGAAAATCTTGCTGATTGTATATTAAGTCTCTAATTAGTTAAATGCAATTTAAGTACTGATTCCTAACATGTTCAGATGTTTGTCCATTTTCTCATATTACATATAGAATCTTTAAAAAATTCATAAAGCGTGATGAAACGATCTTCCAGGAAGCTTGTCACAGTTTAAAAATAGCACACTGTACTGCTTAATTGCAATTGGCCATCAAACTCATATAAGTATCACAAAGGAATTTATTATTGAACAGTATTACATGCACTGTTGGTGTATTAATTAGATTAATTGTATTTGGCAGTCACAGATAGCCTTATATCTTTAAAACACGTTATGAAGAATAATTAATCTTCATGATGTGAGAGATCTAAATGAGACTAGAAATGTGCTGCCTGGGAGCGATTTCTTTGTCTAGGATAGACCAGGTATTGTACAATATGAAAATTAAAAAAAAATACATTGAAACTTTCTGTCATCCTCTCTCACAGCATTTATGCATAATTTTTTATAAAAGTCTTAATCTTGATTTCTTATACGGTATAACATATTTCCTTATGTGTAGAAGATATCTATGTAGTGCTGAAATATTAGCACAGAGAAATGTAAAAAGGCCAAATGAAAAGCACTGTAAATTAAGGATGCAGGATATATCCATAAGCCTATGAAACATCGAATAGAATGTATAAGAATATTTCAACCAGTGGACGCATCATGAAATGATGTTTCATCATTTCAATTTCTGCCTTTTACCTTCTAATAAATTTACATAAAATTATTTGGAACATGCTTCTGTGTCAAGGTAAGTTGCAATTGTGGCTGCAAGTAAAAATTTTAAACATCCTAAATTAATTGTAGATAACCTACATGCCAAGATTTCATGTCACTTGATTTACCATCAGAAATTCCGTTTGGGTCTATTGCAGTGCACCAGCTCTCAGTTTAGAAATCTTCTTCTTCAATTAAACGTAACTTTGCTTCTTGACATCTGGGAAAAATGCTGTATGTTTATGCTACAATGACTACATGATGACTTATTTTAAACTGTTATTGCTACAACAGTAATTGTAAAATGAGTTTGAAAATTTCCTGCAAACTATATTGCTTGTGAATCTAAAGATGTTTTCAGGTTTTCAGACTTTTTCAAATTTTTGTTCCATATAAGAAATAATATAAAACTAAGTTCAGTTGTGTGCTTTCTGAAGAATAAGCAGAAAGAGGTACCTACTGCTCAAGTAATGGAAGTGGATGTTTCATGTCCATTTCTGTATTGCTTTCTAAGGATTAGGCTGAGAAGAGGAGCAGGTGGTCTTGAGTTCAGTTAATATTCCCTTCCATACAGATGTCACAGTTTCTGTGCAGATGAAATCTACAACAGCTTCCTCATTCTTGAAGTAGCAGCTGGCAATTTTCTGTTGGGTGTGATCTCTGTGCTAATTTAATATGACATGTTCCAATGAAAAAAAATCAAATCTGGGTTCAGTGTTACCAGCATAGTCAATTAGCCTGATTTTTCAACAGCTGAGCTTTCCAAATTCCTATTCATTCGGTGGAGCTGCTCTGTGTCCAGCCCTTTAGAGGACAATTTCAAATGTTCAGTCTTAATTGAAGTAATTCTGTTATTCTCCTAGTTTTGAAAAATATTAATTTGGCCTTTGCCTTTTCTTTTGTGAAATCAAAAATTCTATTAATTTTTTTTAGAAAGAAAGTATTGAACTACGGCCTTTCAAGTGATCAAACAACAGCCAGAAGAGAAAACCCCTCTTAATTTTCAAGTAGTCTAAGTTTTACTTTTAGAGTTTAAACATGGATTTAAATTAGTGTTTAGAACCATTTTTGCCAAACATTTTGCAACTCAACCTTGCTTGAGAAAGTTGAAAATTTTCTGATATTATAAGCAGTAAACTTGTAGTCATAATAACAGCGATCTATAAAATAATACAAAAGATCTGTTTGACTCCTATCAAGTGCAAGATATTAAATTCATGCATTCTTTTCTCCACAGAATATTTTCTAGATAGTGATAGTCTTCTGGATGAACTGGTCGTGAAGCATATTAATAAAATGAAGAAAATAATAAAGCAACAATTTTCTATTTATTTCAGTATTGGAACAAGCTTAAAGTTAGTACCTGACAAAACATTGTGAGAAGATATAAAATACTCAGATGCTGGTATCAGGCTTCAGTTGTAATGACAGGTTTGTTTAGTTGGCAACCTAAGACAGTGTTTCTTGGAGGAGTCATTCAGTAACTTCTCAGTTTTAGCTTAGTATATGCAATAAAAAGCATATCGTGCTTCTGTCTTATATGTTGTGTTCTAAAGATCACTTCCACAAGGAGCTATCACACAACAAATACCTTCAGCTTTGACTAGAGTTTCATTATTATAACATGCAAATTTCGAGGTAGTAAGAAATTATATGTATAACTTCACTATCATTTTGTAGGGAGCAGTGAGATGATGCTGTCCCCAGTTACCTACATTAACTGGGGGAGAATATTTGAGAATGCAAACATATCCAGCTTTAAGGATAATGTAGTCTACTCAGACAAATAAGTGTCTGGCCTTTGTTACTAATAACAGATGTTCTGTTTCTTCATACACAAAAAATTTCAAGCTATATAGAGAAAAAATCAGAGCCTTCTCCAAACACTCCAGAAAATGAATGTTATGAGCATACTTTCTCAGGAAAAATATATTTGGTTTTTATTCAAATTGGTATTTTTATTCCATTTAATTACCAAAAATTATCTACCTAGTTTTGAAAATAGGGAACATCAGCAAAACAGGCTTTGAAAGTATGCTCTCTTTCTTTATTTTAGTGAACTTATCCAATATTCAACTTTATTGGAGAATGTCATGTGAAGACACACATTAGAGCGTTTAATATTGATTTTAGAGGAATTATGGCTACTTATCAGGCTACCGGGAAATAATACTATTCTAGTAACTTTTAATTAAAAGTAGGCCTGGAAAATGTATATTTAGGGGAATATAACTTTAAAATATATCGGTTTTCTTGACTAATCTTTTATTCTAATCTCTTAGATTTTGTCTACATTGTACTTGACATTTATACTGACATTGTTTTTATATCTGTATTTTTGAATAAATAGCAAAAGCAGTGTGATTACTATGGCCCAAACATAGCATGACAAGTAAGTGTTTATAGTTCAAGCAGTGCTACCCTGGCTTTCCATAATGTTAAAAAGTTTCCATGGTTCTCAGGGGTTATGTTGGCAAAGTACTGTAAAACAATCTATGTCATGAGAGCTTTCCAAATTTCCCAAGTGTTAATAGCCAGTACCAGAGGGCACGACTTTACAGACCTAATCTTCTGACTGGACTTTTTGATGTCTGCCTTTCTACCAGTGATATGTTCTTTTTTTCAGTCATCAAATGAAAAAAAAAAAAATCAAATATCAAATAGGTGTCTTATGTTTGCAGTAATAATTTAATTCTCAACTTCTCTTGACTAGATCTAAAATTTAGGATATAAATATAGGATATAGTCCAGTGCCTTGCCATTGATCTCCAGGGATCATGGGGAGCTAGGCCTAGATTTAACTGATCCTGCAAAGACTTCAAATATATGTCTGACTTAAAGTGTATGGATCCTATTGCATTTCACCATCTCATCTGACTAAAATAATTTGCAAAATGGAGGGATTTCTCTGAAGAATATTTCAGTAGACTGACAAGAGACAAGAGTCAGTAATTGAGCTGTCACCTAAAGTTGTTGTCTATCTGAGAAATACTCAATTTAGGAGTCTGTTCTTCAAACACTCTGGAAGCATATAGGAAAAAGAAGGTGTGTTTTTATGTTTTGTGTGCTTCCTAAAAGCAGCAGTTTCTAAGCATTATACTTTTATCAGGCTGCGGGATATTGTGAGGGAAGACTTCCTTTTCTCCCAAATATATTTGAGGAAATAATTGGTGAGGTTTCAGAACTTCTCAGTTTGTTCACAATTGCACAGTTAGTGGTTAACACCATGGATGGTATTGGGGTATTCAGCAGTTTTAGCGATGTAAATGCAATAGGAGTTGGACTTCAAACTTTAGAAAGGCTGCTCTAATCTCATGCAAATTTGTACTTCAGTCTACAAATCAGAGAGGTTTGCTACTTAGATTGTCACATGTTTGCTCTTTATTGTACTCCTTTAAATAATAAATTAAAAAGAAACTAAGAATGGCTTTGTATACAGGGAATATTGGCCCATTTTCATCTTACAAATCTCATTAAGTACTTTATAATCAGCTTATTATTCTGCTTCTGTTAAGAATGTTTTAGTCCACTTCTCTATGTAATGAATAATAATTTCCCTCTGTTTTCTGCTTATTTTAGGATGACAAACTTTTGAGATAAAGTTCTTGTATTTTTCTATGTTTCTTAGTAACCCTAAGCATCTGTGGGTTCTATATAGCTATAAAATACTATTCTATGATTAAATACTTGTCCATAGCTACATCACAGAGAATTTCTTAATATTATAAAAAAGTCCTGTTTTTTTTTTTTTTTTTCTATAATATTTAGCTGGGAAACAGAACTCCTATCTGAATTAGCTTTTCTTTGGGCACTCAGCAACTTAAATGATGTGTTAATTCTTAAACAGCTTTCATGTAAGAAGTTCACTCTGGCTCCAATGTCTCTTCAAGTGTGAGTTTTAGTTCTCATACTCTAATTCAAGTTATAAATTTATGTATCTTTGTCAGAATACAAGTTGCCACTTAATACTAGAAATTGCCAGAAATAGAAGACACAATCACAAATTTACCTTTTGGCCACATCTGACAAAAAGGAAAAAAATGTACTTGTGTACAAAAGGCAATTTACGTGATAATTCCTGTCTAAAGAATTATTTATCAGTACCTGTGTGTAAAGGTGGGTGGACAGCATTACATATTTGTACATGGAGGATGATCTTCAGACCCCTGGAGGCTGTTGAACTGGTTCTAGAGACATATGGGAACAGCAGTTAGACAGTAAAAAAGTGTCAGCTTGCAGAAGTTAGGTCTTTGGGATTTGTATATCCACTGGTAGGGGCAGGAGATTACAGTTTGATGAATTGAAGCTAATACTGAACATAAAAAGGAAGAGGTTCCATATAGATAAAAAAGTGTGTTGAGTAAATATTTCCTGGAAATCAGTACCAGGAATTACGATATTATGAGAAACTTAAGAACTTCTCATGTTTGTGTTGCATAGAAAAGTCTGTAAAAAATGGTAAGGGCTGAATAGTGTGACAAGATAAATCCAATCAATTTCTTTGTCAATATTCAATGAATGAACAGAAAGCAGAAGGTGCATAGTGTTAATACAGAAAATTATTTTAAGCATCAAGACAGGCATGATAGATAATAAGAACAAAGGTATTTACATATAAATTACTACAATTTATCTGCAAACAAATCTCATGCAATAATACTCTTAAGTTAAGGGAACTGGATGACCTTTGTTCAAGAACTTCGAAAGAACTGGTACAGGAAATCTCACTTTTGTAGGGATTGCTAATAAGATTTTAAAATCAGGAACAGAACAATATTAAACATGTTACTTGTATTTTACGATATCAGCAGTGACCTAGACAGGTACACAGCCTTTTTCATTTAAGAAAGAAAAAGAACAAAAGTTTTGAAGAATTTTGAAGGGTTATTAGTCTTCAAGACAAATATAAAATGGATAAAATTGTTATGTATTTACTAAATTAATTTGCTCTCTGCAACCTTGTTTTTCAGACAAAATTGTAGATGGACTCATAGAGGTGATCTTTGCTATAATGTTACTTGGAAAATTGCTATTTAAAATAGAAAACACGAGTATAAGGAAGGAATTTTAAGACAGATTAGGAGGTAGTAGCAGAAGAAAAAAAGGACTGTAAGAAGGTAATATTATCTCTTTGGTAAAATGGTACTACAGTTCAAATATTTCACTTAGTACTTTTGTTCAGGGAGTGCACTATGACATTTTCATATGACTCAGTGTTAGGAAACTACCACTACAGAGAGGAATCAGATTACAGGATCTTGCAGTAGTTCAGTAGGAGGGAATGTAAAGCTTACATGTTTGATGTTCTGACATTTTTTGAAACTATGAAAGAAAATAGAAAGTCTATTGATGACAATGAGCATAGGCTGACCACAACTGAAAAGCAAGTTCAGTGACTCACTACTTATATTACTTTCATAATTGCTAACTTTTTTATTACATGATCTCAATGTTGAAATGGTTTGATTTTGCAAGGCATGAAGGTTTTGACGTAATACATTTATTACTGACTAAGTTACCAACAGGCAGAAATTATTTGCTTATAAATAAAATTAAAAGCAACAAGAGCAAGGCAACTCAAATAAATCAAATAAAAAAAGATTTTAATTCATTAATGTACATTACCTCTCAAATATTCAACTTCATATTCCCATTTCAGAAAGAAATTTTAGTAAGATGGGTCATTTTTGGTTTTTTTTTCCTCAGAAAAGTTATATCAAAGGTTGCAATTTGATAGAAAGCTGGAAGATCTGATTTATTTATTATTAAAATAATAATAAAATAACAAAATTCATTAAGGCATCTGAAAAAGTTTTAGGAATCCTCACACAGAAAATCTTCATTTTCATTTCCTAAAAGGAAAAGAATTGAAGTATGTCCATTTCCATCTGAAAAATAACATGAGAAATTTTTGATGATTAAACAGCTCCAGACAAAATAGAATGATTTTAATGGGTCATTAATGATTCTAGTGAGTTATCTACAGCTTAGATCTTCAAGAAGCTTTTTTGAGATTATTAAGAAGATTATTCAGATGTCTAAACCGTATTATAAATCATAAATTGAAATTTAGTTAATTGAACTGTTTATTTGACATCAGAAAAGCATACTTGATATAAATATAAGATATATTAGGAGAAATGGGATTTCAGTAAAAAATATCTCAAAACATTGTCCTGTGTTTTACATGTGCCCATTCTACTGCTTTTCCTTCCCATCCCAGAAAAGAAACTACCTAGACAGGAAAGTGAGAAAATAAAGTATGTCTAAGTAAGATTCCATGAGAATTGTCAAGAAAAATCCTTTTTCTCTGTTTCTTGTAAATCATAATTGAATTGTTCAATTCAGTTAGTTATAATTCCTTTTACAAAATATACTTATGTTCAGAATAATATATCATGCTTGGTAATATAGGAAGAAGCCATCTTCACTAAGCTAATGTGCAACTGAGTAGTGAATGTAATGCAAACATTACCAGATATGGTAAAAAAATATCAAGCAAAAAGTATTACCGAGTAAAATTTCATCCTACCTTGTCATTTAAGATACAAGTATTCTGAACAATATTCTATTTGAAATGCAGTTGACCAGAATAATGCACAATAATCTTCATATTATAGAACAGGTCAGGAATATTTGCTGGATGTCTATTTAATCTGACTTCAATTTGCTAACATAACATAAATAAAAAAACTGTCATCATTTTCTCATTGTTTCCATTTTATAGTTGTGAAACATACAATTTGTTTTCTTGAATAACTGCTGCCAAACTGTCTTTGGGAATTTCAGTCATATCTAATATTTTCACTGAGGTAAAATTTTTAAATTTGTGGTTACTGGAGGAAGTCTCTTCCTGTTTCACAGCAGACATGCATCTGAACTGGGTGTGTGTTACCTGGCCCATATTCCATAGCAGTAACATGATTCCTTACAGAGAGCTCAAGCTTTGCTTCTGGCCAAAAATAAGAGAGCTAGGACATGGGAGGCAAAATAACTTGATAAACATGAGTCTGAACTGTCACTTATTTTAATATTTTAAGTCTGTTTTCTGTCAGCAAACTAGAATACTTGCTTCTTTTTTGCTTTTTTTTTAAGGCAAAGAAGATTCGTTGGTTAGTCAGTGGCTAAGAAAAAGGATACAAAGGGAAAAGAGAGAACAATAATCTGCACCTCTTAATTTATGTTTCTTTTGCATGGATGTAAAGTTTCTGTTTATATTTCTGGAATGATCTTTAAGTCATCTGGACCCCGTCTTCTGCAATAGTAAGATACAAGTTTTTGAGCAAAACCAGTGGTGCTTAATCTAGGGAGGTGTGTTGCTATGAAGGACATTTATTTTTCGTCAGGTGTCACCAACCAGTGGTATTCAGGACAGAATCTCTTTATCTCTTCAAATGAGATCAAAATTTAGTTTAATCTCCTTGAGATACCCTGGCATTCTTTTCCACACCACTCCTTCTATGCCAGTTTAAATCTATGGAGCCTTAAGGATCTTTTTATATCAGTTATAAGACATAAATGGCACAACAAAAGTATAACAACAACTGATGCTTACTAAATGAGATGAGGAAAAATAACTATTTTTTATACCACTAAGAAGATTTTACATTTTAAAATGAGATTACCTGAAAAAATCTCCTGCTCTAGTTGAAGGGAAAAGAGAGAGACACAGAACAAGCTAAGAATTTAATAGAAGACACATAAAATATTCATTTTTCAAAGTTTTTGACCTGAAGATTCTTTGGACTTCAAAAAGGGCTGGAACTTGGATGGAGAATGTTCTGCTCAGATTACATTTATAGTTCAGCACATCATTTTCAGAACAAAAATATATTTGATAACTAAGCTCTTTTTGTTCTTAAAGGATAGCCGCAAGCTCTTAGCAACATTACCTAACTCATGATTGTTGTTCAAAACTGAACTATATGTTTTTTGAAGTTTTGTCTTTTAGTAGTCATTTCAATGCATTAATTATGACTCTAAGCTCTCAAGCCCTCGGGGCAAGTTATGTGATGTGGGTTATTTCCCCACTGCATAGTGCTCATTTAGACCTCTCTGAGTACAGGAAACAAATTTTCTGTCATTTTTCAGTTCAAAGTGTCTGAAATCATGTGAGACTCTGTCAGACCTCAGTGGGGTGAGGTTCCTATAGCATGACACCAAATGCATGTGGCTTGTCTTATGATTCATCATGAAAATATCGGAGGGTGGAAGGTCTTTAGGGATTTAAGAAGACTGTATAGGGAGAATAAACTTCTTTTATCTGGACTGCTTGTAGCAAGTGCTTCTAAGTTGCATAGGTTTTTCTTTCTGAAGATGAACTTTCCTTACTCCAGGTAAGGGAAGGGAGTCCAATAGAGAGCTAATTTACTTGCAGGGCAGATGACAGAGGAAGAACACAGGACAGAATCCTAAGTTTCTTGTCCTCACATACACTCATATAACACTTGTTTGTGAGTGAAGAAGTCTAAAATGTGTTAAGGAGCTCACTGGGTTTATCTGCTCACTCTGGTGAGCATTCTGATGAGATGAACTTGTGCCTTTACTTTCTATGCTAGTATTACTGAAGACAACTTGTTGAGACCTAAAAAGTTGTATGACTAAAGATCTATCATTTGGATTATTTCCTTCAACTATGTGCAGTGGGATACATTTCCTACCATTTCATTAAGCACACTGATATTTTAATCGATGTGGTCTTCATGGAAAGTTTGTAAATAATGATGCCATCTAAACACTCAAAATACAGAAATTAATCCCAAATGTGGACATTTTTCACATCCATGTGTTATATTTCCATAATATTGCAGATCCTAATATATGGCATATATTAGGATTTAGATGAGTGCTAATTTTTCTGTTTTAAATAATCTCTTTACCTTTTATTTTTTCTTAAAAATTCTATTCTTTTTAATTTTTTAATAAAAATATTATTTCAGCCGTCTTTCCAAAGCTTGAAATAACCGTCTACACTGCTCAGTTATGTTAGTGATGTATTTATTGCAGGCACTGGAGTTGATCTCCAGTATTGTTCTGATTTTTTAAGATTTTCTAAACTTTTTGATGTTTATATTCTTGTAACAAAATTTCTCACACACTTTTTGCAAAACTTTTTGTTTTGCGTTCTTTTATGGAAGAAGAGAAATTTGATAGACTCTTGGTTTGTCCAGTGTCATTGGAGAGGTGACACTTTCACCTTCCAATCCACTGTCACTTTCAGAAATCTATAAATGTTAGAGTCAAAAAATAAACTACCCTTTTTACCTCGAGAACAACAATGTGTTTGTGTTGTGTATTTTCAGATCTGATAGTGACACTCCAGAAACTTTTATTTTTAGTGGTAGCATATTTCATATTTCAGGCTCCACAACCATTTTTTACTTGGAGGGCATTTTGAAACTTTCTATGGAACTAAAAAGTTTGATGAGGTTTTTGGGTTTTTTTTTGATACTTATCCAGAATCTACTGGTTTAAGTCACCAGCTCATTTTGCATAGCCTTAAAAAATATGCTATTGGTCATTATTACGATTTAGCAATGACACTGATGAAATTTATCTGAACACATATTAGGAGATTGTTTTTCAGCATTGCTTTAAGAATTATTGTTACCTTTCCAGATACAGGTATGGGCGTTTGTACTACTGTATTTTAAGCAAAATATTTTATATTTTTTTTTTTCCCCCATTTTATGACTATTGAAAGATGCAGCAAATTAAACTGATATCTTTGGAAAATTTGGACTCAATCTAGGCATACAAATGTTAGTCCTATATGCCTCTGGTGCAGTTTTCTTGCCAGGATGTGTACATCTGTATGATGTAATTTCGTTGGTTTTGTTGAGTTTTGTAATAAAAATCTAACACTGGTGGAACAGTCCTTAACTCTCTTAGTACTGTCATAATTTAGAAAAGTATGCAGTGATAGGACATTGGATACAAGGTTCTAAAATAAAAGACAGTTGATTCAGAATAGGTGCAGGAAAGAAATTTCTTACAATGTAAAATACTGCAACAGATTCCCCAGAGAGCTGGTAGATGACCCACCCCTGGAAACATTCAAGGTCAGGTTGGACAGGGCTCTAAAAAACCTGATCTAGTTGAAGATGTCCCTGTCATTGCAGGAGGTAAGGACTAAATGACCTTTAAATATGCCTTCCAACCCAAACCATTCTATGCAGGAAAATGGGCAGAAATGTTACAAGGGAAATTTCCTCTGGTGTATGCTAGTGCATTTGCATCTATGAGAGGAGCAAAGAAAATATTCTAGAGGATTTCAATTTAACAGCCATAGACCTTAGTCAATTTTTAAGTGAATTTTCTGGTATGGCTAGTAATTGAAAATCTGAGTGGTGTGGGAGGAAGACTGCATGGAAATGGAGATGCAAATAATCCTCTCTTTGGTTTATCTTCTCCAAAACAACAGAATGGAAAGGTGTTTGCAACTCTGCAGTGTTAATAATAAGGTTAATAGGACATATTCTTTAATCCTCCCTCTTTAGATATTTCACTGGGCAACAAGAACTGAAAGATTCCCAAGACTCTTAAGAGAGAGCAAGAGGATAGACCCTCACTCTGTAGTTCAATTCAACTATTATTAGAAGTGAGAAATGGTTCCAGATAATCCGGTTCCTACTACAAATATACTTTTTCTGGACTAATTCAGTGGAAAATAGTCAAGACGTCTTTGTATAATGACTGGAGTCTAGGGCTCCTCCACATCAGGGAAGAGTCATAATCACTTGTAGATTCCTGTTTGCATCTATGTTACCTACCCTCCAACTTCTTCATGCCTAGCTGAGATTCTGCTTGAATGAGGAAGACGGACTCACTGTCGTATAGCTTAAATTCTAGTAGTTAGAGCATTCTTCTGGTAAACAAGGAATCAGATGAAAATCTGCTTCCAATTTTGTTTGTTTGTTGTTTTTTGTTGTTGTTGCTTTTGATTTGTTGTTGTTCTTTTGGGTTTTTTAGGTTTTTTTTTTAAATGCAGAGTGGTTGGCAAGTTATTATGGGCTTGAACACGAAGAATTTCACAAGCCAACCTATTTTACTGGGAAAAGTCTCTAGCTTTAATTTATCCCTGCTCTGGAAAGCCCATATATTTTGCACTCCATTTTGCTGGTGAGTTCTTTAACTGGTTTGTAATACTGTATAGTAACTTTATATACGCCCACACTCCTTCTGCAACTCTGCTTCTGAATGAAATTAGCTGAGTCAATTGGTGCTATGGTTTGTGCTGAACTTAGCACTAAAGAAAAACAGAGAAATTGTAACACATATGCAGAATAGACTCATTCACAGATTTCAAATGTTATAAGTGACAGGTCAGTGCTGACAAGCTATTTCTCAAGATAGTACAAGTCACTATGTAAGTCTAGTATTGAAAATGTCAGCGCCTATGAGTGATCGGGCAAGCATGCAGTGAGATAAGTGCAATATGAAATAGTAATGATGGTGCAGATTTGTGTATCATTTGCTACAGTTAATATTACATAATAAGTTCATCTAGCTTAGAGAAAGCACTAGATAACTGGGATAGGATTTTTTTTTTCATATTCAGATTAATCACACAATGTTGTAGCTTTTAGAGTTTAGCTTATATTCTCTTTAAATGTCTCTGGTAAAAATTCCCAAACTAATTGGAGGTGTGGTATAGGGCTGCTTTTTACATAAAGCATGAACATAACATAGTTATAGCAGCTTACCTGGTCCCTTAAAAGTCATACTAAATATTTATCTTTACTGAATAATTATATATTTTGTTTTGTAGCATCTTTGTGAAAAATGCTAACTTTCATTCTCATTATTTCTAATTCTCAGAGTATGCTTTCTGTCATGGTTGTACTTGTTGTACTTAAATGACAAAAAAAAAAAAAAAAGTCACCTGTATAGAGTAGTAGAACATAAGTTATGCTAGAGCCCCTTTAAATTTTGTAATCTGTTGTACTTTTGTGCTCTGTCTTCAAATAGTTAGTGGTATCAGTAATACACAAATATTGAGTAATTTAAAAATGTGTGTGGCAGTGTAGGCTCCCTTTTTATTACTGAATTGAAATAAATGCCATTTCACTGTCAATACACTGTGACATTCAAGTACTTTAATATTTTATTCTTTCTTCAGAGTGGCATCAACTCGACTAGGGCTAATTTCGGGTATTGTAGAATAGGGTTGTGACAAGCATCAGAAATGATCTTAAGGAAATAGGATCTATACAAATGTGACGTGCAATAGCTTATCATGTTACTCCCAAGTTCACCCACACCCTAATCAAATACAAAGTCTTATCACACGTTTTAATGTCATTGAGGTTGCAGCTGGCTTCCATACTGCAGGATTTCCTGTCCAAAAGGGCAATGGGTCGTTAGAAGTTTAAGAAGCCTTAGTACAGTGTAAACCATTTAGAAGAATGGCAAGCAAACAATGTATGCCCTGGGTATCCTGAAGTATAAAAGTCTAGGAATCTTTTACATCTCAGTACAGATCAACATGGTGAACTCTGCTTCCTGCGCGTCTCTTTTCCTGCAGATTTTTGCACTTCCATGCAAAATTTTCAGTGCTTTCTGTCGTCCTGGAGGCACGGACCGTCCTAAGGAAGGCTCTTCCGCTAGTGCCCCGTCCTTCCCCTCCATCCCGGGCGGGTGGGAGAGGCAGGGCAGGTTGCGCGGTGCCGGGAGAACCCACCTAGAGGGCCCCCTTGACGCCAGCACAGTCTCTGCCAGGCAGAGCCCTCTCCGCAGCCGAGCCCAGTCTGCTGCAGGACCAGTGCCACGCAGCCCGACACTGTCCGGGGCTGCCGCGGCTGCTGCTGCTGCTGCTGCTGCTGCTGCTGCTGCTGCTGGGCGAGGAGACCAGCAGCCCGAGGGCAGGCTGGAAATTCTGGTCCGGGAAAGGGAAGTGTGAGCCTGTTGACTCTGCATTGCTTCAAAATAGATGCCGTCTCTGTAGCCTGGGCTTAAGAATCTTCCCGAGGATGTTTGCCAGAGCGTAAGAAGTGATAACTACTGTCTGGGAGCTGAATTGGGAAAAAAGGACAGCAGAGAAAGAATGCTTAGGTAACATGGGACTTATAGCTTTGCTTTCGTTTTGCAACGTACAAATTGATGCACGTGGGTTTATATACAGTATAATATCAAAACAGAACTAGACTCTGCAGTGAGAGTCAATAGCTTAGTCATTTCACTTAAAGGGAGCAGGCAGCCTTATTACGGGGTTAGACAGCAAAAATTAATTTGATCATGACATGATCATATCCCTTGATGGTATCTAACTGTAGTCCTGTCCTATGTAGTGGAAAAAACATACTTCCTTCCTTCTTTCTTAGCTGAAAAAAAAGAAACAAAGTCACAGTATCAAATTCAGAAAGAAGTTTGGGATTGTTGTACAAGGCTATTAAACATCCTTCTGTTCCCCAGGCTCGTAAGAAAGGAAAACTGCATTAAATTGATCATTGATGAATATGTGTCTAAGAAAGAAGAAAAAGCAGTATTCATTTCTGAACATGGCAAAGCAGTCTGAAGTTACACATCTCTCCCTAAACACTGATTTGGCACAGATGGCAAGAAACTATCTTTTAACTAACCTTTTCCAACTGTCCAAAATGCTGCATATGAAGATGCTTTAATTCACAGTCAAAGCACTTGGATTTTTATCAAGGCAAACTGTTGGCATTGTCAGAACAGTTTCTGTATACTGATTAGTTTAATGTTTTTTTTAAAATAGCAAGTGATGCATAAATGGATGGACGTGTACCTAGAAAACCCTGTGAGAAGTCTTTCACTGGATCCTGGGAATTTTTATTTTTGTGGATTACAGTAATTGCAATAATCCCTGCTGTTGACTGCTCATGCAGTTGTTCTGGCATGCATCTATGAATACCATAACAGATAAATCAGTCTGACAAGGAAAACACTAATGTTGGAAGACCTGTGAACATGATGCATGTGAATAATTTCCCCTTTAGGAGGCATTCATGGATATGGTGAGTAATCAATACACATTATAGACTGTTAAACTCAAAATGCTTGTTTGCAAAATACTGTGACAACTACCAGATGCTATGTTTTTACATAAATAAATGTCAAGTGAGGACTAACAGAGCTACGAGAAAAATGAAAATCAGACAGAGAGAGTAGTGATGAAGTAATATGAGTTTAGCACTTCTTCATATTTGCAAAACAGGCAAGTCATAGAAATGGTATTTTTATGGTCATGTTTTCTTACATAAGTATTTTGAGCAAGGTGATGTATTTTCTTCCTGTATCAAAGGAACAGTTCTTTCTTAGCCTGATTTGAAGAACATAATGAAGGCATATTTTTCTTCTATGGTTGGTTTGTCCTAGAACTTATTTATTTATATACTTTCAAGTGACCTGAAAAAAAATGCTCATTCATACGGCAATTCAGTAATCATTTATTAAAGATATGCGTAAATGCTGTAGAATGTTTTTGTATGGGAGGTTCTCAAATGTGGCCGTCTGAAAGACAATCATATAGCATTAAAATCCCTTTATCATCATTAAAACATCTGTTTCCTCTTTGAATCACAGGCATGTATAGTTCTTCCTGACTGAAAATCTTTCTACTTGCCTTGCAATACAGTGCAGTCAACTTGCTTATAAATTCTACCAGTGGTTGTTGCGTCATGTCTTCCTCCTGATGCTGGAATTAGTGTCTTGGTTAGTGCTTAATGAAGATTGTTAGCTAAGGCAAAAATACTTCCCCATAAAACTTTTGCCCTTCGGGTAAATACTAAGTCTTTCAGAACACTGGCAGCAAACCCATTTTGGAAGCTAAGAAGCAAACCAGCCCAGCAGAGGCAGGCCGGCAGAGGGGCGGCCGCGGTGCCGCGCGCGGCGGAACGCGGGCCGGGCCGGGCCGGG